>NC_141873.1:318519375-318822405 GCF_056163025.1 Triticum urartu | reverse complement strand
TCGGCCAACTGTTTTAGCTGATCACTGAAGGACACCGGATGTTTTGGCGCAATATATTGCGACCAGAACAGCTTCTCCGCGGAGCTCTCTTCTTCGGCTCGGAAGAATTCTGCGGCATCAGCCACACTGCACGGCAGATCAGTAAAAGCCCCCGAAGAACTCCGAATCCGGGTTAATAAACGATATTTCATCTTCACATTCTTGCTTTTCATATTGAATGCCTTACCCGCCACAATCTTCCTAGCCTCCTGGATCTCCTGGAGGGCACCGTGGGCCTCATTTCGGGCTGCCTCCACACTCTGGCAAGCCTTGGCGAGCTCAGTCTCTTGAACCGACGCATCGCGCTCCAAGGCCTCGCACTTCTTCACCGTGTCCTCAAGCTCCTGTCAGACCTCATTGACCCGGGCCTTAAGCTTCTTCTGAGTGGTCTGCTCCTTGACAACCTTCCCTTCGACTTCAACCAGGGCCTATTTCAGGGCCCCGACCTCGGTCGTCGCCTCTGTACATGTCATGGCATTTCGGTCATTGCATATCATTTTCCTTTTTCCGAATACATAATAGGTTATTACTTACCTTGTTTTTCCTGGAGATGCCTCTTCACCTGGCCTAGATCTTCCTCGGCCTCCGCCACTTTCTGTTTCAGTCCGGAGACTTTGGCAGTATGCGAGGCTGTAGCCAACAATGACGCCTGTGTTTACATTTCAGAAAAATTTAGTTAGTTTCCTGCAATAGGAGATTGATCCTATGTCCGGGCTTTTCTTTCCGAACACAGGACAGTGTCTCAGGGGCTACTCTCTACATTGGGATTTTCTCTTTTCTGCGTCGCTTACCTCAAAACCTATCAGTAGGCTGCTGTAGGCTTCGGTTAGTCCGCTCTTTGGCGGACTGAACCCTTTCAATTACCGTGCCCATAAGGACACGGTGCTCATCCACAATGGAAGCGCCTCACAGCGCCTCCAGCAGATTATCTAGTGCCCCTGGTTGGACAGGGGTCACTAGTGGAATAGGCATCCCCCTTCTTTTGAAGGAGGTTGCCTGCCGGATTCCGGAGGCGCATCAGTCTCCGGAATTGAGTCCGGTTGAGGGCCGAACTGAATACGGCCCTCCCCACCAGTCTCCATGGGGATTGATTCCCCTTGGTGTCTGGCGACGGGGGTGTTGCCTTTTGGCGCCTCCCGAGCCTCTCCCCCGCCTGGAACATTCCTTTGAGACATCACCTCCGCATCATCCTTGGCCTGGGGGGAGTGAGCGGCTTGTGATGAATCGCTGGCCATCGCCTTGGAATCCAGCGAGCCTCCTGACGAGGATCGTGGGGAGCTGTTGTGGGCCAGACTACAATAACATAACCAATCATATCAATATAATGAGGAGGAGAAACTTTATGGGCGGATGTAAGTCTTAGCACTTACGATGCGGCCCGCGGCTTAGTGCGTGGGCGTTGCTTCGGACTGCTTTCAATGTCCCATGAGGAGCTGCCCACGAGTGGGCCTTTCCCCTTCTTGGGCGTCTCCGCCTCTAGAATGGTGGAGGCTGCCCTCTTCTTCTTCCCCTCATCAGGGGAAGGGTTGTTTTCCTCCTCCTCATCATCGTCGTCTTAGGCGGTGGAGGAAGGAGTCTTGTCTTCGAACGTTGCGTCTGAAGCACCCGTGCGGCGGGGGCCACTCCGGACCCCCTTGGCCTTCCCCGTGGCCTTCTTCTCCGGCGCCTTGTAGGGCGTTGGTACCAGCATCTTTGCTAAACGCGGGATGACTGGTTCTTCGGGCACTGGGGCCGGACATTGGATCCTCTTCACCCTCTCCATCCAGTCCTGAAGAATCGATGATGATAAAAACTTAGACATCATCCTTGAAACAAGCAAGTAAGGGATGAAGTGATAATGATATACCTCGTTGGCGAGGTTGTTGATGTCATGCCCATGGTCCAAATCTGTGGCTGGCGGTGTTTCGTTGGCCTTAAAAAGCAACCTCCAGGCATCTTCGTGAGTGGTTTCGAAGAGCCTCTTCAGGGTATGGTGCTTCTTCGGATTGAACTCCCATAGAGGGCGGCTTCGGCTTTGGCATGGAAGAATCCGGTGAACTAGCATCACCTGGATTATATCAACGAGTTTGATATCTCTATCCACCATGCTTTGAATGCACATTTGCAGTGTTGTCAGCTCGTCTGGCGAACACCAGTTCGGGCCCTTCTCGACACAGGAGGTGAGTCACATGGGAGTGCCAGAGTTGAATTCGGTAGTTGCGGCCCAGGTGGTGCCGCGGGGTTCTGTGATATAGAACCAATGTTTCTGCCATTCTTTTACAGTCTCCACGAAAGTGCCTTTCGGCCAGGAGACATTGGCCAGCTTGCTCACCATGCCGCCTCCGCACTCCACGTGTGGCCATCCACCACCTTCGGCTTCACATTGAAGACCTTGAGCCACAACCAAAAGTGGGGCTGGATGCGGAGGAAGGCTTCACACATGACGATGAACGCCGAGATGTTGAGGAGGGAGTTCGGGGATAGATCATGGAAGTCTATCCCGTAGTAGAACATCAGACCGCAGATGAAGGGGTGGAGTGGAAACCCTAACCCGCGGAGGAAATGAGGGATGAATACTACCCTCTCGTTGGGCTTCGGCGTGTGAACAATTTGTCCCTGGGCCGGAAGGCGGTGGGCGATTCCCTTCGCCAGGTACCCGGCCGCCCAAAGCTCGGCGATGTCCTCCTCCTGGACGGAGGAGGCCATCCACTTTCCTTGACCTCTGGATCCGGACATGGTTGAGTGCTTGCTCAAGACGGAGAAGATGAGAACTTGGGCGCTGGAGCTCAAGAATGGAAGGGCAGAGGAAGAGAGAAGGCGTGGGTGAAGAAAAGGGATTCTTATCTCCTTACAAAGGCAGTAAATATTGGACGCCTCCCACTCGCCTCAAAATTCGCCTACTCCCGAGGGCTATGTAAACGGCACGGTTGGATTACTCACGCCCGTATTGATGAGAATCCCGTAATAAGTGGACACGATCTCTGCTTTGACAAGACGTGCCAAAGGCAACCGCGTCTCGAAACATGGAGCGACTGACGAAAAACGGTTTGAAATTATGACGAGAGAGATGTGATGTCATGTTACGAAAAGTTGTCAGCAGATTGGACGCATGTAAAATTATATTCTCTCTACGGTTGTGTGTGGTGTATGTTACAGGTCCGGACACGTTGATACGTCCGAAGACTATTGTGGAGTTCGGAAAGAGGAACCCGCCTTGCAATGCCGAAGACAGGCTTACGCGTCGGATACCTTGTCATTGAAGCCAGGTTCAGGGGCTACTAAGGGAGTCCTGGACTAAGGGGTCCTCGGGCGTCCGGCCTGTTTGCCATGGGCCGGACTGATGGGCTGTGTGATACGTCTCCAACGTATCTATATTTTTTGATTGTTCCATGCTATTATATATTCTGTTTTGGATGTTTAATGGGCTTATTTATACACTTTTATATTATTTTTGGGACTAACCTATTAACCGGAGGCCCAGCCCAAATTGCTATTTTTTTGCCTATTTCAGTGTTTTCCAGAAAAATAATATCAAACGGAGTCCAAACGGAATGAAACCTTCGGGAGCGTGATTTTTGGAACAAACGTGATCCAGAGGACTTGGAGTGGACGTCAAGCAATCAACAAGGAGGCCACAAGGCAGGGGGCGCGCCTACCCCCTGGGCGCGCCCTCCACCCTCGTGGGCCCCTCGTGGCTCCACCGACCTACTTTTTCCTCCTATATATACCTACGTACCCTGAAAACATCAGAGGGCACCACGAAAACCTAATTCCACCGCCGCAACGTTCTGTACCTGTCGGCGTTCTAGGAACGGGGGTCCCCAGACTTGCCTGCCTACGGCCCGCGGCGTGGCTAAGCCAGCAGGCTGTACAACCCATCTTCATCAACAAGGCATCCAAGACCCTCGCGAGGAGCCATGCCTCGCGAGGCAGACGACACGAGATCTCCTATGGAGTGGCCTAGTCGGGCAGGCTCACAAGGAGCGAAGATATCAAGGCGAGGCAAACCTCATGAGGCTCTCGTGACGTGAGCCGTGACGATCGATGCCAGGCGGGCACTGTCGTGGTTCTAACTCTAACAGTGATGTAGGGGGGTAAGTATGGAGAGGCTAGATCTTAGCTATGGAGAAGTTGTAGGCACGCAAGGTTTACGAGTTCAGGCCCTTCTCGGAGGAAGTAACAGCCCTACGTCTCGGTGCCCGGAGGCGGTCGACTGAATTATGTGTGTATGAATAACAGGGGTGCCAACCCTTGATACTGAGGAGGGGGTGGCTTATATAGAGTTCGCCAGGCCCCTCCAGCCCTCAGTAATGCAAGGTTTAAAGTACATTAAGACTGGGGGTTACTGGTAACGCCCCTAATAAAGTGCTATGATGACCATAAAAGCTACTTAATGACCGACCGCTTGCGTGCAGGCTGACTTTAGATCTCCTGGCAGTCGAGTGGTTGGATCTTGGTTGAGTGATTGCTTCGTGGTCGAGTGTCTTGAATCCGTCGAGTGGGATACCTCCAAGTCGATTGAAAGGTGACTTATTCTAGGGATGTCCTTGGGTAGGGTACTTAGGACAGGTCCATGCCCCTACCTTAGGTACATAGCTTCATCAGGCACCAAGCGGGCGCCAGCGCGCACAATGTCCTTGTTTCCTCTTTGGTGCTAAGGAGGCCAGCGCAGGCGAGGAGTACCGAGGCATCAGGCAAAGGTTGCCATATCGGTGCAACAAGACCAAGACCAGAAGGGCGGCAAGATGGAGGTCATTGTGGAGCCCAAGACGACATCACCACCAGAGCCTTTCGCAGGCGGAGACCACCTTTGTCAGGATGGCTTGTACTACCTGTCCCCCTTCAAATTTGCCCGCCATTGTTGGCTCCCTTCCCGCTCAATATTTGGGAAGAGGACCAGGGCCTATATAAGTAGAGCTAGCCACCACCGCGCAGGGGGGCCACGAACGAGAACAAGGGACGAGAGCAGAAGGACGGAGAGAGACCACTCTCACCCACACAAGTTAGCCAAGCACAAGAACACCTCAACACGAGGAGGCTGTTCTTCCCCTTGTATTGTTCATCATCAGCCCAAGAGGCAATCCACCACAACCACACTGGAGTAGGGTATTACACCACAACGGTGGCCCGAACCAGTATAAATCATGTGTCTTTCTGTGTTGCGAGTTTGCCGAGTTCGTCCAAGAGATCTTAGCGAGCTAGGGCGTAGATCAGTGGGAGGAAAAGACTTCGCGCGCACCCCAGTGTTTGAACCTTAAGGGTTTGCCGGAACCCCACATCCGACATTTGGCGCGCCAGGTAGGGGTGCGCCGTAGCTTCCCTTCCATCAGTTCATCGCTCCGTTGCTCCATCATCTCCATGGCGGACGCTCGCCGTGCTCGAGCTGAGCGTCGGGCTGCCCTCACCGCCCGCGTTGCTCAGATGGCCCCCATCGGCGGGCCACCTCGTCGTTCTCCGTCTCCCGCCGCCAACGCTGCCACCGGCCTGGTGGGGAACAAGCATCAAGCGTCTTCGCTACATCCTTCGGTACGGCAGGACGGCCGCACCGCCACTCCATCACTGACCCCGGCCGGTTCTTCGTCCCATGCGCGCCGCGCTCCCATGGAGGCGCGGGCCACACTCCTTACCGCAAAGAAATTCCTGCGCTACTGCCCAGTCGACAACCTCTACGAAGAGTGGCTCGACCGTGTCGCCGAGCTCGTTCGCATCGCAGGGGGCTCCCCGGCGCCGTCCCTCTCTCTGCCTCACCTTTAGCCAGCCGCGAGCGACGAGGCCCGACGTGCGCCTCCACCACCGAGCCCAAAGACGGTGCCTTGGCACCAAGGTGCACGACCCCGCGGTGTGATCCGCCATGCCCAGTGCCCGCGCACAAAGAGAGAAGCTGCCAAGAAATCTCTCAGCCGCGAGGAGCTGCACCCGCGCTTCCCGCGCCGCCTCGTCAAGACCGCACACCGCCCGCAGCGGCACCGCGCGGGCCTCATCAAGACCAAGCTCCACCTCCGAAGCGGGCATGAGTAACCACGGCCGGATGCCGTGCCTTCACCACCGAGCTGCGCAGCGTCACCTGGCCAGGCAAGTTCAAGCCGGATCTACCTCCTCGCTACGACGGCACCGCCGACCCCGCGGAGTTCCTGCAGCTCTACGAGCTGAGCATCGAAGCAGCCAACGGCGACGAGAAAGTCATGGCAAACTAGCTTCCCATGGCTCTCAAGGACGGGGCCCGCTCCTGGCTCCTGAACCTGCAGCACGGCTCGATCTCCTCCTAGGACGAGATGAGTGACCGCTTCATCGCCAACTTCCAGGGCACTCGCGACCGCCTGGCTGCCACGGGCGACCTGCGCCGCATCAAGCAACAGGCAAGGGAGACCCTCCAGAAGTACATCCAGCGCTTCAACAACACCCGCCTCAAGATCCCCAAGGTCACGGATGAGGCCATCATCTCCGCGTTCTCCGACGGTGTCCGTGACGTCAAGATGAAGGAAGAGCTCGCTATCCACGAGGAGCTCTGCACATCTCAGGAGCTGTTCAACCTGGCGACCAAGTGCGCAAGAGCTGAGGAGGGGTGCCTCTCTCTCCTTGAGCTGCCAGCCGCATGCACAGAGGAGAAGAAAGCCAAGGCCAAGGACGTGAAGCGCAAGGAAGCAGCGGTGCTAGCAGCGGAGCCCGACACCAAACGGGGCAGAGATCAGCCCGAGTCATCCAAGAATAGCCGACCGTTCTGTGCCTTCCACAACCTGAACACCCACAACACCAGCGACTGCCAAGAGCTCAGAGCCATACGAGAAGGACGCTACGG
This sequence comes from Triticum urartu, assembly GCF_056163025.1. NCBI lineage: Eukaryota > Viridiplantae > Streptophyta > Magnoliopsida > Poales > Poaceae > Triticum > Triticum urartu. Next base: position 318,815,591 of record NC_141873.1, on the reverse strand, counting down.
TCGACTCCCCGAGTGCAACGACTAGGCTACGACCGTGGAGGAGGACGTGGAGGCGGACGCTGGGATGACCGTGGCCCATGCCAGGAATGGCGCGACAGGCCTCTTGTGGACCGCTGGCAGGACCATCCTCGTGAGGGGGCCTGGAGGGATCAGCCTCGTGAGGATTGCCCCCAAAGCAACGCCGGTCTTCCCCTGCTGCCGCCACCAAGAAGGAACGATGATCATCATCAAGACGAGGGGGCTGGGGGCTTCCAGGAGCCGCGTGCAATCACCTGCATCTTGGGCAGCGCCCAGGCCCCAGCCTCTCAGTGCATCTTCAAATGGTTCGCTCGCGAGGTGAATGCGCTTCTCCCCAGGCTTGAGGCCACGGGCCCGCTCAAGTGGTCCCAGTGCACCATCACTTTCAACTCAGCAGATCATCTCAAGTGCGCGGCTACCGCCGGCGTCCTCCCGATGTTGTGTTCCCCAGTCATCAGGAATGTGCAGGTTACAAAGACCCTCATCGACGGCGGTGCAGGGCTCGACGTCCAGTCTGACAACACATTTGACAACCTCCAAGTGCCATATGAGCAGCTCCAACCTACCAAACCTTTCTCAGGAGTGACCGACGGCTCCACCACACCAATAGGGCAGGTCCGCCTGCCTGTCACCTTCTGCACGCGCGACAACTACCGCACCGAGCTCATCGACTTTGACGTCGCGCACATCCGCCTGCCGTACAATGCCATCCTCGGGTATCCGGCCCTGGCCAAGTTCATGGCGGTCACTCACCACAGCTACAACGTCAGCAAGATGCCTGGAAGCGGCGGGGTCATCACGGTCCCATGTGAAGAAAGGGATGCGGTGTGCTCCCTCGAACGCACCTTCCAAGCTACAGCAATCGAAGGACCCGACAGCAGAAGTGAGGGCCCTCCGGAGGCCATCCCCAAGAAGAAGAAGCTGCGCCGTGCAGGACCTCAGGAGGATGGCATCGCGGCAGGAGCCTCATCAGGATCAGCGTCCGTCCCAGGGGCGCCTCCCTCCATCGCATTGGAAGGCGCACCCAGCACCCTCCTCGGGCAGGGCTCGGGGGCTCTCTTTTGGAGGGCCTCAGGCCTTGCCAACCTCACGAGGGAGGCGCTCAGGCACCACTTGGAGGCATGCTACGCGGCACATTTTCCTCCGGAGAACACAGGGCAAGGGGTGCCCACCACTCAGGAGTTCATCGCCAAGACCACACAGAAACTGCAAGACGCAAGAGCCATGCACGGCGACAGCCGCTCACAGGGCGCAGATCACCACCCAGGCGAGGGTGCTGAGTTGCGTGTCTGCATCGACGTCCCAGGGCTCAACAGAGCCGCGTCTCAGGAGCGCTTCTGGCCTTCGCGTGTGGGCCGTTGCGAGGGCCCGCCACACAGCTACGTTCGCATGCCCCTCGGCTTGCCGAGTGTGGCGTCGGCCTATCAGCGCAACATGTGGCATGACCTGGCGGCTCGAGAGGCCAGGTACCATGCCGTCCTGGAGAAAACGGAGACGGTCTTCAGGGAGCCTCCTAAGCCCCCAGAGCCTCCCGAGGCTCAGGGCTTCGGTGGCTCATGAGGAGTCATTTCTTCGACTCATGCCTTTAGCTGCACCAACTCTGCTTCGTCTACAGAACCAGGTGACACCTTCCAAGCTCATTTAAGCTGGGAGCGCCCCTTGGGCTGCATTATTCCAAGGCCACATGGGCCCGTCCCTATGTCATGTATCCCTTTTGCTCATGTCTTTAGCTTACCTTGCTGGGGGCGCCCCTCGGGCTACATCAACCCCAAGCCGCTCGGACCGGACCCAGTGGCATGTATCTTCCTGCATTTACCCAAACTGATTTGCCTTCCCTGCTTAAATTGCCTACGGTTATCGCCTGCTCGACTGCCACCCGCCGCGGGTACATTCACCCCATGCAATTCGCTTGCGCGTTAAAAGGGGGGCTCCTGAGCATCGAGACTCAGGAGCTCTTACTAGCTCTCTAGCCCTCACCCCCTGGCCTTGACCACGGCATCGCGACCTGGCATACCAGCGGCGGCTGAGCTCGCTCGAGGGTCGGGACCTGAGGACGTAGAGTACTTGCACCTAATTGCCTTGCAGGAAAACAGTCACCAAGACTCAAGACCAGGCACAACCCGCCTTGAGGTAGGGCCTCGTGAGTCCCACGCTGGCTCACGAGTGCCCAGATACACCTCGCAGCCCTGCCGTGCAAGCCATGTGTCAGGGCGGGGCTGTACACGCCCCAGGGGCTCCTCCCAGAGGGGTCCCCCATCCCACGCACAAGTGGAAGCACCATGCTCCGCGCTGGCCGTCGACACTGCCGAGGAGCGGCTATGCCCATGCACAAGCGGAAGCACTATGCTCCGCGCTGGCCGTCGACACTGCCGAGGAGCGGCTATGCCCATGCACAAGCGGAAGCACTATGCTCCGCGCTGGTGATAAACAACTGAGGGCGGCCCCACGGTCGTACTAACCTCAGGGAGCCCAGAGCTCAGTGCCCGGCCTCACCGCAACGCCTCCCCTAGGGAGAGCCGCGCGAGGGGGCTGGGCACGGGGGCTGTGCTCGGGCCACACACAAGCGCACGCCACCCAACCAGGTCTTCCGGACCTGGGCATCACGCGCCCCTCCCGAGGCCTCGGCGAGGGCAGGTATGGAAATTGTTTGCGTGTCAAGGGGGACTCCTGAGCTTCGCGACTCAGGAGCCTAACTGGTCATGTAGCCCCTCACTCCTTGGTCCGTCCTGGTCTCCGGTCGGCCCAGTGGAGGTTGAGGTATGCGCAGGGCTGGGCCCTACCAACGTAGAACATCAGTCTATCCTTGCGAACTCTCCCTATAAGTTGTTTGCGCGTCAAGGGGGACTCCTGAGCATCGCGACTCAGGAGCCTAACTGGTCATGAAGCCCCTCACTCCTTGGTCCGTCCTGGTCTCCAGTCGGCCCAATGGCGGTTGAGGTATGCGCGGGGCCGGGCTCTGCCGTCGCAGAACGCAAAGCAAATAGGAAGGAAAATCGCAAAATCTCGAAGAAAATATTACAAACACATTGTCTTCACGATATCAAATGAAAAGTCTAAACGCCTCCCCGAGGCCTAATGCATGTTGCAGGAACAAAACAGGAGGGTAGCCGCAGGTCACCCCCGGACGCCGCCATCACCTGCGGAAGGCGCTACCTCATGAGCGACGTTGTCTTCACCTTCACCACTAGCTGCAGGATCGGCGACATCACCAGACAGAGGAGTGGAGACAAAGCCGCAGAACTTTTTCAGCAAGGCCTCCACCTGACCTTACACGGCTGCGGCGGCAGCCTTGTATTGGTCTTCAGCCACAGGCTCCAGGAGCTCGTCAAGGCAAGCGTTGGGGTCGCGAAGGTGCAGGTGGCTGAAGACGCGAGTCAATGCAGCTGAAGACAGGACGCGAGCTTCGGCCTCTGCCATAGGACGAACGCCATCAACGACTTCCTCGAGTGCCTGCACCAAGAAAGGAAGCAGCCGGGCGGGGCCATCCTTGTCGGCGGCCAGCGACTTCTCCAGGCCATGCTCATAGAGCGTCTTCAGTGCCTTGCGGGACCTCTTCTCGAGATCGGCAAAGGCCGCGCGGTCTTCGGTCAGGACTCGCGCCTTGGCGTCGAGATTGGCCTCCCTCGCCTTCGCCTTCCGCACTAGCTCATCCAACTGGTTGCGCTCGGCGGCCTACGTCCGCCCCAACTCCGCCAGCTCGGCATCACGGTTCTTGACGGCGTCCTCCCGGGCCTTCATTTCCTCCTCCTTCGCTTGGTGGCAGCGTGCTTCTTCGGCGTGCTTGGCATGCAGGCCCTGCAGCTCGTCCTCTAGCACCTGGCAGCGGTCGTGGGCGGCCTTGGCGTCTTTCAACGCCATCTCACGATCGGCTGCGGTGTTGGCAGCACTCTGCTTCTCCTTCTCAGAAGCCGCAGTGGCCTGGCCCAGCGCCGCGCGAACCGCCAAGTCGGAATGGAGCTCGCCTGAGGCCAGCTCTAGGCGCCCGGCCACAAGGCGTGGGTCTGCGCCCAGGAGATCCGCCTACAGTCGGGTCATCTCCGAGAGAGCATGTTCCAGAGTAGCAGCAGGAGCAGAAGAACCTGGGAGTGGAGGTGCAGTAGTGGGAGGAGGCGACATCGTCACCAGGGCCTGGGAAATCGCGACTTCTGGAGCAGCTGGAACCTCATTGGCCGCGCCAGGCGCCGGCACTTCCGGAGCTAGCAGGGCCATGGGGGCTGGTTCCACGTGGCAATGCTCCTCTTGACCCCGCGAGGACGACCGGGCTGGGGAGATGCGGGCGCTGCTACCCCCTTTCTCTAAGGAAGGAGGCACAGACACCGCATCCTCCTTACTTTTCTTCGCAGAAAATGTCGGCCTGATCAACCAAGGACCAGCATCAGGAAATGACGAGTACAAACAGGGACAAGGCAAAGCTTGAGACACTTACTGATCCACCACGACATACTTCCGCTTAGGAAGCCTGAAGCCTGACAGCATCGGGATGGAGGCGGCATCGCGAGGCACCAACAACGACCTACCCCTCGTCGGGATGGGGGGCTGCTCCCTCTCCCTTTGGTGGGCGTCAGCCTTGGCATCGTCAGGAAGGGCGCGGAGGATCTCAGCCTTACTTAGAGGGGAAGTCTCCCCCACCTCTTCCAGAGTCTTCTACGGGTCCTCCTCCTCTTCCCCCTCCCCGCGGGGCTCGTCAGAAGACACCTCCACCGATTTCGGTGCCGCGGGGGCTCCCAGGAGCGCCGGCGGCACCAACCCACGCGCGACATAGGTCGGCCTGCAGGCGACGAATTCCTCCCGATCCCTACGTTGGAACAGGGGGACGAAGGCGCTTGGTGGGTACTCCTGGTTGTCCCCAACTATGAGGCGCAGAACAGCGGCCAATTCATCGTTAGGTAGGGCCCCCAGCCTCAGGCGGGTCTTATTTCCCTCTTCTTCATGCTCCCACAAGGGCGTGCACGTGCCTGGAGTGGGGCTACTCGCAGTGTCAAGAACTCCCTCAGAAGCATGACCCCCGTAACTTTCGTCGCCCTCGCGATGCCCGACTTCAGGTCGGTCACCATCTGCCCCAACACAGACGATGCCCGCTCATCAGCAAGCTCCGCCCTAGGCCACCCCCCGTGGAGAGAGGGCGCCATCGTCGGCAGCGCCAGACGTGGATTGGCACACTTGGCGTCCATCATGACCCATTTGGATCAAATGTTGTCGGCCCTCTTCCCGGTGCTCGAGCTCGAGTTGGCCTTGCCGGATGCGACAAAGTTAGCGCATCTGGAGATGTGACCCTCGCTGACCCGGAGGAAGAAGAAATTGCGCAGGAGCACCACAGACGGCATCACGCCTAGGTATGCCTCACAGTAGTAGGCGAAGATGGACAGGAGGAGGACAGAGTTGGGATGGAGATGCAACGCCTGCAGCCCGTAGTGGTCGAGGACTTCATAAAAGAAATCATAGAAGGGATGAACCAACCCGACGGTGACACTGCTCGAGAAGAAGGGGAATACGGTGCTTTCCTTAGGCTCCGGCACGTCGGAGGCAAGACGGAGCTAGGTCTCCCCCCACTCATTGCTTTCGCCCGCCATCAGTAGGCGCACGGAGGCGAGGCTCTTCTCCGTGACGGTGGGCGCCTCAAGGGCCGGCTCATACCAAGCTGGCACTGAGGAAGCCTTGGCCTTGCGCGGCGCCATGGATCGCAGCTGCGGGATGAGATTAGAGCGGTTTTGGGGATAGCGGTGGCGGAGAGCAAGGAAGGGGATCTGGAGCAAGGCGAGGAAGAACCAATGAAGGAAAGTGCTGCCCGTGCTAGCCTTTTGTCAGGTCAAGCAGTTGCCGAGGCAGCATGGGGAAGCGGAGACGCCCACATCCAATCAACCACCATGCATCAACCGAGGCCGCAGGCTTTTGGGGGCCTGCGGTGCTCCGTACTTGACCCTTGGCTTCGCCGCGAAGCCAAGCCCGAGCGCACCTTGGGCCCGGGGGCTACTGTTGGCATTCTGGGAACGGGGGTCCCCATACTTATCTGCCTTTGGCCCGCGGCGTGGCTAAGCCAGCAGGCCGTACGGCCTATCTTCATCAACAAGGCATCCAAGACCCTCACGAGGAGCCAAGCCTCGCGAGGCGGACGACACGAGACCTCCTCTGGAGTGGCCTAGTTGGGCAGGCTCACGAGGAGCGGAGATATCAAGGCGAGGCAAACCTCATGAGGCTCTTGTGACGTGAGCCGTGACGATCGACACCAGGCGGGCGCCAAGCAGGCGCCAGTGCACGCAGCGTCCTTGTTTCCTCTTTGGTGCTAAGGATGCCAGCGCAGGCAAGGAGTACCGAGGCATCAGGCAAAGGTTGCCATATCGGTGCAACAAGACCAAGACCAGAAGGACAGCAAGACAGAGGTCATCGTGGAGCCCAAGACGGCGTCACCACCAGAGCCTTTCACAGGCGGAGACCACCTTTGTCAGGATGGCTTGTACTAGCTGTCCCCCTTCAAATTTTCCCGCCGTTGTTGGCTCCCTTCCCTCTCAATATTTGGGAAGAGGACCAGGGCCTATATAAGTAGAGCTAGCCACCACCGTGCAGGGGACGATGGACGAGAACAAGGGACTAGAGCAGAAGGACGGAGAGAGACCACTCTCACCCACACAAGTTAGCCAAGCACAAGAACACCTCAACACGAGGAGGCTGTTCTTCCCCTTGTATTGTTCATCATCAGCCCAAGAGGCAATCCACCACCACCACACTAGAGTAGGGTATTACACCACAACGGTGGCCCAAACCAATATAAATCTTGTGTTTTTCTGTGTTGCTAGTTCGTCGAGTTCGTCCGCGAGATCTTAGCCAGCTAGGGCGTAGATCGGTGGGAGGAAAATACTTCGCGCGCACCCCAGTGTTCGAACCTTAAGGGTTTGCCGGAACCCCACATCCGACAGTACCCAAGAGATCTCATCTTGGGGCCTTTTCCAGAGCTCTGCCGGAGGGGGCATTGATCACGGAGGGCCTCTACATCAACTCCATGGCCCCTCCAATGATGTGTGAGTAGTTTACCTCAGACCTTCGGGTCCATAGTTATTAGCTAGATGTCTTCTTCTCTCTCTTTGGATCTCAATACAAAGTTCTCCTCGATTCTCTTGGAGGTCTATTCGATGTAATCTTCTTCTGTGGTGTGTTTGTCGAGATCCGATGAATTGTGGGTTTATGATCAAGATTATCTATGAACAATATTTGGATCTTCTCTGAATTCTTTTATGTATGATTGGTTAGTTATCTTTGCAAGTCTCTTCGAATTATCAGTTTAGTTTGGCCTACTAGATTGATCTTTCTTGCAATGGGAGAAGTGCTTAGCTTTGGGTTCAATCTTGCGGTGCTCGATCCCAGTGACAGTAGGGGGAACGAAACATATTGTATTGTTGCCATCGAGGATAAAAACATGGGGTTTATATCATATTGCATGAGTTTATCCCTCTACATCATGTCATCTTTCTTAAAGTGTTACTTCGTTCTTATGAACTTAATACTCTAGATGCATGCTGGATAGCGGTCGATGTGTGGAGTAATAGTAGTAGATGCAGGAAGGAGTTGGTCTACTTGTCACGGACGTGATGCCTATATACAAGATCATACCTATATATTCTCATAATTATTCTCTTTTCTATCAATTGCTCGACGATAATTTGTTCACCCACCGTAATACTTATGCTATCTTGAGAGAAGCCACTAGTGAAACCTATGGCCCCCGGGTCTATTCTTCATCATACACGTTTCCAATCTACTTTATTTTGCAATGTTTACTTTCAATCTATATCATAAAAATACCAAAAATATTTATCCTATTATTATTATTATCTCTATCAGATCTCACTCTTGCAAGTGGCCGAGACGGGATTGACAACCCCTTTATCGCGTTGGTTGCGAGGTTCTTATTTGTTTGTGTAGGTACGAGGTGACTCGCGCGTGGTCTCCTACTAGATTAATACCTTGGTTCTCAAAAACTGATGGAAATACTTATGCTGCTTTGCTGCATCACCCTTTCCTCTTCAAGGGAAAACCAACGCATGCTCAAGAGGTTGCAAGAAGGATTTCTAGCGCCGTTGCCGGGGAGATCTACGCCAAGTCAAGACATAGCAAGTACCCATGACAACTCTTATCCTTTGCATTACATTATTTGCCATTTGCCTCTCGTTTTTCTCTCCCCCACTTCACCCTTGCCGTTTTATTCGCCCTCTTTTCCTTTCGCCCTCTCTTTCCGTTCGCTTTTTCTTCGCTTGTTTGCTTGTGTGTTGGATTGCTTGCTTGTCATGATAGCTCAAGATAATACTAAATTGTGTGACTTTGCCAACACCAACAATAATTATTTTATTAGCTCTCCGATTGCTCCTCTTACCGATGCTGAATCTTGTGAAATTAATAGTGCTTTGCTGAATCTTGTCATGAAAGATCCATTTTCCGGCCTTCCCAGTGAAGATGCCGCTGCCCATCAAGATTCTGTTTTTCGTGTGTTGTTTGCTTATTTCGATGAATCTATGGCTAGTAATGGAGTTTATAAACCATAGAAAAGTTGGAATACAGTAGGTTTAACACAATTATAAATAAAGAATGAGTTCATTATAGTACCTTGAAGTGGTGTTTTGTTTTCTTTCGCTAACGGAGCTCATGAGATTTTCTTGTTAAGTTTTGTGTTGTGAAGTTTTAAGGTTTTGGGTAAAGATTTGATGGATTATGGAACAAGGAGTGGCAAGAGCCTAAGCTTGGGGATGCCCAAGGCACCCCAAGGTAAAATCCAAGGACACCAAAAAGCCTAAGGTTGGGGATGCCCTGGAAGGCATCCCCTCTTTTGTCTTCGTTCATCGGTAACTTTACTTGGAGCTATATTTTTATTCACCACATGATATGTGTTTTGCTTGGAGCTTCGTGTATGATTTGAGTCTTTGCTTTTTAGTTTACCAAAATAATCCTTGCTGTACACACCTTTTGAGAGAGACACACATGAATCGGAATTTATTAGAATACTCTATGTGCTTCACTTATATCTTTTGAGCAATATAGTTTTTGCTCTAGTACTTCACTTATATCTTTTAGAGCATGGCGGTGGTTTTATTTTATATAAATAATTCATCTCTCATGCTTCACTTATATTATTTTGAGAGTCCTTTAGAACAACATGGTAATTTGCTTTTAGGAATAATTAAAACTTTCATATAAGTGCATTGAATACTATGAGAAGTTTGATACTTGATAATTGTTTTGAGATATGGAGATGGTGATATTAGAGTCATGCTAGTTGAGTAGTTGTGAATTTGAGAAATACTTGTGTTGAAGTTTGTGATTCCCGTAGCATGCACGTATGGTGAACCGTTATGTGATGAAGTCGGAGCATGATTTATTTATTGATTGCCTTCCTTATGAGTGGCGGTCGGGGACGAGCGATGGTCTTTTCCTACAAATCTATCCCCCTAGGAGCATGCGTGTAGTACTTTGTTTCGATAACTAATAGATTTTTGCAATAAGTATGTGAGTTCTTTCTGACTAATGTTGAGTCCATGGATTATACGCACCCTCACCCTTCCACATTTGCTAGCCTCTCTATTACCACACACTTTTCGCTGGTATCATACACCCACCATATACCTTCCTCAAAACATCCACCATACCTACCTATTATGGCATTTCCATAGCCATTCCGAGATATATTGCCATGCAACTTTCCGCCGTTCCGTTTGTTATGACACGCTTCAACATTGTCATATTATCATGCATGATCATGTAGTTGACATCGTATTTGTGGCAAAGCCACATTTCATAATTTTTTCATACATGTGACTCTTGATTCATTGCATATCCTGGTACACCGCCGGAGGCATTCACATAGAGTCATATTTTGTTCTAAGTATTGAGTTGTAATTCTTGAGTTGTAAGTAAAAAGAAGTGTGATGATCATCATTATTACAGCATTGTCCCAGTGAGAAAAGGATGATGGAGACTATGATCCCCCCACAAGTCGGGATGAGACTCTGGACAAAAAAAAAGAGAAAAGGGGCCAAAAGAAAAAAAAGAAAGAAGGCCCAAATAAACAAATGAGAGAAAAAGAGAGAAGGGACAATGTTACTATCTTTTCCACACTTGTGCTTCAAAGTAGCACCATGATCTTCATGATAAAGAGTCTCCTATGTTGTCACTTTCGTAAACTAGTGGGAATTTTACATTATAGAACTTGGCTTGTATATTCCAATTATGGGCTTCCACAAATTGCCCTAGGTCTTCATGAGCAAGCAAGTTGGATGCACACCCACTTAGTTTCTTTTGTTGAGCTTTCATAAAATTATAGCTCTAGTGGATCCATTGCATGGCAATCCCTACTCACTCACATTGATATCTATTGATGGGCATCTCCATAGCCTGTTGATACGCCTAGTTGATGTGAGACTATCTTCTCCTTGTTGTCTTCTCCACAACCACCATTCTATGTGTAGGATCGAAAGTATGTCTAGAGGGGGGTGATTAGACTACTTGACCAATTAAAAACCTATCATTTTCCCAATTTTAGTCTTTGGAAGATTTTAGCTATCTTAGCACAAGTCAAGCAATCTTAGCACAATTCAAGCAAGCATGCAAAGAGTCTATGAGCAGCGGAAAGTAAAGCATGCAACTTGCAAGAATGTAAAGGGAAGGGTTTGGAGAATTCAAACGCAATTGGAGACACAGATGTTTTGTAGTGGTTCCGATAGGTGGTGCTATCGTACATCCACGTTGATGGAGACTTCAACCCATGGAGGGTAACGATTGCGCGAGTCCAAGGAGGGCTCCACCCACGAAGGGTCCATGAAGAAGCAACCTTGTCTATCCCATCATGGCCATCACCCACGAGGGACTTGCCTCACTAGCGGTAGATCTTCATGAAGTAGGCGATCTCCTTGCCCTTACAAACTCCTTGGTTCAACTCCACAATCTTTGTCGGAGGCTCCCAAGTGACACCTAGCCAATCTAGGAGACACCACTCTCCAAGAAGTAACAAATGGTGTGTTGATGATGAACTCCTTGCTCTTGTGCTTCAAATGATAGTCTCCCCAACACTCAACTCTCTCTCACAGGATATGGATTTGGTGGAAAGAAGATTTGAGTGGAAAGCAACTTGGGGAAGGCTAGAGATCAAGATTCATATGGTGGGAATGGAATATCTTGGCCTCAACACATGAGTAGGTGGTTCTCTCTCAGAAAATGTGTATTGGAAGTGTAGGTATGTTCTGATGGCTCTCTCTAAGAATGAAGAGTGGGTGGAGGGGTATATATAGCCTCCACACAAAAACTAACCGTTACACACAATTTACCAATCTCGGTGAGACCGAATGGAGAAACTCGGTCGGACCGGTTTAGCAAACCTAGTGACCGTTAGGATTTTCGGTGGGACTGAGATGCAACTCAGTAGGACTGATATGGTTAGGGTTAGGGCATAACGTAATCTCGGTGTGACCGATTACACAAACTCGGTGGGACCGATTTTGGTAATAAGCTAACCAGAGAGTTGGTCAGGTAAACTCGGTGGGACCGATCGCTCATTTCGGTGGGACCTAAATGTTACAAAAGGAAAACAGAGAGTTTACATTGCAATCTCGGTGGGACCGATCGCTCACCTCGGTAGGACCGAAACGTTACGAAGGGAAACAGAGAGATTACAACCCCATTTCGGTGAGACCGAAATCCCTATTGGTGAGACCGATTTGCCTAGGGTTTGTGGCAGTGGCTATGACATTCGAAACTCGGTGGCACCGGATAGAAAGAATCGGTGGGGCCGAGTTTGACTTTTGGTTTAGGTCATATGTGGATGTGGGAAGGTAGTTGAGGGTTTTGGAGCATATCACTAAGCACTATGAAGCAAGCAAGCCATTAAGCAACACCTCATCCCTCCTTGATAGTATTGGCTTTTCCTATAGACTCAATGTGATCTTGGATCACTAAAATATAAGATGTAGAGTCTTTATCTTGAATCTTGAGCCAATCTTTTTGTCCTTAGTATTTTGAGGGGTCCACATTCCTCATCCATGCCATGCCATTCATTGAGCTTTTCCTGAAATATTAATCTTGGAATAATGTTAGCTTAATGAGCTATATGTTGTTAGGAATTACCAAAACCACCTAGGGATAGTTGCACTTTCAATCTCCCCCTTTTTGGTAACTGATGACAACATATAGATCAAAGCTTCGATAAATGATAATAAGAGTGAAAAACATTGTCGCTTTGAGAAGTATGTGAAAAGCAAGAGCTCCCCCTAAATTTGTGCATAGTTTATGATTTGCTTTGGACTGCAAATGCACAGAGAGTTAGGCTCATGGGTTACTCTTCCATGTCACATACATCTTGGTGGAGCGCTCAAAATCATAATAATTAAATACATGCACTCATCACCAAGCAAAGTGAATGATCAGATAGGGATAAAAAGATAATGTCATCCAACAAGCATTAATGTAGCATATGATCAAACCCATGATCATCCAAGTATCACGCAGACAGAAAGTATCTCAAACAAGCAAATCAAATAAAGATCAACAACCAAAGCAAGAGAGAATAAAAAGCAACGCTCTCTCTCGAAGCCTATGATCTATGCATTTTTGTCCCCCATTGGCAACAAGTTACCAAAAAGTTCCTAGAAAATGCATAGCACTAAATCGTCTCTCAGGCTTGGTCTTCAGGTGGTGGTGTCCAGATAACTCCAAGAATGAAGGCTTTAGTCGAAGTAGATGGAGCTGATGGAGTAGGTGCTGGAGCTGGTGGCAATGAAGCTGTAGCTGGTGCAGATGAAGTGGCTTTGGTGTCTGGAACAGGCACTGCAGCAGATCTCTGAGCTCTAGGCACTCTGGCAAATGCATCAGTGGTTGTCTTGCCCTTCCTCTCCTGCATATCATCCTGAAGTTGCTCCACAACAGACTGGATCTCAGTTACCTTCACATGCAAGTCATAGAACTTCTGCTCCACGATCCTTTCCAGGCTCTCCTGGTTTTGAGTCAGGGTGGCCAGTCCCTTCTCAATCCTCAGAGTGGATGCAATCAGGTAGCCAAGCTGATCTTGCTTGCTCTTCAAAAGATACTGAGATGCTTCTTCAGTAGTTGGCATCCTTGCAGCCATTTTAGCCTTTGCCTTCTCCTTCTTGGCTTGTGCGTGCACCGAAGATGGTTCATTTTCATCCATCACCACTTGGTTGTCCTCAAAGTCTGGATAGATAGGCATGTGCTCCTTGTCCAGCAGATATGTGCCAGTGCCCATCTTGGAGTTGATCAGCTCCTAGATCTGTGGGGCATTCCCACAACTCCTCTTCTGATCTGCAGCTGTCCTCTTTATGGTTTCCACTATGAGGCTCATGACTTTGAACTTTTGTGGGACATCAAAGATGTGAAGAAAGTTAATTGCATGGCCTCTGATCATCTTGTGATCACCAGACTTGGGCAAGAGAGTGTGCCCGAGGATCCAGTTGATAGTTGGCAATCCTGACAGAAGGTAATGTACAGATCCAAACTTATGTGTCTCAAGAGCAGCATCTAGGATCTCCTTGTACATGTGTGCCATGGAGTTGTGATCCTTCTTCTTCTTGGCATAGACATCCAAGTAATGTTCACTCTCTTTTGGGGCATTGATCTACTTCGCCCATTCAGCAACCGTTGACTGGTACCTCGTTCCTTCAAACATCCAGACAATCCTTCCATCTGGGTAGAAGTGAGCTGTGGAGTAGAACTGCATGATGAGCTTGTCATTCCATTTTGTGAGCTTCTGAGCCACAAACTCATCGACTCCATACGCCTTAAAACTGTCATACACACCTGGATAATGTTCACCATTCTCCCTGATGTACTCCCAGTTGACCCATCTCATGTCACACACTATGGGCTTCTTGTCAAGCAAGATGGTCTCATAGAAGTCCTGCTGTTCCTTTGTATGGAACCTGTAGTCCACAGCAGTCCTTCTCCTGGTGGCATATGGATCAGACTCTCTCCATAGCCTTAGACCTGAGTCCTTCCTGATCTTCATGTTCTCAGCTACTCGATGAGCATCATTGTGATCTAGAATTTTTTGCTTCAGCTTCCTCAAGACATGTGACTCATCATCTTGTTCTTCCATTTCAGCTTCAGGCACTGGGGCCTTGTTCTTCTCCTCAACAGGGATGTTCCTGGTGCTCCTCTTCGGTTTTGGCTTTGGAGCTGGAGCAACAGCCTTAGGAGCAGTCTTAGGCTTAGATGGAACAGCCCCTGCCCTGGTGGCATCACCCATAAGCTTCTGAGCTTTGGGTGCTGGTGCAGCATCTTCTTCCTCTTCCTCTTCAGAATCTCTCATGATTGAGGATCTCCCGAGCACTCTAGCAGTGGTCTTTTTGACCCTCTCTTTTCTCTTCTTCCCTTCTGCAGCAGCCTCTTTGGGTTCAGATTCCAAAGGGACTTGAGTAGATGCTCTGGCCTTAGACATTGGAATTCTCTTTGCAAGCATTTTGGTCTTCATACCAGGCTTAGTGGCAGCAACAGTGCTATATTCCTTCTTAACCACTTTCTTCTTGGAAGTGGCCTCATCCTCAACTGCCACATAATCTTCATCCTCAGATTCAGAAGTCTTCTTCTTTCTGGCCCTGGTGGCAGCTTTGGGTAAGTTGCTTGGGGTGCTCCTGCTACCATCATCTGAGCTGCTCGAGGGACTAGTGCCCTCACTCAAGTGAACCTGCTCCTCTGACTTGTTCTGGCTGTCACTCTGATCAGACATATTGCAAACACTAACAGCAGACCCTGTGAATAGATTATAGATGAGGTAGAGTGGATGAGCATCACAAAATGTAGAGGTTTTTGCAAAAGAATGAGTTAAAAACTTAGTTTTAGTTTTCCACAGAAAGCATTTCTGATCAACTGATTTGTAAACTCGGTGATACCGAAGCAGCTGTTGGAACCTAAACTAGTGAACTCGGTCAGACCGAGTCACTGTTTGGTGGCACCGAGACTACTAGGATTTCACAAAGTCCTGAACTCGGTCACACCGATTTGCAATTCTCGGTCAGACCGAGAATCACATGTACAATGGCCTAAGCCGAATCGGTGGTACCGAGTTCCACAACTCGGTGGGCCTGAGATGGTTTCGGCGGAAACCTAACCCTAAATTTTCAATTCACGACTAAACTACGGAGTGTTTTGACTGGATAAGAATGATCTCAATAGTGGCAAGATATATGGCGAACACAATGTGCTAGGAATCAGATAGGGATAGCACAGTGATCGAGTTCATACCCTAGTTCGGCGATGAACTCGCTACAGTAGCAACGGCGGGGATGATTCCCGTTGATGGCGGTAGAGACCAGCGGCAGGAGGCGGCTGGCGACGAGGAGGATGATCCGGAGACCCTGGAGGCAGAGCAGGCTAAGCGCGGGTCGAGGAGGTTCGGAAAGTTTTCCAAAATTTTACCCATGGATATATATAGCCCGACCCTGTCGGTGTGACCGAGTGGAACAACTCGGTGGCACCGAGATGCATAACTGCAAGCAGTTACTGCAACTCGGTGTGACCGAAAAGTTCAAATCGGTTGCACTGAGATTGAAAACCTAGATCGACTTAGTGATCTCGATATGACCGAAATGGGTGAATCGGTTAGACCGAAACGCACAAAGAAGTTTTGGAAGTTTAAGTCTATGACGAATCGGGGACTCCGAGTGCTCCTCACACAGAGTGGTTCGAATCTGACTTGATCAAATTTTGTGATGCAGCATGAATAGAGTTTGAGACGAGAAAATCATAGATAGCTAGAGAAGGTTCTTAGGCATTCTTGTCCATCCACTTGGCCAAAAGAAAAGGAAACCAATCAATCAAAACAACAAGTAGATGTCCTCGAATGAGTAAATTATGCAACCAACATGCTCACACAGTAAAATGGCAAATGAAATATGTGGCAAAACATGCACAAACAATTCTAGCATCTATCAAGCAATTGGCGATGACTAGGTCATCTATATCAGTATATTGACTTAGGAGTCAAATGAGAACATTTGATCATAGGTCATACTCATCGTTTAAGCACAAGTGGGGTTACCTATTTTACATGAAGCGTTGTTGTGTTCACACCATTAGAGTTGCTTTAACTCAATTGTCAGAGTAAAGCTCCCCCTAGATGTGAGATCCCCCCTAAGAGGGATGAACTAACCTTGGGTTTTGTCGATGATGACTTCATGTAGGTGTTGAAGATGTGGATCCTCTATGTTGATGTAGATCATTTGGAGCTATCCTCTGGAGTGAGTTGCACTTTCAATACCTACACGGGTTAGTCCCACAAGGAACAAACAAGGATATCCATAGACATAGAGTGATGCACACACAAGATGATGTCTATGAAATCTTTAGGTTACCTTGTCCCTTGTCTTACCAACAAGAGGGTTTGTGACTCCTTGAACTAGTGCAAGATGTGGAAGTTGATTGCACTTGTTCTTGCCAAAATGATAAGAGTGAAATATGTTGGCGGAGTCACCCTCAAGAACTCTCTAGTTCTTCTTCTTCGGGATCCACACCATATTGATGGGAATCCTCGGAGTTGTAGTTGTACTTGATGAAGTGGAACTTGATGTAGTCTTGGGAAACCACTTGACCAAGGCCTTAGGAGCTTCTTCAAATGCATCAATTTCCTCTTGAAGCTTGTCCTTCCCTTTTTGCTTGTGGTCTTGTGGTGGAAGATCATCTTGAGCTTGTGTCCCTTTGGATGAAGTAGGATCATACTTCTCTTGTTGAGGAACAAACTTCGTCTTGGGCTATTGATCTTCTTCCCACTCAACTCCATTGGCATTGAACTTCCGTTCAAAACCAATACCTTGATTCTTCCGGTGCCTTCCTTGCTTGCATATAATTTCCTCGAATTGCTTACTCCCGGCAAGGCTCTTGTAAACACCTTTCTCTATAATTCCCTTCAATAAGCTATTTTCTTGCTCAAGTGTAACATGGCTAAGAGAATCGTTAGTGGAATCAAGAGAACTACTAGAAGCAATAATATTGGATTTAGCATGATTATTGTTACTACTAGAAGAAGAATCCTTCTTGTTCTTGTTACTAGACTTGACTTGAGGCATGTAAGTGGATAAGAGTAAACACTTGGCAATGTAAGAAGAACTTTTCTTGCGAAGATCATCATTGATTGCCTTTAGGAACTCATGCTCTTGCTCAAGGTTGAGCTTTTCAAAACATAATTTCTCATGAGTCCTTAAAAGTTCTCGATGATCTCCTAAGATAGTTTCATGAGCTAACTTAAGAGTGTTTAGTTCTTTAGTTAGAGACTCAATCTTCTCCTTATCATTGTCATTCGTTTCATCATAGTATTCATCACTATAGTTGTGAATAAGTAAATCATCATCACCTAACAAAGTCATCTTCATCACTATTGAAATCAACATACTCGGGGTATGATACCTTTGGACCTTTGTCCATGAAGCATCTTCCAATTCCTTCATTTGGTGAATCAAATATGTCGTAGGAGTTAGTTGACACGAGTGCTAGACCGGCATCACCTTCATCTTGAGTATATTCGGAGTCGGAGTGATAGCTTCTCTCGGAGTCATTGTCGGAGTCGGAGCCGGATACCCATTCACCAACATGAGCTTGATGTCTTCGTTTTGTGTAGCTCCTTGATGACTTGTCCTTCCTTTCCGAATCCTTGCTTCTCTGTGAGGGTCTTAGTTCATATCAATCATCTCTACTCCTTCCCTCCCTCGATGGTGATTCTTCTCTTCTACTTCTTCTTTTGGGAGAATCTTCTCTTCTCTTGTAGGGAGCCGTACACTCATTGGAGTAGTGTCCGGGTCTTCCACAATTGTAGCAGTTTTGCTCTCGACTAGAACATCTTTTGTCATTGTAGGACCTTGACTTGGAACTTCTCTCTTTGCTTCTATTCTTGTATAACTTGTTGAAGTTCTTCACCATTAAGCTCAATTCTTCATTGAAGGTTTGTTTCTCACTTGATGATGTGGGGGCTTCACATGAGGCTTTGTATGCACCACTTGACTTGTTATGAAGTTCCTCCTTATCCTTGAGTGACATCTCATGAGCAATAATTCTTCCAATGACTTCCGTTGGCTTGAGATCTTTGTAATTTGGAATCATTTGGATCAATGTGCATACGGTATCGTATTTTCCATCCAAGGCTCTTAGGATCTTCTTGATGATGAATTTGTCGGTCATCTCTTCACTTCCTAAGCCGGCAATATCATTTGTGATAAGAGCAACCCTAGAGTACATTTCAGCGACACCTTCACCATCCTTCATTTTGAACTTGTCAAATTGACTTTGAAGCACATCCAACTTGGATTCCTTGACGGAGTGGGTACCCACCATATACCTTCCTCAAAACATCCACCATACCTACCTATTATGGCATTTCCATAGCCATTTCGAGATATATTGCCATGCAACTTTCCACCGTTCCGTTTGTTATGACACGCTTCATCATTGTCATATTGCCATGCATGATCATGTAGTTGACATCATATTTGTGGCAAAGCCACCTTTCATAATATTTTCATACATGTGACTCTTGATTCATTGCATATCCTGGTACAGCGCCGGAGGCATTCACATAGAGTCATATTTCGTTCTAAGTATTGAGTTGTAATTCTTGAGTTGTAAGTAAAAAGAAGTGTGATGATCATCATTATTAGAGCATTGTCCCAGTGAGGAAAGGATGATGGAGACTATGATCCCCCCACAAGTTGGGATGAGACTCTGGACAAAAAAAAAGAGAAAAGAGGCCAAAAGAAAAACGAAAGAAGGCCCAAATAAACAAATGAGAGAAAAAGAGAGAAGGGACAATGTTACTATCCTTTTTCAACACTTGTGCTTCAAAGTAGCACCATGATCTTCATGATAAAGAGTCTCCTATGTTGTCACTTTCGTAAACTAGTGGGAATTTTACATTATAGAACTTGGCTTGTATATTCCAATTATGGGCTTCCTCAAATTGCCCTAGGTCTTCGTGAGCAAGCAAGTTGGATGCACACCCACTTCGTTTCTTTTGTTGATCTTTCATACACTTATAGCTCTAGTGGATCCGTTGCATGGCAATCCCTACTCACTCACATTGATATCTATTGATGGGCATCTCCATAGCCCGTTGATACGCCTAGTTGATGTGACACTATCTTCTCCTTGTTGTCTTCTCCACAACCACCATTCTATGTGTAGGATCGAAAGTATGTCTAGAGCGGGGGGTGATTAGACTACTTGACCAATTAAAATTCTATCCTTTTCCCAATTTTAGTCTTTGGCAGATTTTAGCTATCTTAGCACAAGTCAAGCAATCTTAGCACAATTCAAGCAAGCATGCAAAGAGTCTATGAGCAGCGGAAAGTAAAGCATGCAACTTGCAAGAATGTAAAGGGAAGGGTTTGGAGAATTCAAACGCAATTGGAGACACGGATGTTTTGTCGTGGTTCAGATAGGTGGTGCTATCGTACATCCACGTTGATGGAGACTTCAACCCACAGAGGGTAACGGTTGCGTGAGTCCAAGGAGGGCTCCACCCACGAAGGGTCCACGAAGAAGGAACCTTGTCTATCCCATCATGGCCATCGCCCACGAAGGACTTGCCTCACTAGTGGTAGATCTTCATGAAGTAGGCGATCTCCTTGCCCTTACAAACTCCTTGGTTCAACTCCACAATCTTTGTCGGAGGCTCCCAAGTGACACCTAGCCAATCTAGGAGACACCACTCTCCAAGAAGTAACAAATGGTGTGTTGATGATGAACTCCTTGCTCTTGTGCTTCAAATGATAGTCTCCTCAACACTCAACTCTCTCTCACATGATATGGATTTGGTGGAAAGAATATTTGAGTGGAAAGCAACTTGGGGAAGGCTAGAGATCAAGATTCATATGGTGGGAATGGAATATCTTGGCCTCAACACATGAGTAGGTGGTTCTCTCTCAGAAAATGTGTATTGGAAGTGTAGGTATGTTCTGATGGCTCTCTCTAAGAATGAAGAGTGGGTGGAGGGGTATATATAGCCTCCACACAAAAACTAACCATTACACAATTTACCAATCTCGGTGAGACCGAATGGAGAAACTCGGTCGGACCGATTTAGCAAACCTAATGAACGTTTGGATTTTCGGTGTGACTGAGATGCAACTCGGTAGGACTGATATGGTTTGGGTTAGGGCATAACGTAATCTCGGTGTGACCGATTACACAAACTCGGTGGGACCGATTTTGGTAATAAGCTAACCAGAGAGTTGGTCAGGTAAACTCGGTGGGACCGATCGCTCATTTCGGTGGGACCGAAATGCTACAAAAGGAAAACAGAGAGTTTACATTGCAATCTCGGTGGGACCGATCGCTCACCTCGGTTGGACCGAAAGATTATGAAGGGAAACAGAGAGATTACAACCCCATTTCGGTGAGACCGAAATCCCTATTGGTGAGACTGATTTTCCTAGGGTTTGTGGCAGTGGCTATGACATTTGAAACTCGGTGGCGCCGGATAGAAAGAATCGGTGGGGCCGAGTTTGACTTTTGGTTTAGGTCATATGTGGATGTGGGAAGGTAGTTGAGGGTTTTGGAGCATATCACTAAGCACTATGACGCAAGCAAGCCATTAAGCAACACCTCATCCCTCCTTGATAGTATTGGCTTTTCCTATAGACTCAATGTGATCTTGGATCACTAAAATATAAGATGTAGAGTCTTGATCTTGAAGCTTGAGCCAATCTTTTTGTCCTTAGTGTTTTGAGGGGTCCACATTCCTCATCCATGCCATGCCATTCATTGAGCTTTTCCTGAAATATTAATCTTGGAACAATGTTAGCTTAGTGAGCTATATGTTGTTAGGAATTACTAAAACCACCTAGGGATAGTTGCACTTTCACTATGCCACCTATAGTGCTATGTCCATGGCTCACGCTCATATATTGCGTGAAAGTTGAAAAAGTTTGAGAACATCAAAAGTATGAAACAACTGCTTGGCTTGTCATCGGGGTTGTGCATGATTTAATATTTTGTGTGATGAAGATAGAGCATAGCCAGACTATATAATTTTGTAGGGATAACTTTCTTTAGCCATTTTATTTTGAGAAGACATGATTGCTTAGTTAGTATGCTTCAAGTATTATTATTTTTATGTCAATATTAAACTTTTATCTTGAATCTTTCGGATCTGAACATTCATGCCACAATAAAGAAAAATTACATTGAGAAATATGTTAGGAAGCATTCCACATCAAAAATTCTGTTTTTATCATTTACCTACTCAAGGACGAGCAGGAATTAAGCTTGGGGATGCTTGATACGTCTCCAACGTATCTATAATTTTTGATTGTTCCATGCTATTATATATTCCATTTTGGATGTTTAATGGGCTTATTTATACACTTTTATATTATTTTTGGGACTAACCTATTAACCGGAGGCCCAACCCAAATTGTTGTTTTTTTCGCCTATTTCAGTGTTTCACAGAAAAAGAATATCAAACGGAGTCCAAACAGAATGAAACCTTCGGGAGTGTGATTTTTGGAACAAACGTGACCCAGCGGACTTGGAGTGGACGTCAAGAAATCAACGAGGAGGCCACGAGGCAGGGGGCACGCCTACCCCCTAGTCGCGCCCTCCACCCTCATCGGCACCTCGTGGCTCCACCGACCTACTTCTTCCTCCTATATATACATACGTACCCTAAAAACATCAGAGGGCACCACGAAAACCCAATTCCACCGCCTCAACCTTCTGTACCCAAGAGATCCCATCTTGGGGCCTTTTCCGGAGCTCCGCCGGAGGGGGCATTGATCCGGAAAAAATGCCCCCTCCGGCGGAGCTCCGGAAAAGGCCCCAAGATGGGATCTCTTGGGTACAGAAGGTTGCGGCGGTGGAATTGGGTTTTCGTGGTGCCCTCTGATGTTTTTAGGGTACGTAGGTATATATAGGAGGAAGAAGTAGGTCGGTGGAGCCACAAGGGGCCCATGAGGGGGGAGGGCGCGCCAAGGGGGTAGGCGCGCCCCTGCCTCGTGGCCTCCTCATTGGTTTCTTGACGTCCACTCCAAGTCCCCTGGATCACGTTTGTTCCAAAAACAACTCTCCCGAAGGTTTTATTCCGTTTGGATTCCGTTTGATACTCCTTTTCTGCGAAACACTGAAATAGGAAAAAAAATAGCAATTTGCACTGGGCCTTGGGTTAGTAGGTTAGTCCCAAAAATAATATAAAAGTGTAAAATAAAGCCCAATAACATCCAAAACAGATAATATAATAGCATGGAACAATAAAAAATTATAGATACGTTGGAGACGTATCAAGCATCCCCAAGCTTAATTCCTACTCGTCCTGGAGTAGGTAAATGATAAAAAACAGAATTTTTGATGTGGAATGCTACCTAGCATAATTCTCAATGTAAATCTCTTTATTGTGGCATGCATATGCAGATCTGAAAGATTCAAGACAAAAGTTTAATATTGACATAAAAATAATAATACTTCAAGCATACTAACTAAGCAATTATGTGTTCTCAAAATAACATGGCAAAAGAAAGTTCATCGCTACAAAATCATATAGTTTGGTCATGCTCCATTTTCGTCAGACAAGAATGCTCTCATCATGCACAACCCCGATGACAAGCCAAGCAATTGTTTCACACTTTAGTAATCTCAAACTTATTTCAACTTTCACGCAATACATGAGAGTGAGCCATGGATATAGCACTATGGGTGGAATAGAATATGATGATGGGGGTTATGTGGAGAAAACAAAAAAGGAGAAAGTCTCACATCGACGCGGCTAATCAATGGGCTAGGGAGATGCCCATCAATTGATGTAAATGCAAGGAGTAGGGATTGCCATGCAACGGATGCACTAGAGCTATAAATGTAGGAAAGCTCAACAAAAGAAACTAAGTAGGTGTGCATCCAACTTGCTTGCTCACGAAGACCTAGGGCATTTGAGGAAGCCCATTGTTGGAATATAGTAGCCAAGTTCTATAATGAAAAAATCCCACTAGTATATGTAAGTGACAAAACAAGAGACTCTACCATAAAGATCATGGTGCTACTTTGAAGCACAAGTGTGGAAAAAAAAGATAGTAGCATTGCCCCTTTTTATTTCCTTTTTTCTTCTTTTTTCTTTCTTTTTTGGGCCTTCTTTTTTGGCCTTTCTTTTTTATTTGGGACAATGCTCTATTAATGATGATCATCACACTTCTATTTATTTACAACTCAATGATTACAACTCGATACTAGAACAAAGTATGACTCGATATGAATGCCTCCAGCGGTGTACCGGGAAGGGCAATGAATCAAGAGTGACATGTATGAAAAATTATGAATGGTGGCTTTGCCACAAATACGATGTCAACTCCATGATCATGCAAGGTAATATGACAATGATGATGTGTGTCATGATAAACGGAACGGTGGAAAGTTGCATGGAATATATCTCGGAATGGCTATGGAAATGCCATAATAGGTAGGTATGGTGGCTGTTTTGAGGAAGATATAAGGAGGTTTATGTGTGACAGAGCGTATCATATCACGGGGTTTGGATGCACCGGCGAGTTTGCACCAACTCTCAAGGTGAGAAAGGGCAATGCACGGTACCGAAGAGGCTAGCAATGATGGAAGGGTGAGAGTGCGTATAATCCATGGACTCAACATTAGTCATAAAGAACTCACATATTTATTGCAAAAATCTACATGTCATCAAAAACCAAGCATTAAGCGCATGCTCCTAGGGGGATAGATTGGTAGGAAAAGACCATCGCTCTTGCACGACCGCCACTCATAAGGAAGACAATCAAATAACACCTCACGTTTCAAAAATTTTACACAACGGTCACTATACGTGCATGATACGAGACTTGCAAACTTCAACACAATTATTTCTCAAATTCACAATTACTCAACTAGCACACTCTAATGTTACCACCATTATATCTCAAAACAATTATCAAGTATCAAACTTCTCCGAGTACTCAATGCACTTTTTATGAAAGTTTTTATTTTACCGATCTTGGATGCCTATCATATTTAGGACTAAATTCATAACCAAAGGAAACTACCATACTTTTCTATAAAATAAAATAAAACCACCACCGTGCTCTAAAAGATATAAGCGAAGCACTAGAGCAAAATTATCTAGCTCAAAAGATATAAGTGAAGCACATAGAGTATTCTAATAAATTTTGATTCATGTGTGTCTCTCCCAAAAGGTGTGTACAGCAAGGATGATTGTGGTAAACTAAAAAGCAAAGGCTCAAATCATACAATACTCTCCAAGAAAAACACATATCATGTTGTGAATAAAAATATAGCCTCAAGTAAAGTTACCGATAGAAGAAGACGAAAGAGGGGATGCCTTCCGGGGCATCCCCAAGCTTAGGATTTTGGTTGTCCTTGAATTTTACCTTGGGGTGCCTTGGGAATCCCCAAGCTTAGTCTCTTGCCACTCCTTGTTCCATAATCCATCAAATCTTTACCCAAAACTTAAAAACTTCACAACACAAAACCTAAACAAAAAATCTCATGAGCTCCGTTAGTAAAAGAAAACAAACCAGCACCTAAGGTACTGTAATGAACTCAGTATTTATTTATATTGGTGTTAAACCTACTATATTCCAACTTTTCTATGGTTCATACACTCAAATACTAACCATAGATTCATCAAAATAAGCAAACAACACACGAAAAAACAGAATCTGTCAAAAATAGAACAGTCTGTAGTAATCTATAGGTTTCGAATACTTATGGAACCCCAAAAATTCTAAAATAAATTTCTGGAGGTGAGAAATTTATCTATTAACCATCTTCAAAAAGAATTAACAAAATAGAACTCTCCAGTAAAAATGGCAGCAAATCTCGTGAGCGCTAAAGTTTCTGTTTTTTACAGCAAGATCACAAAGACCTTCCCCAAGTCTTCCCAAAGGTTCTACTTGGCACACACTAATTAAAAGCATAAAACCACATATAAACACAATCTAAATTAATTATTTATTACTAAACATGATCAAAAATCAAGTAACAAAAATAAAATTGATTTGCCTCCAAACAAGCGCTATCGTTTAACGCCCCTAGCTAGGCATAAAAGCAAGAATAGATCTACGTGTTATCATCTTTGGTATGCAATCCATAAGTGGCTATAATAATAGATTCATAAGGTAATTTAATTTTATTTCTAGGAAAGTGTTCCATGCCCTTCCTTAATGGAAATTGGAATCTAATATTCCCTTCCTTCATATCAATAATTGCACCAATCGTTCTAAGGAAAGGTCTACCAAGAATAATAGGACATGTAGGATTGCAATCAATATCAAGAACAAGGAAATCCATGGGCACATAATTCTTATTTGCAACAATAATAACATCATTAATACTTCCCATAGGTTTCTTAATGGTGGAATCCGCAAGATGCTAATTTAAAGAACAATCATCAAAATCACGGAAACCTAACACATCACACAAAGTTTTATGAATCGTGGAAACACTAGCACCCAAATCACACAACGCATAGCATTCATGATATTTAATTTTAATTTTAATAGTAGGTTCCCACTCATTATAAAGTTTTCTAGGGATAGAAACTTCAAATTCAGGCTTTTCTTCATAAGTTGCATTAAAGCATCAACGATATGTTTAGTAAAAGCTTTATTTTGACTATAAGCATGCGGAGAATTTAGCACGGAATTGCAACAAGGAAATACAATATATTAAAGAGAAATTATCATAATTAAACTCCTTGAAATCCAAGATAGTGGGTTCATTGCTATGTAAAGTTTTGACCTCATCAATCCCACTTTTACCAATTTTTGGATCAAGATCTAAAAACTCCGAATCATTGGGACGCCTTCTAACTAAAGTTGATTCATATCCAATACCATCATTATCAAGATTCATATTGCAAAACAAAGATTTAATAGGAAACACATCAATAACTTTTAGATCTTCATCATTATTATCATGGAAACTAGAAGAACACACTTTCATAAAGCAATCTTTTTTAGCACGCATCCTAGCGGTTCTTTCTTTGCACTCATCAATGGAAATTCTCATAGCTTTGAGAGACTCATTTATATCATGCTTAGGTGGAATAGATCTAAGTTTCAAAGAATCAACATCAAGAGAAATTATATCCACGTTCCTAGCCAACTCATCAATCTTAGACAATTTTTCCTCAATCAAAGCATTGGAATTCTTTTGCAAACTAATAAATTCTTTAATATTAGATTCAAAATCAGAGGGCATATTATTATAATTTCCATATGAATTGTTGTAGGAATTACCATAATTATTAGAGGAATTACTAGGAAACGGCCTAGGATTAAAGTTACCTCTATATGCATTATTACCAAAATTGCTCCTACCAACAAAATTCACATCCATAGATTCATTATTATTCTCAATCAAAGTAGACAAAGGCATATCATTAGGATCAGAAGAAACACTCCTATTAGCAAACAATTTCATAAGTTCATCCATCTTTCCACTCAAAACATTAATTTCTTCTATTGCATGAACCTTTTTACTAGTAGATCTTTCAGTGTGCCATTGAGAATAATTAGCCATAATATTATCTAGGAGTTTAGTAGCTTCTCCTAAAGTGATTTCCCTAAAAGTGCCTCCTGCAGCCAAATCTTAAATATTTCTAGAAGAAAAATTCAATCCGGCATAAATTTTTTGTATAATCATCCATAAATTTAAGCCATGTGTAGGGCAATTACGTATCATTAATTTCATCCTCTCCCAAGCTTGTGCAACATGTTCATGATCAAGTTGCTTAAAATTCATAATATCATTTCTAGGAGTTATGATCTTAGCGGGAGGAAAATACTTAGAGATAAAAGCATCTTTGCACTTATTCCATGAATCAACACTATTTTTAGGCAAAGACAAAAACCAAGTTTTAGCATGATCTCTAAGCGGAAACGGGAATAGATTCAATTTAACAATATCATTATCCACATATTTCTTCTTTTGCATATCACACAAATCAACAAAGTTGTTTAGATGGGTGGCGGCATCTTCACTAGGAAGGCCAGAAAAAGGGTCTTTCATGACAAGATTCAACAAAGCAGTATTAATTTCACAAGATTCAGCATCGGTAAGTGGAGCAATCCGAGTTCTAATAAAATCATTATTGTTGGTATTGGAAAAATCACACAATTTAGTATTATCTTGAGCCATCATGACAAACAATCCAACACACAAGCACACAAGAGGCAAGTGAAAGAGACGAACTGGAAAAGAGAAGGGGAAGGGAAAAAGAGGGCGAATAAAACGGCAAGGGTGAAGTGGGGGAGAGGAAAACGAGAGGCAAATGACAAATAATGTAATGTGAGGGATAAGAGTTTGTGATGGGTACTTGGTATGTCTTGACTTGTGCTTAGATCTCCCCGGCAACGGAGCCAGAAATGGCTTGTTGATGAGAGATCAAATCTTGACTTGACTTGGTGCAACCTCCCCGGCAACGGCGCCAGAAATCCTTCTTGCTACCTCTTGAGCACTGCGTTGGTTTTCCCTTGAAGAGGAAAGGGTGATGCAGCAAAGTAGCGTAAGTATTTCCCTCAGTTTTTGAGAACCAAGGTATCAATCCAGTAGGAGACTACACGCAAGTCCCTCGTACCTACACAAACAAATAAGAACCTCGCAACCAACGCGATAAAGGGGTTGTCAATCCCTTCACGGTCACTTACGAGAGTGAGATCTGATAAAGATGATAATGATAAGATAAATATTTTTGGTATTTTCATGATATAGATTGAAAGTAAACATTGCAAAATAAATGGTAATAGAAATAGCTTGTTGATGGAAGATTAATATAAGGGACATTTACATCTATGCCCTTAAGTCGAACCCACTACTCAGTTTTGCCCCTAATTTTTAGGTATGCTCAGTTTTGCCCCTCCGCCGTTAGTTTCACTTATAGAAATGCCCTTCTCTACCGTTACATCCGGTCAAAGGTCTTTGACCGTCCTGAAAAAATATCAAAAAATATCAAAAAAATATGAAATTTGGTGGGATCGAAGATAGTCATGTCCGCTAGGCGCGTGCACATTTTCATGCCGTTCGGACACTCCGGGAGCTCGTGTTAAACGAAAACATAAATTTTGTATGCATGCGAGCAGTAAATTCAAAAAAAAATAGAAAAAAAATCAAAAAAATATGAAATTTCGTGGGACTCAAGATATTCAGGTGCGCAAGATGTGTGCACGTTTTTGTTGTGTTTAGACATTGTAGGAGCTCGTGGAGAAAAAAAACAAATTTTAGCTCAAAAAAACTTTGAAAAAATGCACTATTTTGTTTTTTTCTCTAGAGCGCCCCGTACGTCATTTGATCACCAAAACTTGCAAGCACTTTGTGCACTCAAGCCTCTTTGACGCCAAATAAATTCAAATTTTTTTGAACTTTTTTGCTAATTTTTTCGAATTTACTGTTCATAGGCATAAATTATTTTTGTTTACCTTTGCCACGAGCTCCCGGAGTGTCCAACCAACACAAAAATGTGCACGCGCCTTGTGGACATGACTATCTTCGATCCCACCAAATTTCATATTTTTTTGATTTTTTGATTATTTTGATAAAGGAGAAGAGACCCAGGGGCCATAAGTTTCATTAGTGGCTTCTCTCAAGATAGCATAAGTATTACGGTGGGTGAACAAATTACTGTCGAGCAATTGATAGAAAAGTGAATAATTATGAGAATATCTAGGCATGATCATGTATATAGGCATCACGTCCGTGACAAGTAGACCGACTCCTGCCTGCATCTACTACTATTACTCCACACATCATCCGCTATCCAGCATGCATCTAGAGTATTAAGTTCATAAGAACAGAGTAACGCATTAGGTAAGATGACATGATGTAGAGGGATAAACTCAAGCAATATGATATAAGCCCCATCTTTTTATCCTCGATGGCAACAATACAATACGTGTCGTTTCCCTTTCTGTCACTGGGATCGAGCACCACAAGATTGAACCCAAATCTAAGCACTTCTCCCATTGAATAGATCTCCAAGAAGATCGAGGAGAACTTTGCATTGAGATTCAAAGAGAGAGAAGAAGCCATCTAGCTAATAGCTATGGACCCGAAGGTCTTAAGTAAAGTACTCACACATGATCGGACGGGCCATGGAGTTGATGTAGAGGCCCTCCGTGATCAATGCCCCCTTTGGCGGAGCTCCGGAAAAGGCCCCAAGATAGGATCTCTTGGGTACAGAATGTTGCGGCGGTGGAAATAGGGTTTCATGATGCCCCTGGATGTTTTCGGGGTATATGGCTATATATAGGAGGAAGAAGTAGGTCGGTGGAGCCACGAGGGGGGAGGGCGCGCCCCCCATGCCTCGTGGCCTCCTCGTTGGTTGCTTGACGTCCACTCCAAGTCCCCTGGATCATGTTTTCCAAAAACAACTCTCCTGAAGGTTTTATTCTGTTTGGATTCCGTTTGATATTCCTTTTCTACGAAACACTGAAATAGGCAAAAAATAGCAATTTGCACTGGGCCTTGGGTTAGTAGGTTAGTCCCAAAAATAATATAAAAGTGTAAAATAAAGCCCATTAACATCCCAAACAGATAATATAATAGCATGGAACAATCAAAAATTATAGATGCGTTGGAGACGTATCATGGCGTCGTTTTGGCAGCTTCCTGCACCACCCCGTGCCCCGGAGAGGCCCTTCGGGATAACACCTCGGTGTCTTCCGTGACAATAGGCGGGGAGGCTCACGAAGGTGACTCACTCTCCATCATCCTCGAATCTAAAGAGTTACCCTCCAATGATTGTTGGGGAAGATCGTGGGCCGGGCTACACCATACAAAAAATGTCAAATACCATAATCATCAAAATTGAACTTATGTACAACATCTTCGGATAATTACGATTCGGCAAGGGGCTTCGACCTGGGTCGCCACATGGGGATGGCCTCGACGTCCGAGTCTGAGCCGTCTGGGAGGGATATTTTCCCCTTTTGGGCACCTCCGCCTCTGGATCTTCGGAGGCCGCCCTTTTCTTCTTCTTCCCCTTCGGGGAAAGGTTGCTGTCGGCCTCCTCCTCCTCCTCCTCCTCATCCTCCTCGGAGGAGTGAGTTTCGATCTCATCGGACACCGTGTCTGGAGTACCTTTGCGACGGAGGCCCTCTATGGCTTCATTCTTCTTCTTCTAGACCCTTTTCTCTAGAGCCTGATAGGGTGCCGGGACCAGCATCCTCATTAGAAGAGGATCTACTGGGTTTTCGGGCAATGGAGCTGCACATCTGATCCATTCCGACTTCTTTGACCAGCCCTGTTTTACAGGATGGAATTCTCAGTGCGCTCCCTCTTTTGATTAATGAACTATGTTATGTTTAGGAATGTAGCACTTATTGGGGAGGCTGGTGATGATGACATGTACCTAGGGTAGGGTCATAGGCATGACCTAGACACCCTACCCAAGGACACTACCCTAGAGTCAAAGGCATTCAAAGCACAAGAAGAGAAACCGACTGAGTTATCAAAGAATGCCATCCACTCGACCTTCAACCTCACTCGGATATCCCAATTCCATTCGACCAAGAGAATGAGTCACTCGATGGTACAACAAATCACTCGGAACAAAGGAGGTCTAATGTCACTCAGGATGGCAACGGTCAGACAATCACTTTCTAGGCTTAAAGATCATTTGTAGCCCTTTATTGCTGGCGTTATCAGTAACATCCTATCTTCATGTGCATTGAAGTCCTTGTAACGTGGGCTGGCTGGGGTCCTGGCGCATTCTATATAAGCCACCCCATCCACTGACACAAGGGTTAGCACCCCCTGTAACGCACAAACACACATATTCCAGACAACAGCCTCAGGGCACCGAGACGTAGGGCTTTTACCTCCTCTGAGAGGGGCCTAAACTCGTAAACTCGTGTGTACAACCTCGTCGTAGTTAGGGTCTTGCCTCCTCATACGTACCCCCTACTCTTACTATCAGATTTAGTACCATGACAGTTAGCGCCCACCGTGGGGCAGGTGTCTTAGCGATTTCCGGTGAGGTTGCGAATTTTCCCGATCTTCATCATCATGGTTTCTGGTGGCGGTTTGGCTGAGGGCCGCGAGATCCATCTTGGCGCGCTCATTTTCATTGCCGATGATTCCGCCTGGCTCCAGGAGGCCCCCCTCGATGTCGAGACGCTCCCTGTCCGCGGGGCGACGCACTTTCGCGCGTGCGTCCGTGGCGTCCTTCTACGGCAGCCGTCGACTCAGTATCGGTCGGCTTCCGCAGCATCTTCCGTCCCCACTGTTCGTCATCGCAAGCGATCTGGTCGATCACGGCTTCTGCGGTGGGTAAAGCATATGGTGGCTCATCAGTTGACCACCCCTTCAGTCACGGCAATCGAGCCCGATGAATCCCTCTACAGGCTATTTGATCTGTCGACTGGCTCTGTTGAGATCTTGTCCATGTGCGACAGCAGCGACCCTGCGGCAGTAGTCCTGATGGTCGACACGCTGCGCAGCCCGCCTAGTTACCGTCGCAGTGGCGGCAGCGATGGTGGCAGCGATCCGTTGCGTGTTCATGAGGAATATCGTCCCAAGGCCCTCACTTCGCAGCAGAGGGAGGAGCTGCACCGTCGCAACCTGGAGGCGCTCCACACTCCCATCGTCGAAGAAACGTCTGAGGCTCGGGCCTTGGAGTCTGAGCGCCTGGCCACTTTGGCTGAACGCGTGCGACTGGGGAACCTTCAGCATTCACTCGACGAGCGCGCTCGACAACAGATCCCCGAATCCAGGCGACGACAAAGACAATTGTTCCCACCTCAACCTCAGGTATACCGCACTCCGATTCAGAATCTTATAGCTGCAGCCCGTATAGCACAGTCAATTCAGCCGTCCCAGTCAGAGGCTGGAAGAGGTTTGATGTAGATCCGAGCGTTGCTCCGGGCAGCAGGAGAGCAAAACTCAGCCGTTTCCCAGTCTCATAACAGAATCCATAGCATGTCTGTGGTGGCAGACACAGTCCAGTCTGCTCACAGCCCAAGATAGCCTCCGCGGCGTGAGGGTCGTGGGCACCGCCAAGAGCAGTACTTGGGTCAGAACCACGAGCAGTATGATCGTCGGCTCGACCGTGACGACTGCCGTCGAGTGCCTACGCCCCCTCCGAGGGGCGGATCATACGTGCCCCGACAGTATGATGACAGGCACCCATACATCGATGAGAGGAAGGGTGCCGTCGACCCAAGATATCCCGGGTTTGATGCGAGGTCAATTCTTGTCCAAGGCCTGGTCGACAAAAACCGAGCACACAGAGAGGGACTCGACAGAGATCGTCCTACTGATAGGAGAGTTCATGTCTCGGTGCCTGAGTGTTTCAGCAGGGCCATCAGAGCTGCTGAGATCCCACCCAACTTCAGCTTGGCGACATGAGTAAGCAAGTTTACCGGCGAATCAAAGACTAATACTTGGCTGGAAGATTACTGAATGGTTGTGCAGATTCGCGGTGACAATGACGATGTGGCCATGAAGCACCTCCCTTTGATGTTAGAGGGTTCGGCCAGAGCTTGGCTGAATCAGTTAGCTCCTGGAAGTATTTTCAGCTAGGAAGAATTAGCCCGGGTGTTTGTCAGGACCTTTGAAGGCACTTGCAAGCGGCCTGCAGGATTGACTGAATTGAAACATTGTGTGCATAAACCGAATGAAACTTTGAGAGATTACATCCAGAGGTGGACCACTCTGCACCACACAGTGGAAAATGTGTCACAACACCAAGAAGTCTGTGCCTTCAAGGAGGGTGTTCGGTACAGAGAGCTTAACCTGAAATTCGATTGGACAGGAGATATGACTCTGGCCCGAATGATGGAAATAGCCACTCGGTACATTAACGGCGAAGAAGAAGACCGACTCCGTAGTGGCAAGAACAAACCTGTCGCCCAGGACACCAGAGGAGGAAATTCCAATCGGAAGCAGAAGCATAAAGTCGAACCAACAAATCCTGGGGATGCTACAGTGGTGACCCAAGGAAAAATCAAAGGCAATCCTAAGGGGCCGTGGGTCCCCAAGAAGGTGAAGGATCAAGCAGGGAATGATGTGCTAGATTTGCCGTGTCATATACACACAAAAACGGATGAAGAGGGAAACCTGATCTACCCCAAGCATACCACTCAACAATGCCAACTCCTGATTCAGGGCTTCCAAGAGGGTCAGCCTAGCGAGAAAGAAAAGGAATCTGATAAGGATGAGCACAAAGAGGGGGACGATGGTTACCCTAATGTCAATGCCACTTTAGTGATTTTTGCTGACCTAGAGAGAAAAAGTCGACTGAAAGTCATCAATAGAGAAGTGAACATGGTCACTCCGACGACGGCAATATATCTAAAGTGGTCCAAGACTCCTATCACATTCAACTAGTCAGATCACCCAGCGCACGTTGCTACCCTCGGGCGGCAGGCGTTGGTGGTCGACCCGGTCATTGGAGGCACCCGATTGACCAAGGTTTTGAAGGATGGTGGCAGTGGTCTGAACATTTTATATGCCGAGACCCTCCGAAGGATGGGCATTCCGATGTCCAAACTCACCGAAAGCAACATGTGTTTCCATGGAGTCATTCCGGGGAAGAAGGCTGATTCACTCAGCCAAATTACCTTGGACATGGTTTTCGGTGATTCCAAGAATTATCGCAAGGAAAAGTTGACATTTTGAGGTCATGGATTTTCACAATGCTTATCATGCTATTCTGGGCAGGACTGTGTATGCTCGTTTCATGGCTCGACCGTGTTACGTGTACCTCAAGTTGAAGATGCCTGGTCCCAAAGGTGTGATTACAGTCACTGGTAATCGGCAGAGGGCAGAAGAGTGCCACCAGAAAGGTTAAAAAATTGCCGACGAGCAGATGGCAGAGGTAGAGATGGAAGAGTACAAAAAGACCATCGACCCGGCTGATTTGTTGCGAGCTAAGAAGCCTGCTTCAGAGTCCGCATTTCAGTTGTCCGGTGAAACAAAACCAGTACACATTCATTCGATTGACCCCAATGCTGCCCCGACTCATGTATCAACAACACTCAACAACATATAGGAAGACACGCTCATCCAGTTCCTCCATGAGAACTGGGACATCTTCGCATGGAAACCGTCTGACATGCCAGGTGTACCCAGGGGACTAGTTGAGCACCATTTGCGAGTTGACCCAAAAGTAAAACCAGTCAAGGAGTATCTCCGTCGGTCTACCATGGATAAAAGGAAGCACATGGGCGAGGAAGTGGCTCGGCTTCTGGAAGCTGAGTTCATCCGAGAGATATACCACTCCGAGTGGCTCACCAACGTCGTCATGGTCCCCAAGAAAGATGATTCACTTCGCATGTGCATTGACTTCAAACACATCAATCAGGCCTGCCCGAAAGATCATTTCCCTCTCTCCCGAATCGACCAGATTGTCGACTCAACGGCGGGATGTGAGCATTTATCCTTTTTGGATGCATATTCCGGGTACCATCAAATCCGACTGTATGGACATGACGAAATAAAAACCGCTTTCATCACCCCATTCGGGTGTTTTTGCTATGTTACCATGCCTTTTGGTCTCAAAAATGCTGGTGCCACATTCATGCGCATGATTCAGAAGTGCGTGCTCACTCAAATTAGTCAGAATATGGAAGCATACATGGATGACATCATGGTCAAGTCACGTAAAGGTTCCGACCTGCTCACTGACCTCACTGAAACCTTTGCCAATTTGAGGAGATATGATATCAAGCTTAATCCGTCGAAGTGCACATTCAGAGTCCCAGGCAGAAAGTTACTCGGTTTCCTTGTTTCCGAGCGAGGGATCGACGCAAACCCAAAGAAAGTTGGCGCAGTCCTTGAATGAAATGCCCTGTGCATGTGCATGACGTTCAGAAGCTTACTGGTTGTTTGGCCGAACTGAGTCGATTCATTTCTCGTCTCGGTGAAAAGGCATTACCTCTTTACGGATTGATGAAGAAGTCTGACAAGTTCGAGTGGACTCCTGAAGCTAAAGCAATGTTTGTAGAGCTTAAAGCCCTGCTTTCCAGCCAGCCGGTACTTGCTGCCCCAGCCAGCAAAGAGCCTCTACTACTGTATATAGCTGCCACTGGACATGCTGTCAGTACAGTACTCATGGTCGAGCGGGAAGAAGAAGGCAAAGCCTACAAGGTTCAACGCCCGGTGTTATATTCTGAAGTGTTGAATCGGTCCAAGCAGAGATACCCGCATTATCAGAAGCTTGTTTATGGAATCTACTTGATTGCGAAGAAAGTTGCACACTACTTTTCAGATCAGTCAATTTCAGTCGTCAGCGATGCTCCATTGTCAGAAATTCTGAACAACAGAGATGCAACTAGTCGAGTGGCAAAGTGGGCGATTGAACTCCTTTCGTTGGATATCAAGCTTGAGGCAAAGAAAGCAATCAAGTCCCAAGCAATAGCAGATTTCCTCGCCGAGTGGATTGAACAGCAGCAACCGACTCAGATTAACTCGGAACATTAGACTATGTTCTTTGATGGGTCCAAAATGCTGAATGGTTATTGTGCTGGAGTTGTCCTGGTATCTCCACGAGGCGATAAACTTAGTTATGTTCTCTAGATTCACTTTGATTCCTCCAACAACAAAGCTAGGTATGAGGCACTTCTGTATGGGTTGCGTATGGCCATTTCACTCGTCATCCGTCGCCTAATGGTTTACGACGACTCAGATTTAGTGCTCAATCAAGTGATGAAGGAGTGGGACATCAAGATCCCAGCTATGACTGGCTATTGCAATGCAGTAAGAAAGTTGGAAAAGAAGTTTGAAGGGTTAGAGCTCCACCACATACCCCGAGTCAAGAATCAAGCAGCTGATGACCTGGTGAAGATAGGTTCCAAACGGGAGCCTATTTCCAACAATGTGTTCTTGGAGCATCTCCATTCCCAGCCAGTTCAAGAGGATCCTTTCACAGAAGATCCCCCACAACCAAAGAGTTCTACCGGTCCAACTGAATTCCCAGCCGTAGTCGACCTGATCATGGAGGTGTTGGCCATCACGCCTGATTGGATAGTGCCGTATATTGCGTATTTTCTCAGTAAGGAGCTTCCTGCGGATGAAGATGATGCCCGTCAGATTGTCCGTCGATCCAAGGCCTTTACCGTGATAGGTGAACAACTCTATAGAGAGAGTGTTACTGGGGTTGCTCAGCGATGCATCACGCCAGAAGAAGGTCGAATGATTCTCAATGATATCCACTCGGGGACCTATGGTCACCATGCGTCCTCTCGGACCATCGTGGACAAAGCATACCGAGCAGGATTCTACTGGCCACGTGTAAATGAGATGGCTAAAGATATAGTCGACAAGTGCGAAGGTTGCCGGTTTTATTCAAACATGTCCCACAAACCTGCGTCTACTTTGAAGACTATTCCACTTGTCTGGCCGTTTGCTGTTTGGGGATTGTATATGGTCGGACCCTTCAAGATCGGCATAAGTGGTGTCACTCATTTGCTTGGCGATCGACAAATTCACTAAATGGATCGAAGCCAAGCCTATCAAGAATCTTGACTCGAGCACTGCCATCAGTTTCATCAGAGAGCTAATTTTTAGATATGGAGTCCCTCACAGTATTATCACAGATAATGGCTCCAACTTTGATTCTGATGAGTTTAGAGCATTCTGCACTTCCCAAGGCACTCGGGTCGACTACGCATTTGTTGCTCACCCATAGTCTAATGGGCAGGCAGAAAGGGTGAATGGTTTGATCCCTCAAGGGCTGAAACCCTGACTGATGCATGATCTGAAGCATGCTACTGGGCCTTGGGTCACTGAATTGCCATCCATCCTATGGGGACTAAGAACAACTCCAAACCGGTCCACTGACCGAACCCCATTCTTCATGGTGTATGGCGCTGAAGCCGTACTTCCAAGTGACCTACTCCACAATGCTCCGCGAGTGGAACTTTTCACAGAAGCTGAAGTTGAGCAGGCACACCAAGATGTAGTTGACCTCTTGGAGGAAGAACGTGAGATGGCTCTGATCCGGTCGACCATCTACCAACAAGAGTTGCATCGATTCCATGCCCGTAATGTCAGAGGTCGAGCGTTCCAAGAAGGAGATCTTGTGCTCCGCGTGCATCAGAAACGACCTCACAAGCTTGCTCCGGCCTGGGAAGGTCCCTTCATTATTACCAAGGTGCTCCACAATGGAGCGTATCATCTCTACAATGTAGCCACAAAGAAAGACGAGCCACACTCGTGCAATGCGGATCTACTCTGCCGTTTTTATACCTAAACACATGAGTCAATGAGTTGTAATAAGAATCATTCAGTTTGCTTATCAAAGACAAGATTTTTGCAGTATCTTAATGGTTGTTATCCCGTCAATACATGTGT
The DNA here is from genome assembly GCF_056163025.1 of Triticum urartu. Taxonomy (NCBI): domain Eukaryota; kingdom Viridiplantae; phylum Streptophyta; class Magnoliopsida; order Poales; family Poaceae; genus Triticum; species Triticum urartu. The sequence goes on along the minus strand of NC_141873.1, from coordinate 318,778,298 downwards.
TCAAATCCCCCAGTGGGTGGCTTAGATGCGAACCCGATTTGCCTAAGTTTCAAAAACACTCCGAGTGGAGAGCAATCCTCCCACTCGGGGGCTTAGCTGCGAACCCGATTCGCCTAAGTTTCAAAAATCTTACCGAGTGAAGAGAAATCCTCTAACTCGGGGGCTTAGCTGCGAACCCGATTCCACTAAGTTTCGAAAATCCTACCGAGTGAAGAGAAATCCTCTCACTCAGGGGCTTAGCTGCAGTTCCGTACTCTCCTGAGTTTCAAAAATCCTACTGAGTGAAGAGCAATCCTCTCACTCGGGGGCTTAGCTGCGAACTCGATTCGCCTAAGTTTCAAAAATCCTACCGAGTGAAGAGAAATCCTCTCACTCGGAGGCTTATCCGCAGTTCCGTACTCGCCTAAGTTTCAAAAATCCTACCGAGTGAAGATCAATCCTCTCGCTCATGGGCTTAACTGCTGTTCCGTACTCGCCTAAGTTTCAAAAATCCTACCGAGTGAAGAGCAATCCTCTCACTCAAAGGTTTAGTTACAGTTCCGTACTCGCGTAAGTTTTAAAAAAATTCCTACCGAGTGAAGAGCAACCCTCTCACTCAGAGTCTTAGCTGCTGTCCTATACTCGCCTAAGTTTCAAAACAAATTCTAAGTGAGGAGCAACCTTCTCACTTGGAAATTTGGTCACATGCTCCATCCTGATATGCAAGGAAGACGAGGTTCAAGTCGTGCGCAGCATCTAGTGTTCATGTCCATGACTCTCTCGCCGGAGCTACGACACAAGTACAATGGCTGCTCCATCCTGATCCGCAAGGACAATGAGGCGCAGGTCATGCACAGCATCTAGTGTTGATGTCCGTGACCCTTTTGTCAGAGCTTCGACACAAGTACAACGTCTGCTCCATCCTAATCCGTAAGGACGACGTGGTGCAGGTCGTACACAACATCTGTTGCTCATGTCCATGGCCCTCTCGTTGGAGCTGCATCACAAACACACTGTATATTTCGAGTGAAGAATCAAGTTTCACTCAGAGTCAAGGGAATCAAAACCAGCAAAGACAAAGCAAGCATATTCATAGAAAAGCCAAGTTCAGATAAATCCATCAAGGTCCAGAACCTCCAACGGCAGTACTCGGGCGTCAAGCCTGAAGGAGTTTAACGATTACAAAATCACTTGGCATCCCGAGGCAAATAAAAGTGAGGCTTAAAGTTTGTTCACTTGACAGGAGGAGGGCTAGCTGGCTCGACAAACTCGTCCAGGTAGATTCCATCAGCAATACGAGTCACAGCATTGAGGAAGGTTTCCATGAAGGACTGGAAGTTGTGCCTCTTGGTATTGGCAACCTTGAGGGCCACGAGCTTTTCTTCTTTGACCTCCTTGCAATTGATGCAGACCGGAGACAGAGCTACGCCAGCACTGCACCGGGCAGATGACTTCTTCCACGCCTGCACTCGACCGGGGATCTCGTTGAGTCGAGTCATTAGAGACTCGAGATCATTATGGAATGTCTCCCTCGGCCAGAGCTCCGCGTCGATCCGTGATACTGCCACCTTCAGTCGAGCCCGATAGTTGGTGATGCTAGCGAGGCAAGATTCCAGGCACAGCACGTTCATTGCAGCTTCATCCTTGATGGGGGAGTTTATGGGGTCCAGCTCAGTCTCAATCCGCCCAGTCTTTTCCTCGAAGTTTTGACAGAATTCCGCACACACAGAAAATTGATGAGTCGACAGCTACATGAAGAGTCGACAGCGGCAAATCAGTCGGACAAGGGAAAGTACCTTCAAGAATAAGGAATAGCTTCTTGGCAAGTTCTCCCAGATAAACCTCCAGTTCGTCTCTCTTCCGAGCGAGATCTTCAACTTTGTCGGTCAGAACCACCTTATCCTTCTTCAGCTGCACGACTTCTTTCTTGGCTTTGACGACGACAGTCTTTAGCTTGGCATTTTCTTCTTCTAGCTTTCCGACTAAAGCCAGCTTCTTGTCGGCAAGTTTAGTTTTCTCCCGCGCCGTCTTTTGAGCAGCGGCAAGGTCAAGGTCCTTCTGTTCTAGCGCCTGCTTCATTTTGTCTAAAGAAATAACACTGTTCAAACGAGCTTGGAGTTGTCTGTTTTTGCTACGCACATCTGTTCGAGTGGAGCCACTCGGTTCAAAAGGCAAAAAGTAAAAGATGGCAAAGCAAACAGTCAACAAGTGGTTACCTCCCATGGCAGCTGCTCCGTCCTTGGCCTTATGAAGGTTTTGCTTAGACAGTTCTAGATCAAGGCTGACCTGAATTTGCTTCTACTCGAGTTCAGCGAACTTAGCCCTGAATGCACAAGATTTCTGTTGTCGATAGATGAGACACGTCAGTCGAGAGTGGATCATCAAAGATCGATCGCTTCTGAGTGATAAGATACAAGTTCACATCATTACAGCAAAAAGAGTTCTAAGACTACTGCCGAATCAAACATTCAACAGTAGTCTCAGGGACTACACCCAGTGGGTGCAGTTAGCGTGCCCCCACTGGTTTGACTTTTCAATAAGCATGGTCCGTCTAGTCGAAAAAAAGAGAGAGGCAATACTTATTCTCAAACCACTGCCGACTGCCCACAGTCGACCATGGTCTCGGGGACTACACCCAGTGAGTGCACTCAGTGTGCCCCACTGGTCCGGATTCCACTCGACACGACCTATTTAGACCGAGTGGAAAAATAGTAAAGAGACATTTTTGACAAGACCCCTGCCTAACCAACCATTCGATGACGGCCTCGGGGACTACACCCAATGGGTGCACTCTGTGTGCCCCCACGAGTTCAAAGATACAATCGACACAACCTAGTCGACTCAAGTAAAAAAACTCAGCAAAAGTTGAAACAAAGCACAGCAGTTTTGGGTAGCATATCCTAACAGAACTAGCGCCAAGATAAAGATCAGTCAGAAGACAACCAACCTGGACATTGGACCAGAGAGCCGAGCTGGCATCATAAGCAGCTTGGCTGGCCTCGCGCACCACCTTCATCTGCTCCATCATGAGGCCTGCCTGGCGTATAGCTTCCTTGGCAACACTCACTTGGTCCTCCGGGACATGATGGGTGGTGAAGAGTGGAGCTTGTGGAATGGTTGGAGCAGCTAGGGGATATGAGGTATGAAGTTGTACGGTCAGAGCAAAGTCTTGGGCAGTCGACGCTGAAGGACGATTAGTCGACAATGGATCGGCAAAAGAAACAAAGGTTCGAGCTGGGTCCCTGATTGCTGGGTCACTGCTTCTGACACCAGTGTCGACTGGGACACCTTGCTCGCGGGCGCCTCCTGCTCAAGGTCTTGCTCTTTCTTCCCATGATCTGCTGAGGCATGCCTTCGTCATCATCCAGAAGATCAATGACATTCGGTGGTGCTGCAAAGGACTCGATGGTTATAGCTCAGTTGATTGGCAGTACTAGTTGGCAAAATAAGGGAAAAGTGGTGGAGTTGTACCTGCTTTGGAAGTGGCCGCATCCTCAGTCTCCTCATTGTCCTTGTCCTTATCGATGTCCATGGAGGTCACAAAAGTAGTTGCGCTGAAAGCATTAGAACTCACTCGGTTAAACATCAGAATGAGTCGACTAACATGCAGCAGCTCCCAAACAACGCGAGAAAGCGAAAAAGAAGGCAAAATACTTACGCAGAGGTGACGGGAACATCCACTTTGATCTTGGGTAGAGCCTTCCGAGGTTTCGTAGGAGCAGTCTTAAGCTGCTTGACGGCCTTCTCAGTTGGCACTGGAGATGAAGTCCGAGTGCGTCTGTGCTCTTGGGCTTTGGGAGGCACTGCCTTGCCACGCTTCCTCGCGGGATCCTGAGATTGCTTGGATCGACGTTCCGAATGAGGTGGCGACTCGACCTCCTCTGTAACACCCCGGATACAACTTTCCATATTTGTAACTCCCACTCTTGCCTTTTCTGGAGATGCGATATGATATTCCCTTCATTGTTGGGTTTTTTCTTTGTTTTGCATTTTGTTCATGCCATGCATTTCATATCATGTCATCATGTGCATCACATTTGCATTCGGGTTCGTCTCATGCGTCCGAGCTTTTTCCCCGTTGTCCGTTTTGCAATCCGACACTCCTACTTGCACAGGCGCACCCCTCTTGTCTCTTTTCGTGAGCGGGTATTAAACCTTCTCGGAATGCACCGAGATTTATCAAGTGGCCTTGGTACATCACTGGTAGACCGCCTGTCAAATTTCGTGCCATTTGGAGTCCGTTTGATGCTCCAACGGTTAACCAGGTAACCGCAAAAGCCTCTTTTGTGTTGCAGCCCAACATCCCTTCAAAACAGCCCATTTACCCATCTAAACCACTTCCATGTCCTCCGTCGTCGGATCACAATCATGTGGGCGAAAACTACACTCCATTTGGATACTCCTACCTCCTCCTACCAATAAATATGTCTTCTTCCCCGAATTTTTCGTCCAAACCCTAGATCCACATCCCCCGCCGCCACCGGACACGTCCGGCCTCACCGGACAGAAATCTGCCGCCGCCCGCGGCCAACCGGGGCGCGCCACGCGTCCTCCCGCCATCGTCCACCGCACCGTCCCGCGGGGCCCGAGCCTGGCCCTCCCGGCCCGGGGTGCCACCCGCGAGCGCCCACGCCACCCGAGTGCTCCCCCCGTCGCAGCCTCGTCCTCCGGCCGTCGCCTCGTCGCCGGCATGCCCGCTCCATTCCGGCACCACTGCCCCTCTTCTGCGCCACCGGCCGCCGCCCGCGTCCTTCGCCGCCGCTGCCCGCGTGCGCCTCCGACCCCGATCTCCGCCCGGTCGCTGCCCTCCGCCGGCGAGCTCCGCCTCCCAGCTCCAGATCCGGCGAGCCCCGACCACGCCAACCTCTCCCTCCACCCCAGCGTCCAGCTCCGGCGAGCCTGGCCTTGCCTCAACATCCGTGCCCATGAACCCTAGATCTGAGATCCGGAGGGTATATTTTCTTCTAAGTCTTTTCCCTATAACTTTTTCATGCTCTATTCATTGCCTCATAACTCCACGACTGTAGCTCCGTTTCATGCATATGATATATCAAAATATTCATGGGGAGATGCCCTTCATTTAATTACATTGTGGCATGCTTGTTTGAGTTCATCTTGATGCCCTAATCATTGATGCAAGAGTGCTATAAAATGTTTACTGCCGCTACTTATCAGATTATGATGATTTGTCATTTTTGTTGCATTTGATGTGTGCATCTTATGGGCATGAGCTCTACATGTGTTTTGAACTATGCCATGCCATCTTTACAGAGGTGCTTGCCATGTATTTTTGTGATCTTTGTGGTGACTAGCACAAGCATGCAAACTAGGCCTCGTGATATTGCTGTTTTCAGGGACTTAGGATTTTACTAAGTCATTTTCCTGCTGTTATTTTGATGCCATGTAAACATGATGCTACAATGACATCCATGCTTATTTTGAGATGCTTCAGCAAGGATGTTTATGTATGGTGTGAAGTGGCGATTGTAAGCCGACTCTTTATCTCTTTCTAATTCAATACATGGGATGTGTGAAGATTACCCCTCTTGCGACATGCCTACCATGCGGCTATGCCTCTAAGTCGTGCCCCGGCACGTGGGAGATATAGCCGCATTGTGGGTGTTATAAGTTGGTAATCAGAGCCTTCCCCGACTTAGGAGCCCCCTGCTTGATCGAATCGCTGACGTTGTTGAGTCTAGAACAAAATGTTTTGAGTTGTAAGATTATATATATATATATCAGGGAGTAGGATTCTTTTTACTCCTCAGTCCCTTCATCGCTCTAGTGAGGCCTCCTGACGTAGAAGTTTTGACTCTTATCTCCTTAAATTTCATGAATTTTTTTAGGATCACGCGGGTATCTTGGAATCGTTCTGATAGTCTTGTGACGAGAACATTGTTCTTGGTGTGTCCCGACATTTAGGGGTTGTGGCAGTGTCCCGGGGAGTTGAGCTCTGAGGTGTTGTCATCACAATTTTATCGTTGCAGTTCTAGAATACCTGAATTCGCCGACATCGAAAATCTCTTTTATGCAATTGTTGGTGAGATAACCTCGACGCCACCCAGTACTGGGGCAGGAGTTCGGGAGTATTGCCATAACTCGTATAACGGATGCTTTTCGAAGGGTTGAGGTAAATGATTTCCGAAGGTTTCTTGGTTATGTGTTGAAGGATGGATACAACTGGATGTAGGTATTGTTAGTTTCGGTGAGATATTATGCTTCCCCTGTATCCCCAACACCTGATTGCATAACCATAAAGTTTCGGGAGTTTATAAATGGGAATTCAAGTATATCGTAGGATATCTTTCCAACAAACACATGATACGATATGGGGTCTACCATATGTTTGTTTCCGGCTTATTCTGCAAGCCAAATCCTTTGTTTTGTTTCGGTTTGTGGTATTTGAGTTGCTTCAGTGTCAAGTGTGGATTCCATACCTTTTCTAAGTGGTGTTCTCATATTCATATGTGAATACTAACCCTTCTTATTTATCGAGAGTGTCATCTCAATTCCATTTCCAACCGGTGCATTTCTCTTCGAGATGATCCCATCATTTTTTCCCATTTGCAAGATCACCTCTCAGTTTTCTCAACGGTATCCATTCCATCTGCCCATGTTGTCTTTGTTTTCCCGCCCTCCCACCCTTTTTCTTCAAGGACTCAAATTTCTTTATCAAATATCCATTTTATTCATGTGAAGTCTCTTCGTTCTTTTCAGTCAATGTTCTTACCTGGTGGTTCTCATGAAGATGTTCTACTAGTTCATCATTCTTCGTTCTCTTTCTTCTCCGGTGGATTCAATTCAAGCTCTTGGTGTTGATTATATCCCTTTCCTCGTTTTAAATGTTTTCCATGTCGGTGCACCTCTTAATCATCCACTTCTCGCCATTCATTTGTTATGGAGTACTGAAGATATCTCAGGAGATGCGTGTTTTCATTCCTAATCCATTCAACCTATCTCGAGGTTGTTATCTCATTCAAGCCATTTAATTCAACCGGTGAAATCTCTCTTTTAAATCATTTCAATGGTGTTTCTTTTAAGTGGGCCCTAACCCACAGGTCTTTCCCAGGATCTTACCCGACTCTTCTAATTTTTTCGGAGTTATCCTCAAATTCATTTCAAAGTTTGACGTAAGAATGATTTGTCATCAGTCAAATGTCTTTCTCCAAGATCTATCAAATTCCTTTCATCGTTGGTTCAACCTTTCTATTCTTCATTATTCCGGAGTGTCTCAACAATTTGGTGTTGTTTTCTTCTCGTCCTTCTCAACATTTGAAGACCGAAGAAGTGTTTCCTCTAAATCTTGTGCTTTCTCTCGAAGATTCTCAGTTCAAGCTTGATGCCATCCTCTCATAATTGTTTTTTATTGTCAGAATTCTTTTCACCCATCCGGAGCAATTCAGGAGTCTTTTCCATTTGATTATCCATAGCCCATCATCTCAGAATTATTCATTCCAGCTTTCAGCTCTAGTTTTTCCAAATCTTACCGGTGCATCATTCAAGTTTTCTCTAATCAGATCATGATCTCTTCGTTCTCATGTATCTAAATTCCCTCAAGTATCGTCATTCATTCTCTAATTCTCCCCGGTGTTTCTTTATCTTTTCTTCGTTCATTTGCAATTCTTATGGTGGTTCATTCAAGATTGCTTTTCCTTCGTTAGCATATCAATTCTTCCGTTGTTTCCAAATCCTACCGGTGGTTCATTGAGTTTACGCTATGTCTCTCCTTTATCATTTCCAATGAGAATGAGTAGTATGCCAAATCCGTTGCTTGTTATCAATTTAATTGGTTAATGATAAGAATAATGTAATTCTTATTCTTGTTTCATCGAGTGAATTCAATTCCTTATTCCGGAGGTTCATCAAAATTCTTGATCTCATTTGTTCATCCTTCTTTCCGGAGTTCCAAGTTTTCTCGACTATATCATCATGAAGCTCCATCTAATCATTGCAAGGCTTCAATCTTATTCTTTCATACTTCACTTTTTTTGATCATTCTTTTATTACCGGAGTTCTCATGAAGGCTCAACATGGTGGTTTTTCAAGGATTCTTTTCATTCTTCAATTGTTCTTCAAGATTTCACTCGAAGTTATGATCTGCCAAGATATTCTCTCAAATAAACATGGGGCTCAACGCATGTCTTGTTTTGAGGAGTTCAAACATTCTTCATCTTGCATTCCGAAGTGCAATTCTTTCTATCTTATCTTTTTCAGGTGGTGTTATGTCTTTCTTGACAATTACCCTTCGTGTTTCATGATTCACAAGTTGTCTGGAATGACATATTTTAAACCCATCATTTTCAATTCGTTCATGAGATCCTTTGCTATCCATCAATCTCTTATTTGGAGTTATCTTTGGTTATATTTCACCTAAAGCCTTCCCTAAGGAATGTTGCTATTGTGGTGCGTATAAATGACCCAAGTTCTTCATTTATCCTCCCGGTGAAATAAGTTTCTCGTCTCCTTGTTTGTATCAATCCAATCTGTTGTTTTTCGTTAGTGGCAGAATTTCACCTAAAGATTTCGACGTGTTTTCCATAAGCCCACAACAAGTTTACTCTTTTCTTTGTTGATTTTTTCCAACAAATCCGTTCGACCCTTCTCCTAGGGATGCCTTTTCAAGCTTATTTGAGGTAGAAGATGTTGTTTTCTCCTCCGTTCTTTCGATTCCATTTTTACTTTTGCTTCGGAGGCATTGTGATGTTGCTCTCTTCACTCATCATCTCGATTTGTGAGGATCGTGTGCTTTCATGCTTATCCATTTAACCGGAGTGTTGTGTCCTCTGCTCAAATTCTTTTCATCTTATCAAGTCTTGCATCTCTTTTCAAGCGCAGTGTTGTTCGAATTTGTTCTTCCTTGTTCCTTTTTTCTAACGGAGTGTTTTTCAACTTCATTCATCTCCGTTGTATTCTTTTCTCAAAATGGTTTAACCTCTCAAGGTTCATGGTTTCACCCGTTTGATGAAGAAGCAATTTAGTTTTACCTCTCCTCTTCCTCTTGCATTTCCTGCCTATGCCATCCTAGATCTCGGGACGAGATCCTCTCGTAGTGGTGGAGTGTTGTGACACCTCGGATACAACTTTCCATATTTGTAACTCCGACTCTTGCCTTTTCCGGAGATGCGATATGATATTCCCTTCGTGGTTGGGTTTTGTCTTCGTTTTGCATTGTCTTCATGCCATGCATTTCATATCATGTCATCATGTGCATCGCATTTGCATTCGGGTTCGTCTCATGCGTCCGAGCTTTTCCCCGTTGTCCATTTTGCAATCCGACACTCCTACTTGCACCGGCGCACCCCTCTTGTCTCTTTTCATGAGCGGGTGTTAAATGTTCTTAGAATGGACCGAGATTTGTCAATTGGCCTTCGTACATCACCGGTAGACCACCTGTCAAATTTCGTGCCATTTGGAGTCCGTTTGATGCTCCAACGGTTAACCGGGTAACCGCAAAAGCCTCTTTTCTGTTGCAGCCCAACATCCCTCCAAAACAGCCCATTTACCCATCTAAACCACTTCCATGTCCTCCATCATCGGATCACGATTGTGTGGGCGAAAACTACACTCCATTTGGACACTCCTACCTCCTCCTACCTATAAATATGTCTTCTTCCTCGAATTTTTCGTCAAAACCCTAGATTCACATCCCTCGCCGCCACCGGACACGTCCGGCCTCACCGGACAGAAATCCGCCGCCGCCCTCGGCCAATCGGGGCGCGTCACGCGTCCTCCCACCGCCGTCCACCACGCCGGCCCGCGGGGCCTGAGCCTGGCCCTCCCGGCCCGGGGTGCCACCCGCGAGCGCCTGCGCCGCCCGTGCGCTCCTCCCTCCGCCGCCTCGTCCTCCGACCGCCGCCTCGTCGCCGGCATGCCCGCTCCACCCCGGCACCGCCGCCCCGCTTCTTCGCCACTGGCCGCCGCCCCCGTCCTTCACCCCCGCCGCCCACGTGCGCCTCCGACCCCGAGCTCCGCCCGGTCGCCGCCCTCCGCCGGCGAGCTCCACTTCCTAGCTCCAGATCCGGCGAGCCCCAGCCGCACCAACCTCTCCCTCCACCCTGGCGTCCAGCTCCAGCGAGCCCAGCCTCGCCTCGACATCCGTTCCCATGAACCCTAGATCTGAGATCCGGACGGTATATTTTTGTCTAAGTCTTTTCCCTGTAACTTTTTCATGCTCTGTTCATTGCCTCATAACTCCCTGACCGTAGCTCCGTTTCATGCATATGATATATCAAAATGTTAAATGGGAGATGCTCATCATTTCATTACATTGTAGCATGCTTGTTTGAGTTCATATTGATGCCCTAATCATTGATGCAAGAGTGCTATAAAATGTTTACTATTGCTACTTATCAGATTATGATGATTTGTCATTTTTGTTGCATTTGATGTGTGCATCTTATGGGCATGAGCTCTACATGTGTTTTGTACTATGCCATGCCATCCTAACATAAGTGCTTGCCATGTATTTTTGTGATATTTGGGGTGACTAGCACAAGCATGCAAACTAGGCCTCGTGATATTGCTGTTTTCAGGGACTTTCGGATTTTACTAAGTAATTTTCCTGATGTTATTTTGATGCCATGTAAACTTGATGCTACAGTGACATCCATGCTTATTTTGAGATGCTTCAGCAAGGATGTTTATGTATGGTGTGAAGTGGCGATTGTAAGCCGACTCTTTATCTCTTTCTAATTCAATACATGGGATGTGTAAAGATTACCCCTCTTGCGACATGCCTACCATGCGGCTATGCCTCTAAGTCGTGCCCCGGCACGTGGGAGATATAGCCGCATTGTGGGTGTTATAAGTTGGTAATCAGAGCCTTCCCCGACTTAGGAGCCCCCTGCTTGATCGAATCGCTGACGTTGTTGAGTCTAGAACAAAATGTTTTGAGTTGTAAGATTACATATATATCAGGGAGTAGGATTCTTTTTACTCCTCAGTCCCTTCATCGCTCTGGTGAGGCCTCCTGACGTAGAAGTTTTGACTCTTATCTCCTTAAATTTCATGAATTTTTTTAGGATCACGCGGGTATCTTGGAATCGTTCTGATAGTCTTGTGACGAGAACATTGTTCTTGGTGTGTCCCGACATTTAGGGGTTGTGGCAGTGTCCCGGGGAGTTGAGCTCTGAGGTGTTGTCATCACAATTTTATCGTTGCAGTTCTAGAATACCTGAATTCGCCGACATCGAAAATCTCTTTTATGCAATTGTTGGTGAGATAACCTCGACGCCACCCAGTACTGGGGCAGGAGTTCGGGAGTATTGCCATAACTCGTATAACGGATGCTTTTCGAAGGGTTGAGGTAAATGATTTCCGAAGGTTTCTTGGTTATGTGTTGAAGGATGGATACAACTGGATGTAGGTATTGTTAGTTTCGGTGAGATATTATGCTTCCCCTGTATCCCCAACACCTGATTGCATAACCATAAAGTTTCGGGAGTTTATAAATGGGAATTCAAGTATATCGTAGGATATCTTTCCAACAAACACATGATACGATATGGGGTCTACCATATGTTTGTTTCCGGCTTATTCTGCAAGCCAAATCCTTTGTTTTGTTTCGGTTTGTGGTATTTGAGTTGCTTCAGTGTCAAGTGTGGATTCCATACCTTTTCTAAGTGGTGTTCTCATATTCCTATGTGAATACTAACCCTTCTTATTTATCGAGAGTGTCATCTCAATTCCATTTCCAACCGGTGCATTTCTCTTCGAGATGATCCCATCATTTTTTCCCATTTGCAAGATCACCTCTCAGTTTTCTCAACGGTATCCATTCCATCTGCCCATGTTGTCTTTGTTTTCCCGCCCTCCCACCCTTTTTCTTCAAGGACTCAGATTTCTTTATCAAATATCCATTTTATTCATGTGAAGTCTCTTCGTTCTTTTCAGTCAATGTTCTTACCTGGTGGTTCTCATGAAGATGTTCTACTAGTTCATCATTCTTCGTTCTCTTTCTTCTCCGGTGGATTCAATTCAAGCTCTTGGTGTTGATTATATCCCTTTCCTCGTTTTAAATGTTTTCCATGTCGGTGCACCTCTTAATCATCCACTTCTCGCCATTCATTTGTTATGGAGTACTGAAGATATCTCAGGAGATGCGTGTTTTCATTCCTAATCCATTCAACCTATCTTGAGGTTGTTATCTCATTCAAGCCATTTAATTCAACCGGTGCAATCTCTCTTTTAAATCATTTCAACGGTGTTTCTTTTAAGTGGGCCCTAACCCACAGGTCTTTCCCAGGATCTTACCCGACTCTTCTAATTTTTTCGGAGTTATCCTCAAATTCATTTCAAAGTTTGACGTAAGAATGATTTGTCATCAGTCAAATGTCTTTCTCCAAGATCTGTCAAATTCCTTTCATCGTTGGTTCAACCTTTCTATTCTTCATTATTCCGGAGTGTCTCAACAATTTGGTGTTGTTTTCTTCTCGTCCTTCTCAACATTTGAAGACCGAAGAAGTGTTTCCTCTAAATCTTGTTCTTTCTCTCGAAGATTCTCAGTTCAAGCTTGATGCCATCCTCTCATAATTGTTTTTTATTGTCAGAATTCTTTTCACCCATCCGGAGCAATTCAGGAGTCTTTTCCATTTGATTATCCATAGCCCATCATTTCAGAATTATTCATTCCAGCTTTCAGCTCTAGTTTTTCCAAATCTTACCGGTGCATCATTCAAGTTTTCTCTAATCAGATCATGATCTCTTCGTTCTCATGTATCTAAATTCCCTCAAGTATCATCATTCATTCTCTAATTCTCCCCGGTGTTTCTTTATCTTTTCTTCGTTCATTTGCAATTCTTATGGTGGTTCATTCAAGATTGCTTTTCCTTCGTTAGCATATCAATTCTTCCGTTGTTTCCAAATCCTACCGGTGGTTCATTGAGTTTACGCTATGTCTCTCCTTTATCATTTCCAATGAGAATGAGTAGTATGCCAAATCCGTTGCTTGTTATCAATTTAATTGGTTAATGATAAACATAATGTAATTCTTATTCTTGTTTCATCGAGTGAATTCAATTCCTTATTCCGGAGGTTCATCAAAATTCTTGATCTCATTTGTTCATCCTTCTTTCCGGAGTTCCAAGTTTTCTCGACTATATCATCATGAAGCTCCATCTAATCATTGCAAGGCTTCAATCTTATTCTTTCATACTTCACTTTTTTTGATCATTCTTTTATTACCGGAGTTCTCATGAAGGCTCAACATGGTGGTTTTTCAAGGATTCTTTTCATTCTTCAATTGTTCTTCAAGATTTCACTCGAAGTTATGATCTGCCAAGATATTCTCTCAAATAAACATGGGGCTCAACGCATGTCTTGTTTTGAGGAGTTCAAACATTCTTCATCTTGCATTCCGAAGTGCAATTCTTTCTATCTTATCTTTTTCAGGTGGTGTTATGTCTTTCTTGACAATTACCCTTCGTGTTTCATGATTCACAAGTTGTCTGGAATGACATATTTTAAACCCATCATTTTCAATTCGTTCATGAGATCCTTTGCTATCCATCAATCTCTTATTTGTAGTTATCTTTGGTTATATTTCACCTAAAGCCTTCCCTAAGGAATGTTGCTATTGTGGTGCGTATAAATGACCCAAGTTCTTCATTTATCCTCCCGGTGAAATAAGTTTCTCGTCTCCTTGTTTGTATCAATCCAATCTGTTGTTTTTCGTTAGTGGCAGAATTTCACCTAAAGATTTCGACGTGTTTTCCATAAGCCCACAACAAGTTTACTCTTTTCTTTGTTGATTTTTTCCAACAAATCCGTTCGACCCTTCTCCTAAGGATGCCTTTTCAAGCTTATTTGAGGTAGAAGATGTTGTTTTCTCCTCCGTTCTTTCGATTCCATTTTTACTTTTGCTTCGGAGGCATTGTGATGTTGCTCTCTTCACTCATCATCTCGATTTGTGAGGATCGTGTTCTTTCATGCTTATCCATTTAACCGGAGTGTTGTGTCCTCTGCTCAAATTCTTTTCATCTTATCAAGTCTTGCATCTCTTTTCAAGCGGAGTGTTGTTCGAATTTGTTCTTGTTCCTTTTTTCTAACGGAGTGTTTTTCAACTTCATTTATCTCCGTTGTATTCTTTTCTCAAAATGGTTTAACCTCTCAAGGTTCATGGTTTCACCCGTTTGATGAAGAAGCAATTTAGTTTTACCTCTCCTCTTCCTCTTGCATTTCCTGCCTATGCCATCCTAGATCTCGGGACGAGATCCTCTCGTAGTGGTGGAGTGTTGTGACACCCCGGATACAACTTTCCATATTTGTAACTCCGACTCTTGCCTTTTCCGGAGATGCGATATGATATTCCCTTCGTGGTTGGGTTTTGTCTTCGTTTTGCATTGTCTTCATGCCATGCATTTCATATCATGTCATCATGTGCATCGCATTTGCATTCGGGTTCGTCTCATGCGTCCGAGCTTTTCCCCGTTGTCCATTTTGCAATCCGACACTCCTACTTGCACCGGCGCACCCCTCTTGTCTCTTTTCATGAGCGGGTGTTAAATGTTCTTAGAATGGACCGAGATTTGTCAATTGGCCTTCGTACATCACCGGTAGACCACCTGTCAAATTTCGTGCCATTTGGAGTCCGTTTGATGCTCCAACGGTTAACCGGGTAACCGCAAAAGCCTCTTTTCTGTTGCAGCCCAACATCCCTCCAAAACAGCCCATTTACCCATCTAAACCACTTCCATGTCCTCCATCATCGGATCACGATTGTGTGGGCGAAAACTACACTCCATTTGGACACTCCTACCTCCTCCTACCTATAAATATGTCTTCTTCCTCGAATTTTTCGTCAAAACCCTAGATTCACATCCCTCGCCGCCACCGGACACGTCCGGCCTCACCGGACAGAAATCCGCCGCCACCCGCGGCCAATCGGGGCGCGTCACGCGTCCTCCCACCGCCGTCCACCACGCCGGCCCGCGGGGCCTGAGCCTGGCCCTCCCGGCCCGGGGTGCCACCCGCGAGCGCCTGCGCCGCCCGTGCGCTCCTCCCTCCGCCGCCTCGTCCTCCGACCGCCGCCTCGTCGCCGGCATGCCCGCTCCACCCCGGCACCGCCGCCCCGCTTCTTCGCCACTGGCCGCCGCCCCCGTCCTTCACCCCCGCCGCCCACGTGCGCCTCCGACCCCGAGCTCCGCCCGGTCGCCGCCCTCCGCCGGCGAGCTCCACTTCCTAGCTCCAGATCCAGCGAGCCCCAGCCGCACCAACCTCTCCCTCCACCCTGGCGTCCAGCTCCAGCGAGCCCAGCCTCGCCTCGACATCCGTTCCCATGAACCCTAGATCTGAGATCCGGACGGTATATTTTTGTCTAAGTCTTTTCCCTGTAACTTTTTCATGCTCTGTTCATTGCCTCATAACTCCCTGACCGTAGCTCCATTTCATGCCTATGATATATCAAAATGTTAAATGGGAGATGCTCTTCATTTCATTACATTGTAGCATGCTTGTTTGAGTTCATCTTGATGCCCTAATCATTGATGCAAGAGTGCTATAAAATGTTTACTATTGCTACTTATCAGATTATGATGATTTGTCATTTTTGTTGCATTTGATGTGTGCATCTTATGGGCATGAGCTCTACATGTGTTTTGTACTATGCCATGCCATCCTAAAATAAGTGCTTGCCATGTATTTTTGTGATCTTTGGGGTGACTAGCACAAGCATGCAAACTAGGCCTCGTGATATTGCTGTTTTCAGGGACTTTCGGATTTTACTAAGTAATTTTCCTGATGTTATTTTGATGCCATGTAAACTTGATGCTACAGTGACATCCATGCTTATTTTGAGATGCTTCAGTAAGGATGTTTTGAACATATGGTTATGCTCTATCCATCCATGCCCCTGTTTGCAACTATGTAGTGCCCTATAATGTCTTGTTCGTGCTCTACTTTTGCTATAAAATGTTGCTGGCAGATTGTTTACATGTTAATCAATTTTTCCATGGTTGTTGCTAGTGATCCATGCATGCTATGAACTTTCTCTTGCCATGGTTAGCTTCATGAACATGTCATCTTGCTATTGGTATGCTTATATTGTCATGCAATGCTTTGTGATGAGTGGTTTGATCTCGCAAAGTTGCCTTCATAATTCTGTTTATGCCATGCTCTGTTTTCTGCTAAGTCTGAAACTGTTAATAAAACTTGCTATGTTTACATGGGTGCCATCATATCTTCTTTGCCTTTTTGGCTCATGATCACTAAGGGACTTTCGTTCTATGCATTTATTAGATTCATGACATGCCTTGTATTGCTATGATATGTTCCTGTAGCATGTTGTTTGCTTGATCTAAACATTGCTTCCTGATGTTGTTTTTGACATGTTAGTATTTTCGCTAAGTCTGTGATGTTGATATCTTTTGCACTTTTGCCATGCTTGTTTGAACCTGCTCTTGTGTGATTTAGCCGTAGCTCAGTGTTCATGTTTTGTCAAGCATCTCTTGTACATAACTGTCATATGTTTTGTTGTTATGTTGGAGTGCAGTAGCTTAGTTTCTTGTTGCATTCTAGATGGGATCATGCTGTTAATCGCAGGATTGTGCCATTGTTGTTTCGCTTGCCATTTGGAAACCGTGCATCCGTTTCTGATGATCTTTATATTGATTTCACCCAAAATAATCTCATCTTTCCAGAGGCACACTTGGTCTTTCTTTCCCTTTCGGAGCACGCATATGCATTGCATATCACATCTCGCATATCATGTCATATTTTGCATCATCTTGCTTGTGCATTGCACCGTGGTTGACTGTTGTTCCTTTGCTTGTGTTCTTGCTTTGGGTAGAGCCGGGAGACGAGTACGTGACCGAGGAACTTGTTGAGTACGCTAACGAGGATCAAGCTTTCGACAACTCTGAGAACTTTGCAGGCAAGATGACCATACCCTCGAAATCACTTCTATCTTTGCTTGCTAGTTGTTTACTCTATTGCTATGCCACGCTACCTATCACTTGCTATATCCTGCCTCCCATATTGCCATGTCAAGCCTCTAACCCACCTTTCCTAGCAAACCGTTGTTTGGCTATGTTACCGCTTTGCTCAGCCCCTCTTATAGCATTGTTAGTTGCAGGTGAAGATGAAGTTTGTTCTTTGTTGGAACATGGATATTGTTGGGATATCATTATTATATCTTATTTACTTTAATGCATCTATATACTTGGTAAAGGGTGGAAGGCTCGGCCTTATGCCTGGTGTTTTGTTCCACTCTTTCCGCCCTAGTTTCCGTCATACCGGTGTTATGTTCCTTGATTTTGCGTTCCTTCCGCGGTTGGGTGTTATGGGAACCCCTTGACAGTTCGCTTTGAATAAAACTCCTCCAGCAAGGCCCAACCTTGGTTTTAACATTTGCCACCTAAGCCTTTTCCCTTGGGTTCTGCAGACTCAAGGGTCATCTTTATTTTAAACCCCCGGGCCAGTGCTCCTCTGAGTGTTGGTCCAACCTGTCAGCTGCCGGTGGCCACCAGGGGAAACTCTGGGTTGGCCTACCGAAAGCTTGGACAATCCGGTGTGCCCTGAGAACGAGATATGTGTACCTCCTATCAGGATTTGTCGGCACATTCGGGCGGCTTTGCTGGTCTTGTTTTACCATTGTCGAAATGTCTTGTAGCCAGGATTCCGAGACTGATCGGGTCTTCCTGGGAGAAGGAATATCCTTCGTTGACCGTGAGAGCTTGTGATGGGCTATGTTGGGACACCCCTGCAGGGTTTGAACTTTCGAAAGCCAGGCCCGCGGTTATGTGGCAAATGGGAATTTGTTAATATCCGGTTGTATAGAACTCGACACTTAACTTAATTAAAATGCATCAACCGTGTGTGTAGCTGTGATGGTCTCTTTTCGGCGGAGTATGGGAAGTGAACACTGTTCTTGTGTTATGTTTGTGCGTAAGTAGTTGCAGGATCATTTCTTGATCATTTCCAGCTTCTCGACCGATGCGTTGCTTCTCTTCTCGCTCTCATTTGCGTATGTTAGCCACCATATATGCTTAGTGCTTTGCTGCAGCTCCACCGCACTACCCGTTCCTACCCATAAGCTTAAATAGTCTTGATCTCACGGGTGTGAGATTGCTGAGTCCTCGTGACTCATGGTTACTTCCAAACAGATGCAGGTGCCGATGATGCCAGTGCAGGGGACGCTACCGAACTCAAGTGGGAGTTCAACGAGGATTCAGGACGATACTATGTTTCTTTTTCGGATGATAAGTAGTGAGCCCAGTTGGGACGACCGGGGATCTAGAATTTGGGGTTGTCTTTCTTTCTTTTGGTTCCGTAGTCGGACCTTTGATTGTACCTTGGATGATGTATAGATTATTTATGTATGGTGTCAAGTGGCGATTGTAAGCCGACTCTTTATCCCTTTCTTATTCAGTACATGGGATGTGTGAAGATTACCCCTCTTGCAACATGCCTACCATGAGGCTATGCCTCCAAGTCGTGCCCCGACACGTGGGAGATATAGCCGCATTGTGGGTGTTATCTCCTCGCTGCCGTCCGAATCATCGCTGTCGTCTTTGTGGTCATCAGGAGACTGCCATTCGCCACATCCGTCTATGCTTTCCATTCCCTCTTGGGTCTGCTCCCCGTTCAGCATCGAGTACAACTTAGTATAAATCTGCAAGGCAAAGAGTCAAACAAGCTTCCATCAGTCTCAAAGACTGCCACAAACCAGAACAAGAATACACTCGGAAACAAAGGTCAGACCTTTTCCGGCTCGTTTTCGGCGCTGAAGGGGATGACTCTCCTGGACCCCCTGATACGTCTCCGTCGTATCTACTTTTCCAAACACTTTTGCCCTTGTTTTGGACTCTAGCTTGTATGATTTGAATGGAACTAACCCGGACTAACGCTGTTTTCAGCAGAATTACCATGGTGTTGTTTTATGTGCAGAAAACAAATATTCTCGGAATGACCTGAAACTCCATGGAACGTCTTAGAAAAAATAAAAAATAAAATCCTCGCCAAAGATGAAGACCAGGGGGCCCACACCCTTCTCACGAGGGTGGGGGGCGCGCCCCCCTACCTCATGGGCCCTCTGTTGCGTCTTCGACTCCAACTCCACCTCCATATATTGATTTTCGATGAGAAAAAAATCAGAGAGAAGAAATCATCACGTTTTACGATACGGAGCCGCCGCCAAGCCCTAAAACCTCTCGGGAGGGCTGATCTGGAGTCCGTTCGGGGCTCCGGAGAGGGGGATTCATCGCCGTCGTCATCATCAACCATCCTCCATCACCAATTTCATGATGCTCACCACCGTGCGTGAGTAATTCCATCGTAGGCTTGCTGGACGGTGATGCGTTGGATGAGATTTATCATGTAATCGAGTTAGTTTTGTTAGGGTTTGATCCCTAGTATCCATTATGTTCTGAGATTGATGTTGCTATGACTTTGCTATGCTTAATGCTTGTCACTAGGGTCCAAGTGCCATGATTTTAGATCTAAACCTATTATGTTTTCATGAATATATGTGAGTTCTTGATCCTATCTTGCAAGTCTATAGTCACCTACTATGTGTTATGATCCGGCAACCCCGGAGTGACAATAATCGGGACCACTCCTGGTGATGACCATAGTTTGAGGAGTTCATGTATTCACTATGTGCTAATGCTTTGTTCCGGTTCTCTATTAAAATGAGGCCATAATATCCCTTAGTTTCCAATTGGACCCCGCTGCCACGGGAGGGTAGGACAAAAGATGTCATGCAAGTTCTTTTCCATAAGCACGTATGACTATATACGGAATACATGCCTACATTACATTGATGAATTGGAGCTAGTTCTGTGTCACCCTATGTTATGACTGTTACATGATGAACCGCATTCGGCATAATTATCCATCACTGATCCGGTGCCTACGAGTTTTCCATATACTGGTTTACGCTTATTTACTTTCCCGCTGCTACTGTTACAATCACTACAAAATACCAAAAACATTACTTTTGCTGTCTTTACTTTTGTTGCTGCTACTACCACTATCATATTAGTTTGCTACTAAACACTTTGCTGCCGATACTAAGTTTCCAGGTGTGGTTGAATTGACAACTCAGCTGCTAATACTTGAGAATATTGTTTGGCTCCCCTTGTGTCGAATCAATAAATTTGGGTTGAATACTCTACCCTCGAAAGCTATTGCGATCCCCTATACTTGTGGGTTATCAAGACTAATTTTTGGCGCCGTTGCCGGGGAGCATAGCTCTATTCTTTGAGTCACTTGGGATTTATATCTGCTGGACACTATGAAGAAATTGAGAGATCCAAAAACCAAGATCTATCCCTCAACTACGAGGGGAGGTAAGGAACTGCCATCTAGCTCTGCATGTTCACCTTCTGTTATGAGTAAGTTAGCGACACCTACACCTGCTTCTGCTATTTGTTCTGATATGTCGCATGTTATTGATGATGCCACTTCTGCTATGCATGATACTTATGATGAAACTGCTTCTATACCTGATACTACTGTGCCCCTTGGTGAATTTCTTGATGAACAAATTGCTAGGGCTAGAGAAAAAGAAATTATTGAATCTGAATACGATGATGATAGTGATGATGAAAATATGCCTGTTATTCCTGAGGGTTATCTTTTTGATATGGAATCTTCTGCCACTATTTTAGCTTGCAGAGATAGATATGAGCTTAAGAGGTTATTAATTAAATGGAACAAAGAATCACTTAGAGATAAAATGATACCCGACCCTACTTTTGCTACTTCACCTATATGTGTTCCTGATAAGGATTATGAATTCTCTGTTGATCCTGATATAATTACTTTGGTTGAATCTGATCCGTTTTATGGCTATGAATCTGAAACTGTTGTGGCACATCTTACTAAGTTAAATGATATAGCTTCCCTGTTCACTAATGATGAGAGATCGCGTTACTTATATATACTCAAAATATTTCCGTTCTCATTAAAGGGTGATGCTAAGATATGGTTTAATTCTCTTGATCCTGGTTGTGTGCGTAGTCCCCGGGATATGATTTATTACTTCTCTGCTAAATATTTCCTTGCTCATAAGAAACAAGCTGCTTTGAGGGAAATATACAACTTCGTGCAAATTAAAGAAGAGAGTCTCCCACAAGCTTGGGGGGGGGGCTTCTCAAGTTACTTAATGCTTTGCCTGATCATCCTCTTAAGAAACCTGAAATACTTGATATCTTTTATAATTGACTAACTGATGCTTCCAGAGATTACCTGGATAGTTGTGCTAGCTCTCTTTTCAGGGAAAGAACACCGGATGAAGCTGAAATTCTATTGAATAATATGTTGACAAATGAAAATAATTGGGCACCTCCTGAGCCAGCTCCTAAGCCAATTCCTGCTCCAATTACTGAGCCTATTCTTAAACCAACTCTGAACAAGAGAGGTGTTCTATTTCTCAGTCCCGAAGATATGCAAGAGGCAAAGAAATCTATGAAAGAAAAAGGTATTAAAGCTGAAGACGTTAAGAATTTACCTCCTATTGAAGAAATACATGGTCTTAATATACCGCCTGTTGAAGAAACATATGATCTTATTTATTTATTTACTAAAGAACCTCCTGATCCCGATATCCCGACACGGGTAGTAAAGGTAAATTCTCTCTATAGATTTGATGAAGGTGATATTCCTCACTCTAAGCCTGCCAGGCAATGCTTTGATGAGTTTGATAATTTTATTGTCAAACCAGAAAATTTCAATGCTTATTTTGGTAGACAATTGAAATATGATTCCAATATGCTTAAATACTTGGGTGATTATATGGCTAATATTAAAGGTGAACTTAAACTTGTTAGCAAACATGCATCTAAGGTTACCACTCAAGTAGAACAAGTACTTAACGCTCAAAAAGAAGTGCTTGATGAAATGAATAGTAAGAAAAATGATTATGCTGTTAGAGTGGCTACTAGAACTGGTATAATGACTCGGGAACCTTTCTATCCTGAAGGCCACCCTAAGAGAATCGAGCAAGATTCTCAAAGAAATAATATTGATGTTCCTAGTTCTTCTAAAAAGAAGAAGAAGAAAAATATAGAACTGTGCAAACTTCTAGTGAACCTATTGCTGAACCACCTGATAATCCAAATGATATTTCTATGTGTGATGCTGAAACACGATCTGGTAATAAACATGAACATAATGAAAATATTAATGATGATGTTCATGATGATGCTCAACCTAGTAATGATAATGATGTAGAAATTGAACCTGCTGTTGATCTTGATAACCCACAATCAAAGAATCAACGTTATGATAAAAGAGACTTTGTTGCTAGGAAACATGGTAAAGAAAGGGAACCTTGGGTTCAGAAACCTATGCCTTTTCCTCCGAAACCATCCAAGAAAAAGGATGATGAGGATTTTGAGTGCTTTGCTGAAATGATTAGGCCTATTTTTTGCGTATGAGATTAACTGATGTGCTTAAAACAAATCCTTATGCTAAATATATGAAGGATATCATTACTAATAAAAGAAAGATACCGGAAGCTGAAATTTCCACCTTGCTTGCTAATTATACTTTTAAGGGTGGAATACCAAAGAAACTTGGAGACCCCGGAGTACCTACTATACCTTGCTCCATTAAAAGAAATTATATTAAAACTGCTTTATGTGATCTTGGAGCCGGTGTTAGTGTTATGCCTCTCTCTTTATATCGTAGACTTGACTTGAATAAGCTGACACCTACTGAAATATCTTTGCAAATGGCTGATAAATCAACTGCTATACCTGTCGGTATCTGTGAGGATGTGCCTGTTGTGGTTGCAAACGTTACTATTTTAACGGACTTTGTTATACTTGATATTCCCGAGGATGATAGTATGTCTATTATTCTTGGAAGACCTTTTCTTAATACTGTAGGGGCTGTTATTGATTGCAACAAAGGCAATGTCACTTTTCATGTTAATGGTAATGAGCATACGGTACACTTTCCGAGGAAACAACCTCAAGTTCATAGTATCAACTCTATTGGAAAAATTCCATCGATTATATTTGGAGGTTTTGAATTCCCTCTTCCTACTGTCAAGAAGAAATATGATATTCTTATTATTGGGGACGTGCATATCCCCGTTGAGGTAACTTAGTGTTATTCGAAATTTCTCCGGTTTCATGATTATCGGAATGAGTTTGTTAACAAGACTTGATCAACCTTGTTAGTGGATTCTTTTTGATGAGCATGAGATGGATGAAACTAGAAGCACAAACTTCTGTACCCCACTTTTACTTTCTGTTATTTATATTAAATAAAGTAAAAATAGTATTTTTCTGTCTATTTCCTGACTTATCCGTGCAATATAAAAATATCCCGAAAATAAAAGTCCTCAGAATGACATGCCAATTTAATATGATTTTTTCGGGAATATTTGAGGATTTGCTGTGCAAAAATTACCGCGGGAGGAGCTGCCACCTGGCCACGAGGGTGGTGGGCGCCCCCCTATAGGGCGCGCCCCCCTGCCTTGTGGGCCCATGGTGGCCCTCCTCCACTTATCCCAGCACCCATCTTCTTCCTCTATCTCACACAAACCCAAAAAAACCAACTCAAGCACGAGTTCCAGCCACTATTGCTGTGAGTTTCGATCTCCTTGCTCAAAGCACCTCTCGCAAAACTGCTTGGGGAGATTGTTCCTTGGTATGTGACTCCTCCATTGGTCCAATTAGTTTTTGTTCTAGTTCTTTATTGTTTGCAAATTTGTGCTGCATAGGTGACCATGTTCTTGATCTTGCATGTCAAATTTATATGGTTCCAAGTAGTTCTAATGCTTGATATAGGCTCTAGGCACTTGTAGGAGTAGTTGCTATCAATATTATTGAAGTTGGTTCACTTTTGTTTGAAGTTACTAAAAATTTCAGATTGTTTCAGAAAAATAATGAGGAGATTTTTGAGGGGCTCATCGAGCCAAAGCTCGAAGGAAAAGGCACCTAAGCCCAAGTATAATTTGCCGCGCACCGTAGAGATTTGGGCGTGTGAATGGCCTTCTGAAGATTTCTTGAGAGCAGCCGGTATCTACGAAGATTTTCATGAATTGGCTCACAATGCAAGCCTCACCGCTTTCCTCCACAACCAATGCGATCAGTATCTCTTACTCACAAATACTTTTTTGCAAAACTTTCATTTTCATTCTAGGAACTCACCACCTACGGTGGAGTTTCATTTATATGATGAGCATAAGGAGATGTCACTTTATGATTTTTGTCGGATTTGTTTAATCCCTTTTGAGGGCAAGACAGAAGAACCACATCATGATGATGTGGCTGGGTTTATTGATACTATCACTGTAGGAGAAACTAGAAAGGTTTCCGATGCACGAATCACTAGCATACATTTTCCTGTTTTACGTTACTTTGCATTATTTGCTAGTCGTTGTTTAATTGGACGCGGAAATAGTGGAAACCTTAGTATCCCTGATATAATTATTCTGCACCACGGTTTATACAGTGATAACACTTTTAGTATGGACGGTACTATTGCTAGACGGTTAAGTATGAACCGTACTAAGGGTCCCATTTTTGGAGGCGTCTATGCCACATGCCTAGCTGCACATTTTAACATACCCATTAGGCATGCTGAGAAGGAAGAAAAGGTGTTGTCCCGTGTTTATCTAGATCGTAAAAGTATGGTGGCACATGATTTTATTGTTAAGAATAGGGCAGGAGAGCTTAAGTATCAATTGTTCTTTAACAAACATCATCCTGAAACTATCACGTTGCCTGCTCCTTCTTTGTTCAATTTTGTAGGACCCTACCTCGTTACGTGGGCTGCCGTCCAAGCTTACAAGAATCCTGCACCAGCCCTGGAACAGGAGCCACAAGATGAGCCTCCACGACAATCTGTTTATTCTTGGGATCCAGAGATGACTATCAGCCAGTGGCAGTCAGAGTCTTCTTCTTCATCACAGTATGATCCCAACTATTCCTCCTCATCACAGTACAACCCCAAAAACTATTATTATGGATATCCACCAGGCCAGCCGTGGCCATAGACAAACTTAGGCCAGAAGCCTAAGATTGGGGGAGTACGTATTTCTCACCGACATTACATTTATGTTCACACACACTCATTGCTAGATGCCGGTGCTCATACTTTTTCACTGTAATATCCATGCTAGTTTATTTTCCTTTTCCTGCTTTCTTCTTGTGTGTTTGTTAAACCTTAAGAAAAACCAAAAAAAATAGTAGTAGTTTATTTTTCTGCTGTAGTAGTAATAATTAAAAAGAAAACCCAAAAATATTTCCCGTTCTTCTTTTGCTTGTTGGGAGCTTTCCCGTGTAAATAGTTTTATTTCTTTTCTTTGGGGGCCAGTAGGAGAAGACCATAATTAAATTGTTGAAGTGGCTCTTATATGCATTATTGTTGATTTAACCTAGAGCCCATATTGCCTTGTCTTCTCCTGTTTATTGAATGCTCGCAGATTCCAGCTTAGTCCAATGCACGTGCACTCTTATTATTATCCACACCGTTCGGTCGTGCAAGTGAAAGGCAATTATGATGATATATGATGGACTGACTGAGATGAGAAAAGCTGGTATGAACTCGACCTCTTTTGTTTTTGTAAATATGATGACTCTTGAGGGAGTCCTGGATTAGGGGGTGTTCGGATAGCCGGACTATACCTTCAGCCGGACTCCTGGACTATGAAGATACAAGATTGAAGACTTCGTCCCGTGTCCGGAAGGGACTTTCCTTGGCATGGAAGGCAAGCTTGCGATACGGATATGCAGATCTCCTACCATTGTAATCGACTTTGTGTAACCCTAACCCTCTCCGGTGTCTATATAAACCTAAGGGTTTTAGTCCGTAGGACAACATACAGAACAACAATCATACCATAGGCTAGTTTCTAGGGTTTAGCCTCTCTGATCTCGTGGTAGATCTACTCTTGTACTACCCATATCATCAATATTAATCAAGCAGGACGTAGGGTTTTACCTCCATCGAGAGGGCTCGAACCTGGGTAAAACTTCGTGTCCCTTGCCTCCTGTTACCATCCGGCCTAGACGCACAGTTCGGGACCCCCTACCCGAGATACGCCGGTTTTGACACCGACATTGGTGCTTTCATTGAGAGTTCCTCTATGTCGTCGTCATCAGGAAGGATGCCTCGCCCCGTCTTTAAAGACGGCACCATTGCTAAGGGAGCTTTGGCTGTCGGCCAAACCCTCCGGCTAGGTGGTTTTCTTATGACCGCCTGTTCGGCTTCTGCGCCGACGATGACCTCTCGAGCCATCGAAAACAATCTTCATGTCAGCTCGGAACTCGCCAAGCAGTTAGATCCAATGGAGCTCTCCTCCATAAACAAGCTCTTGGATCGCTTCGCCGCCATGGGAGTCGCTACGGATTATGACCAGATTGGGCCTAAACCCGATCCGAGAGAGATTAACTCTCCCCAAGTCACCCGTCACGTTGCCGTGGTAGAGGGACAGCGCGGCGACCCTTCATCTATCTTAAGGACTCGTTACGTCCGGATTCCCGATCCCTCCAAGCCAGATACCCGTGGAGGGGAGGATATCACTCAAGACCTGAACTTGGAGTCAGGCGATGGACTGGATTCATTGGACAACATCCAGGAATCCAAATTTTCGAGTTCGGAAATTCCTCGGCCTCTGAGCCTTAGATGGGGTGAGGCTTTGGATTTAATTCCACCCACCCATCCGAACATTAGCGATCTATCCCAAATTAGGCAAGAGCCCGAAGAAACAGTACATCATTACTGGGCTAGATTCCTCCTAGTTATGAACAGGATAAAGGACTGCCGCGAGGAAGACGCAATCTCAATCTTTCGCAGTAATTGCACGGACAAGGGAATCCTCAACGCCATAAGTCGCCGTGATATTACACGCGCTGACTTGGCGTCCATCATATGAAAGTACTGTGCGATGGAAAGCGCCTGGAAAACCGAAATAAAATTTTGGGACGATCCAGCCCTGAATACAAACCCAGTCCAAAATAAACGGGTGCATCATCGCCAGACACCCGGGTCAAATGCCAAAAAGCAAAAACCCTCTACAGGGCATGGAACCGTATTGGAAGGATGGCTTAATGGACCCTTCAAATGGATACTTCAAATGAACGGATGCAGCCACGACCGGACTCGACAAAATTAAAGCCATATTGGCAACAAATCCAGTCCTGGCCGCGCCAAACATTGGCGAACCAATGCTATTGTACATTGCAGCAACACATCAGGTTGTAAGCGCAGTGCTCATCGTCGAACGAGAAATGGACGGACACAAATTCCCCCTTCAAAAGCCGGTCTATTATGTGCCCACTGTCCTCACTCCCTGCAAATCACGGTACCCGCATTATCAAAAGATTGCGTACGCGGTATTCATGGCATCCCGGAAGCTACGACACTACTTTCAAGAGTGTTCAATCACAGTAGCCCCGGAAGTACCACTTAACGATATTATAAATAACCGTGACGCAACGGGCCGGATTGCAAAATGGGCTATTGAGCTCCTCCCGTTCGACATAACTTATAAGCCACGGCGAGCCATCAAGTCGCAAGTCTTGGCCGACTTCGTCGCAGAATGGACAGAGGCCGAACTCCCTAAAGAGTACGGCACATATTCAAATTGGATCATGCATTTCGACGGCTCCAAGATGTTGGCCAGACTGGGGGCTGGCATCGTTTTGACGTCCCCCATAGGAGACACAGTTCAATACGTACTCCACATTATGTACACAGACTCCAACAATGCAGCCGAATATGAGGCCCTTTTACATGGTCTCCGGATGGCAGTATCCATGGGCATTCAACGCCTAGAGGTGCGCGGGGACTCGAACCTCGCAATATCCCAAATAAATGGAGACTTCGACGCCAAGGATCCAATGATGGCAGCTTACCGCAACGCCGTCCTAAAAATGTCAGCTCGGTTCGAAGGGCTTGAATTTCACCACATAGCCCGGGAAAATAATCAGGCGGCAGATGTCCTGGCACGCATCGGCGCAAAACGCGATGTAGGCCCCCGCAACATCTTCTTGGAAAGGCTGTTCAAGCCATCCGTAGTATGGGAAGGGAGCCGCACAACACCAGCCTGGACCTAACCGTACTGCCCGACACCGAACATTCTGACACAATCGGCAGCTCTGCCAATGAAATAACACCTTCAGCCCACGTAATAATGGCCGTCATCGCCTCGTGGACAGAACCATTCCTCGCCTACCTTATTAGGCAGGAACTCCCTGAGGACCAAAACGGGGCACGCTGCATAGTGCGGCGATCCAAAGCCTACAAAGTCCACGAGGGAGAGCTTTATAAGAAAAGCACTACCGGAGTCCTTCAAAGGTGCATCTCCGAAGAGGAAGGGTGGAACCTCCTGGCTGAAATTCATGCCGGACTTGGCAGTCATCACGCTGCAGCTCGGTCCCTTGTGAGCAAGGCCTTCCGCACAGGCTTTTACTGGCCGACGGCCCGGGAAGACGGCCAGGACTTTGTCCAACGATGCACCGGTTGCCAGCTCTTTGCAAACCAAAGCCATATGCCACCCACCGCCCTCCAAACTATCCCCATCACTTGGCCCTTCGCGGTCTGGGGGCTTGATATGGTTGGACCCCTTAAAGGCGGAACCCACAAGCAAAAATACTTACTGGTCATGGTGGATAAGTTCACCAAATGGATAGAAACCAAACCTGTTAAGACGGCCAAATCCGGACCTGTGATAGACTTTATATCTGGGGTTGTACACCGTTACGGTGTCCCCCACAGCATCGTCACTGATAACGACACGAACTTTACGGCCGACGAGGTAAAACTCTGGTGCAAAAACATGGGCATCAAGCTCGATTATGCTTCCGTCTATCACCCACAAACTAACGGCCAGGTCGAATGTGCAAATGGTCTTATCATGAGCGGCATTAAACCCAGATTAGTGCAGTCCCTCACGGAATCTAACACGCACTGGGTAGAGGAGCTCGACTCCGTACTCTGGGGCCTGCGGACCATGCCGAATCGCACCACCGGATACACATCATTGTTTATGGTGTACAGCGCAGAGGCAGTTTTGCCTTGCGACATAATTCATGACTCACCTCGAGTGCGCATGTACGAAGAAAGAGAAGCCGAGCTCGATTGGCAGGACAGTTTGGATGCATTGGAGGAGGAGCGTGACGTGGCAAAAGCCCGTTCCGCATTCTATCAACAACAGGCTCGAAGATACCAAAGCAGAGAAGTACGGGCCAAGAATTACAACGTTGGCGAATTAGTTCTACGCCTGCCGGATAAGAAAAAGGACAAACTCAAGCCCAAGTGGGAAGGACCCTTCATAATTGACCAAGTCCTGACTGGTGGAGCGTACCGCCTACGAAATGCATCAGATAACCGACTCGAGCCGAACCCATGGAACGCAGCCCGTCTCCGAAGATTCTATGCCTAGCACTGGACTCTGTGTTCGTCTCCTTCCTCTGTCCATTTTTTATACATACTTTCTGTCTTACATCCCTATTCTTCTCTCTCTCTCTCTCTTATAACCTTTAAAAGCTCATAAAGTGACGCGCTATCCGCGCTCATTAAACCTGGGGGCTTCTTTAAACAGAAGCTTATTTATACGGGCTTCATGCCCAACACATGTGTCACACTTCCGCATGTACCTTTTATTCACCATTATATGCATCGATATGACTTAAGTTTTGGCCAAGATGGGTTGCCTGGCTCCTGTGCTTACCCCTATGTTCCCGATTGTTTGGCTAGGTGGTAAAGGGAGCACCTCTGCGATTGTTACTACCGGGTCAGCCGGACATGTACCTCAGACTGGGTGAAGCCGAAAGCTAGCGTTCTTAAGGGAATATTCGGTCGGTGAACTAAAGATGATCTTTTTTTATTTACCTACATGCCCCCAAATGTTTTTCCTGCGTTTCTTTTCGCATCATGGACATGCACTTTAGGGCATGCCTCCCAGGGAAAGGAACCCCTAACGGAACTATTCTCCCTGGAAGATGTTTCTTACTAACCATGTAATATAACATAACTAGTCGGGCACTTGTCTGTTCACGCACTAATGACCCCTCCACATCCTCCGTCGGAGGAGCGTCTAGCGCGCGCCTTGCGTTCGCCTCCGCCTCCGGACCAGGCTTTGGAGCCTGGCTGGTGGAGGCGCGATTGGCAGCCTCTCCGGATATAGTCCGGCAAGGTCTCTTTGTCCTGAAGAAAGCACGAGTGTCAATGTGCCTCGAAGGTATAACACCTGGGATAGGGGGGCGCGCCATACCTTTGCGCTGAAGCCTCGGTCCGGACTGCACTTCTTTTCTGCCCACGGGGCCCTACGGCCCCTCGTTGGCTTGTCGCCGCAGGTTCGGCCTTCCGCCTCAAAAACCTCCCCTGCAAAGTTCGGTTGTAATCAGGAAACTAAAAACACGAGAGGGCGGACACCTATTCGGGGTACTGGGACTTCGATCTCAGTTACCTGGGAGGCCGGAATTATCCCTGGGTAATCGGCCGTAATGGCCACCAAGGCGTTGTCCTTGCTCAATTGATGGAACACTCCATCAATCAGCTCCACAGATATGTCCGGATCCTCTTGAGAGGCCAGGTCGAGGGACCATCCTGGGTCCTCGGGTTGTGGAGGAGGGCTGCTTATCTCCTTAACAGCCCGGCGCAGTTCCAGCGTTGAAGTCATCAGACTGAATATTTAACAATGGGAATACAAAACGGATGGGCAAGTAAATGTGACCACTTACCCAGCTTGGGGGATTGTGCATAGAGAATCCGCCATCTGGGTTGACACGGAGAAATTCCTCCTCTTCTCTCTTATACAAAGTGGACAAGATCTTTAGTAGAGCGGCAGCTGAATCCGGCCCCTTATGGCCATAGCAAGTGGTGTCGTCCTCCCCGTTGAAGTCCCACATGGGGTGGCTTCTATACTGAAGCGGCTGCACCCCCCGCATGATGCATTCGGCCATAACCCCGATCATTGTTAGTCCGGAATGGGCTAACAATCTTATTCGGCCCATCAGGTAAATGATGTTCCTGTCACTTTCCCTCTGAGGGCTCCATGGACGCCAGCTTAGGCGCTTCTTTAAGGGAGCACTGTCGAATTCAGGGAGGCCGATCCGGACAGGATCCGGCACCGGGACGTCTTCTATATAGAATCATTCCGAGGGCCAGTCTTCGGACGCCTTCTTTGGGGTTCCGGACAGATATCTAGTCCCGGCGATGCGTCACACTTCGGCTCCCCCCACTTGATACATTGACCCCTCCTTAGAGCGGCGCACAAGGCAGAATAACCTTTTCCATAGCCCGAAATGAGCCTCGACACCCAAAAACAGCTCGCAGAGGGCTACGTAGCCCGCGATATGCAATACGGAGGCTGGCGTGAGATTGTGTAGCTGGAGACCATAGAACTCCAGCAGCCCCCGGAGGAATGGATGAATTGGAAACCCGAGCCCCCTTATTAGATAAGGGACAAGGCATACTTGCTCTCCTTAGGAGGGATTGGGGGCACTCTCCGCTTGCTTTCTGCCATTATAGATGGCAAGACCGGCTCGAACCGGGACCATGTAGGCTGGGGGGAGGAATCCCTTGGTTTGGAGCATCACTAGCTTGCTATGCGGGATGGAGCATCTCTCCCAGTACCCAGGCTGAGGGATGGAAGGGCGAGAAGAGGAGTTGCGATGGCTGGCCATGGTGGATTGGACCTTTGTCGGATGCGCTCTGATGAACACTCGCGAAGGGGGGAAGATGTGGTTTGGATCTAAATCCTCGTCCCCTTAAATAGGGCAGCTCATTTGCGTGGCTAGGGGTGTGAATGTAAAAACACTCAGACTTTTCATATTCGTTTGACACGTGGGAAGCGGCCATTATTGGGCGTAGAAGCCAAGGAGCGCAACATCTACAAGAAACCGGACTTCATTCAACAGGTACACGAAATTTGGGGCAGAACCCGCCTTGCAATGCCGAAGACAATCTATGCGCCGGACTGATCGTCATTGAAGCCTGGTTCGGGGGCTACTGAGGGATTCCTAGATTAGGGGGTGTTCGGATAGCCAGACTCCTGGACTATGAAGATACAAGATTGAAGACTTCGTCCCGTGTCCGGAAGGGACTTTCCTTGGCGTGGAAGGCAAGCTTGCGATACGGATATGCAGATCTCCTCCCATTGTAACCGACTTTGTGTAACCCTAACCCTCTCTGGTGTCTATATAAACCGGAGGGTTTTAGTCCGTAGGACAACATACAGAACAACAATCATACCATAGGCTAGCTTCTAGGGTTTAGCCTCTCTGATCTTGTGGTAGATCTACTCTTGTACTACCCATATCATCAATATTAATCAAGCAGGACGTAGGGTTTTACCTCCATCGAGAGGGCCCGAACCTGGGTAAAACTTTGTGTCCCTTGCCTCCTGTTACCATCCGGCCTAGACGCACAGTTTGGGACCCCCTACCCGAGAACCGCCGGTTTTGACACCGACAACTCCCTCGTTCTTGATTCAGCTTATTATGACTAAACATGTTTGCAATGACAATTAGAGATCATAGTTGCTTGTGCCATGCTTGATTAGCTATGAGTTATAATGGTTTACCTTGTGTGCCAACATGCTATTGAGATGATTATGATGTGGTATGATGGGGTGGTATCCTCCTTTGAATGATTGAAGTGACTTGACTTGGCACATGTTCACGCATGTAGTTGAAACAAAATCAACATAGCTTTCACGATATTTATGTTCATGGTGGATTATATCCTACTCATGCTTGCATCCAATGTTTATTAATTTTAATGCATGTACATGGCTGTTGTCGCTCTCTAGTTGGTCGCCTCCCAGTCTTTTGCTAGCCTTCACCTGTACTAAGCGGGAATACTGCTTGTGCATCCAATCCCTTAAACCCCAAAGTTATTCCAGATGAGTGCACTATACCTTCCTAAATGCGGTATCTACCTGCCGTTCCAAGTAAATTTGTATGTGCCAAACTCTAAACCTTCATATAAACATTCTGTTTTATATGCTCGAATAGCTCATGCATCAACAAAGGATGTCCTTATCTTCCGTGTTAGGCGGGTTATTCTCAAGAGGAGTGGACTCTGCTCCTCACTCATGAGAAAATGGCTGGTCACCGGGATGCCCAGTCCCATGCTTTATGCAAACTAAATCAAAATTAATTGCAAACAAAACTCCCCCTGGGACCTGATGTATGTTGGAGCCACTCGTTGTTTCGAGCAAGCCATGGATTGATGCTTGTTGGTGGAGGGGGAGTATAAACTTTACCACTTTGTTTGGGAACCACCTATAATGTGTTTAGCATGGAAGATATCACCATCTCTTAGTTGTTACGTTGACAATGAAAGTATACCGCTCAAAATACAATTTATCTCTATTTCAAAACCGAGCTCTGGCACCTCTACAAATCCCTGCTTCCCTCTGCGAAGGGCCTATCCATTTACTTTTATGTTGAGTCATCACCCTCTTATTAAAAAGCACTAGCTGGAGAGCACAGCCGTGATTTGCATTCATCACTGTTAATTTATATTGGGTATGACTATGATTGGATCTCTTTTACCATGAATTACAATGTATAGTCAGTCCTTGATCTTTAATGGTGCTCTGCATTTATGTTTTGCGGTCTCAGAAAGGGCTAGCGAGATACCATCTTGTTATATCATATTATGATTGTTTTAAGAAAGTGTTGTCATCCGAGATTTATTATTATGACTTGCTAGTTGATTATGCTATTGATATGAGTAATTGTGAGACCTGAGAATTATTGCAAATGTGGTTAGTTATGATCTATGCTGAAAACTTGAATGCTGGCTTGACATAGTTACAACAACAAGAGCAAACAGAGTTTGTAAAAGTTTTTCTTTCTTTCTTTCAGTTTGTCAACTGAATTGCTTGAGGATAAGCAAGGGTTTAAGCTTGGGGGAGTTGATACGTCTCCGTCGTATCTACTTTTACAAACACTTTTGCCCTTGTTTTGGACTCTAACTTGTATGATTTGAATGGAACTAACCCGGACTGATGCTGTTTTCAGCAGAATTACCATGGTGTTGTTTTATGTGCAGAAAACAAATATTCTCGGAATGACCTGAAACTCCACGGAACGTCTTAGAAAAAATAAAAATAAATCCTTGCCAAAGATGAAGACCAGGGGGCCCACACCCTTCTCATGAGGGTGGGCCCCCCTAGGGCGCGCCCCCCTACCTCGTGGGCCCCCTGTTGCATCTCCGACTCCAACTCCACCTCCATATATTGAGTTTCGATGAGAAAAAAATCAGAGAGAAGAAATCATCGCGTTTTACGATACGGAGCTGCCGCCAAGCCCTAAAACCTCTCGGGAGGGCTGATCTGGAGTCCGTTCGGGGCTCCGAAGAGGGGGATTCGTCGCCGTCGTCATCATCAACCATCCTCCATCACCAATTTCATGATGCTCACCGCCGTGCGTGAGTAATTCCATCGTAGACTTGCTGGACGGTGATGGGTTGGATGAGATTTATCATGTAATCGAGTTAGTTTTGTTAGGGTTTGATCCCTAGTATCCATTATGTTTCTGAGATTGATGTTGCTATGACTTTTCTATGCTTAATGCTTGTCACTAGGGCCCGAGTGCCATGATTTCAGATCTGAACCTATTATGTTTTCATGAATATATGTGAGTTCTTGATCCTATCTTGCAAGTCTATAGTCACCTACTATGTGTTATGATCCGGCAACCCCGAAGTGACAATAATCGGGACCACTCCCGGTGATGACCATAGTTTGAGGAGTTCATGTATTCACTATGTGCTAATGCTTTGTTCTGGTTCTCTATTAAAAGGAAGCCTTAATATCCCTTAGTTTCCAATAGGACCCCGCTGCCACGGGAGGGTAGGACAAAAGATGTCATGCAAGTTCTTTTCCATAAGCACGTATGACTATATACGGAATACATGCCTACATTACATTGATGAATTGGAGCTAGTTCTGTGTCACCCTATGTTATGACTGTTACATGATGAACCGCATTCGGCATAATTATCCATCACTGATCCGGTGCCTACGAGTTTTCCATATACTGGTTTACGCTTATTTACTTTCCCGCTGCTACTGTTACAATCACTACAAAATACCAAAAACATTACTTTTGCTGTCTTTACTTTTGTTGCTGCTACTACCACTATCATATTACTTTGTACTAATCACTTTGCTGCAGATACTAAGTTTCCAGGTGTGGTTGAATTGACAACTCAGCTGCTAATACTTGAGAATATTCTTTGGCTCCCTTGTGTCGAATCAATAAATTTGGGTTGAATACTCTACCCTCGAAAGCTGTTGC
This sequence comes from Triticum urartu, assembly GCF_056163025.1. Classification (NCBI taxonomy): domain Eukaryota; kingdom Viridiplantae; phylum Streptophyta; class Magnoliopsida; order Poales; family Poaceae; genus Triticum; species Triticum urartu. The sequence continues at coordinate 318,743,106 of NC_141873.1, read as the reverse complement.
GATCCCCTATACTTGTGGGTTATCACCCCCTGGGGTTGTCTTTGTTGCGAGTGGTACTCCACAGCCACTGCTCCGCCGTCTCGGAAACTTCCTCTGGGTCAACCCGAGCGGTGTCGTTAGGGCCCGAGTACATCAACATCGGATGATCACGGGCTTGAAGGGGCTGGATTTGTCTGCTGAGAAACACCTCTAACAAATCCATGCCAGTCACATCACAAACCAATTGGACTACATGATCGACTAACATCGACACCTCTTCCTTCTCTACTGGAGTCATGATAAGTGAAGAGGGTTGGCTGACTCGGTCCATGGTGAAGGGGGAAGGCCGGTCGACTGACCGGGAGTCGGAACATCTCAGCAGTAGAACCAGGTCGACTGCCACCCTCTAAACGAGTCGGGAAGGGTCATGGCTGGGAAAGTACTCCTACCCCTAGTCTGAATCCCTAAACCCCCGCACATTTGGATCATGTGCGTCCTCTCGTCACTCGGATTTGCCTTTTTCATAGTCTGAGAGCGGAAGGTGAAGATGTGCTTGAATAAACCCTAGTGCGGTCGACAACCCAAGAAGTTTTCGCACAGAGAGATGTAAGCAGCAAGGTATGTGATTACATTGGGGGAGAAATGATGAAGTTGGGCACCAAAAAAGTTCAAGAACCCTCAGAAAAAGGATGCGGAGGCAGACTGAAACCACGGTCGATGTGAGTGGCAAGGAGAACACACTCACCCTCCTGCGGTTGAGGCTCAGTCTCGGTCCCTGGCTGCCTCCAAGATCCATGAGCGATTAGGACCCCGCTGGCCATGTCCTCCAAATCTTCCTTCCAGATTGCAGAGCGGATCCAGTCCCCCTGGATCCAACCAGGCGACAGACCGGACCTCGATGACGACCCTCCAACTCATCTTCTTGCCCTTCGCCACTGTCGTTGCCTTCTTCGCGTGCTCCAGGGTCGCCATCTTGTCCTTTCCCATTGTGGTGAACTGCACACGGCAGGGCAGCCATGTCGAGAATGGAGGCGGATGCGGTGGAGCGGTGGAGGAAGAAGAAGGATAATGGGGCGCACTGTGCAGCACATCATCTTTGATGCCTTATATGGGGATGTTTCCGAGTGACTGACTCGTGGGCCCAAGAGATCCCATCAAATCCCGCAATAGTCGCACGCCGGATACATGGCGAAAAAGGTGGCGCAAGAATCGAGGTGCTTTTGTCTATCAACTCCGTTTACTGCGGCACGCACCGTCCCGCGAGCTTCCCCGAAATTTCGAATCCCGTGAGATCCAGAAGCTGTAGAGCAATCAATCGCGCTGGAGGTTGCGCACCATATCAACACTTGAAGTTTGTCGATTAAGTTCACTCGACGGCTTCTGAATCGATCAAGGCGACTGAAATAAGACTGAAACTTCAGCATGATTCGCAAATCCAGATATAGTACCCCCCAAAAAATGGGGAATCGGGTCAAAGTCAGCTTCAGCTCCTTCTTCACTCAGACCTTAATCCATTTGGGGGCTAATGACGACGACATGTACCTAGGGTAGGGTCATAGGCCTGACGTAGACACCCTACCCAAGGACACTGCCCTAGAGTCAAAGGCATTCAAAGCACAAGAAGAGAAACCGATTGAGTTATCAAGGAGTGCCATCCAATCGACCTTGAACCTCACTCGGATATCCCAATTCCATTCGACCAAGAGAATGAGTCACTCGATGGTACAAGAAATCACTCAGAACAAAGTAGGCCTAACGTCACTCAGGACGGCAACTGTCAGACAATCACTCTGTAGGCTTAAAGATCATTTATAGCCCTTTATCGCTGGCGTTATCAGTTACGTCCTATCTTAATGTACATTAAACTCCTTGTAACATGGGCTGGCGCACTCTATATAAGCCACCCCCCTCTAGTGGCACAAGGGTTGGCACCCCTGTAATGCACAAACACCCATATTCCAGTCGACAGCCTCAGGGCACTGAGGCATAGGGCTTTTACCTCCTCTGAGAGGGGCCTGAACTCGTAAACTCGTGTGTACAACCTCACCGTAGTTAGGATCTTGCCTCCTCATACGTACCCCCTAATCTTACTGTCAGACCTAGTACCACGATAGTTGGATGATTACAGTCAAGGCCGATGTCCTCGGACGTCCCTGGCCACGACTTTTGAGTCTTGAAAAGTAGCTTTCAAATTGCTTTGTGCGTCGTGTCGAAGAGTCGCTTCAGGATCTGTGGCCCTTCCGGATTGAACTCCCACATGCGGAGACGCCGGCGTTGGCAGAGAAGGGACCAGCGGATGAGCGTTACCTGGATCACATCCGTGAGGCTGGCGCCCTTCTCTATGATATTTTTGATGCGCTTCTTCAGCATCAGCACCTCGTTGGATGATCCCCAGTCCAGACCCTTGTTGCTCCATGACGCAAGCCGCAGCGGGGGTCTAGATCAAAAAATAGGGGTGTGATACGTCTCCAATGTATCTATAATTTATGAAGTATTCATGCCATGTTTATAATAGTTTTATATGATTTTGGTATGATTTGATTAGAACTAACCTAGACTGATGCTATTTTCAGCAGAACTACTATGGTGTTGTTTTTGTGCAGAAATAGAAGTTCGCAGAATGCGATGAAAATCAATGGAGAATTTTTATGGAAAATATAAAAAATGCTGGAACAAAAATCTACCGGAGGGGAGTCCCATGGGCCCCATGAGGGTGGGGGGCATGCCCACCACCCCTGAGCGCGCCCCTGTGCCTATTGGACTACCCGTGGGGCCCCTGACTTGTTCTCGACACCAACCTCCCCTATAAATACCCAAACCTCTAGAAATTAACCTAGATCGGAAGTCCCGCCACCACAAGCCTCTGTAGACACGAGAAATCAATCTAGGCCCTCTCTGGCACCTTGCCGGAGGGGGCCATCATCACCGGAGGGCATGGAGGAGGATCCCGGGGGGGGCATCATCACTATGAAGGCTAAGGACTAGAGGGGGAACCTCTCCCCATCCAGGGGGAGGCCATGGAGGAGGAAGCACAAGGGGGGGGGGCTCTCCTCCTCTCTCTTGGTGGTGCCGGAGTGCCATCGGGAGGGGAATCATCACCGATGTTATTGTCTTCATCAACATCACCATCATCATCACCATCCTCATCTCTTTTACGCGGTCCACTCTCCCGCACCCCGCTGTAATCCCTACTTGAACATGGTGCTTTATGCCACATATTATGATCCAATGATGTGTTGCCATCCTATGATGTTTTGAGTAGATATCCTTTGTCTTTGGGTTGATTGTTGATTTAGATTGGCATGAGTTGTATGTTTTATTTTGGTGCTGTCCTATTGTGCCCTCTGTGTTGCGCAAGCATGAGGGATTCCCGCTGTAGGGTGCTGTAATACATTCATGATTCACTTATAGTGGGTTTCTTGAGTGACAGAAGCATAAACCCGAGTAAGGGGGTTGTTGCATATGGGATAAAGGGGACTTGATGCTTTAGTGCCATGGTTGGGTTTTACCTTAATGATCTTTAGTAGTTGTGGATGCTTGCTAGAGTTCCAATCATAAGTGCATATGATCCAAGAAGAGAAAGTACGTTAGCTTATGCCTCTCCCTCATATGAAATTGCAATGACGACCACCGGTCTAGTTAACAATTACCTAAGACAATTTCGGACACCGATCCATCATTATTCCACACTTGCTATTTATAATATTTAGTAATATATTCTAACTTTATAATAACAGCACCTACTTTCATATTTTAGCTCTCTGATACAATGCAAAGTTATCCTCTTCATACCCACAACGTAGTTTTATTTCTCGTTTCAAGTTGGAAGCAAATGTTCGGTGTACGTAGAGTCATATCAGTGGAAGATAGGGCTTGAGAGAATACTGATCTTACCTTTAGCTCCTTGTGGGTTCGACACTCCATACTTATCACTTCCACCTTTGGGAATTGCTACGATGATTCCCTGCACTTGGGGATTATCAAGCTCTTTTCTGGCGCTGTTGCCGGGGAGCAATAGCGTGGGGTTGATATTCTCGTGTGTGCTTGTTTGCTTTCTTCACTAAGTAGATTTTGTTTTCCCTTTTTTGTTTCTGTTTAGTTGTGGGTGAAACATACAATTTTTTTTAAGAATGAAAATAGAAAAAAATACTTGCCTCTCACACCTAAAAAGTTTTTCAATAAGAGAAGTGATTGGAAGATTATGCATTGAAGAAATGAGGGTCGACCTTGAGCACTTGTGTTCATGCTCATGGAAACAATGTAACATTTTTCATGGAAGCTTCTCTGAAAATAATTATCCCATGGTATATATCCATTGTATGATAAAAATAATGTGCCAAGCTTCGGTTTTAGGATGATTAGATTGCTTGTTTACTATGTTCAGTACAAAAACAAAAACTTTGGCTGTAGCGCGTGATTTTACATTTTTTAAAGGAAATTCAAATAGGTCTGAAACTTTTTGCACATTACTTATGTACAAATTTTTTAAATTGTAATATGCTTTTAGAATTTTTTGGAGTTACAAAAGTATACTAAACTTCCAGATTACTATAGACAGTCCTATTTTTGACAGATTCTGTTTTCTATGTGTTGATCGCTTATTTTGATGAATCTATGGGTAGTATCGGGGGGGGGGGGGGGGTATGTACCATGGTGAAGTTGGAATACAGTAGATATAGTTCTAATATGAAATTGGAATAAGTTTTCAACGGTACCTAAAGGTAGTGATTTGCTTTATTACACTAACGGATCTCACAAAGTTTTTGTTAAAGTTTTGTGTGGATGAAGTGTTCGAAGATCGAGGAGCTATCAATATGAGAACAATAAAGAGAGGCAAGAGCTCAAGCTTGGGGATTCCCAAGGCACCCCAAGTAAATATTTCAAGGATACTCAAGCATCTAAGCTTGGGGATGCCCCGGTTGGCATCCCATCTTCTTCTTCAACAATTATCGGTATACCTCGGTTTTTGTTTTGTTCACATGATTTGTGTCCATTGTGTTTTTATTTTTCTTTAAGAACCATGCTAGTATGAGATGCCCCTTCATTGATTTATATAATACTTCATGTGCTTCACTTATATCTTTTAAGTATGATCTTATAGAATTGCTCTTTGTGCTTCACTTAAATCTTTTGAGTACGGTTTTATAGAATGCTTCGTGTGCTTCACATATATATTTTGAGCTTGGATATTGGTTAGTCTATATTAATTGTATAATGCTCCATGAACTTCACTTATATCTTTTGGAGTATGAATAATACTATCATCTAAAGTGGATTTAGAAGAAGTTTGCTCCCACTATTCCGAATGAGGAGAATTATGCTTATGTGGAGAGTAGTAAAATTTCTATGCTCGTAGATCATGAAAAGAATGTTTATGTCATGGTTATATTGTTGAACTCATTCATGATGCTACTGAAAATTATTATGAGGTAGGAATACATGTTTGTAGGAGTTGCAATAATATCAAGTTTCCTCTCCAAATGCTTAAATTTTTGAAGTTATACTTGTTTTTCCTTCCTATGCTAGTTGATTCTTGTTCCTATAAATTATGTGCTCACAAAATCCCTAGGCATAGGAAGTGCGTTAAATTTAAATGTGCTATTCATATTCTTCATGATGCTCTCTTTATGCTTGAATTCTTATCTTTTATGTGGGCATCATTGAAATCATCATGCCAAGCTAAAAGGCATTAAAGAAAAGCACTTGTTGGGAGACAACCCAATATTTACCCTTACTATTTTTGTGTCTTTACATGATTAAGCTATTGTATTAATAATGTATTATAGTTTTTGTTTCAACAAAGTGCCAAGTAAGACCTTTGGGAAGACTTGGGTGAAAGTTAATGTGATCTTGCTGTAAAAAACAAAAACTTTGCGCTCACGAGATTAGCTTTCGTTTTTTATAGAAGAGTGCGATTGAGTTGATTCTTTTTTAAGAAGATTAATAGACAAATTCATCACGTCATACAATTTATTTAATAATTTTTGGAGTAGAATAAGTATGGTTGGTGTTCAGATCATTACAGACTGTTCTGTTTCTGACAGATTCTGTTTTCATTGCATAGTTTGTTTGTTTTCTAGTTTCTATGGCTTATATTTCTCAATATAAATTGTAGAAATGATATGGTACAGTAGGCATTGTGTGAGAGCTATTATGAACCTTGTATTTGATAGTACCAAAGTGAATGGTTTACTCTTTATCATACTAACCTATCTCACGAAGTTCCGTTAAGTTTTGTGTGATTGAAGTTTTCAAGCTTTGGGTGAAATATCGATATGAGGAGAATAAGGAGTGGAAAGACCCTAAGCTTGGGGATTCCCAAGGCACCCCAAGGTAATATTCAAGGAAGACTCAAGCGCCTAAGCTTGGGGATGCCCCGGAAGGCATCCCCTCTTTCATCTTCAAAACTATCGGTATACCTTACTCGGAGCTATATTTTTATTCGTCACACGATATGTGTTTTGCTTGGAGCGTATTTTCAATTTTACTTGCTGTTTGAATACAATCATTGGATCTGAAATATTGAATTAAAAAGAATCCTCACATGGCTATTTAATTATTTGACTACTCAGTATTCTTCACTTATATCTTTTTGGAGTAGTTTGTCATTTACTCATGTGCTTCACATATATCCTATGAGTAAATGGTTGAATGAATTGAATATCATAAATCTGAAATTATATACGTTTCATATGCTTACAACATGGGTAGTAATGACTTCACACATAATAAGTATAGGTAGTAAACTTATTGGAAGTTAGCAAACGCAGAATTGGTCACTTGAACAATTCATGAAAGAATATTGAAGGAAGAGAGATTTCACATATAAATATACTATCTTGGACATATCTTGCAATTGTGAGCAATCATTAATATATGACATGCTAAAAGGTTGATGTTGGACAAGGAAGACAACTTAATGGGTTATGTTTTCCTATATCTGAAACGTTATATTGTCTTGGATCATCCAACATGTTGAGCTTGCCTTTCCCTCTCATGCTAGCCAAATTCTTTGCACCAAGTTGAGATACTACTTGTGCTTCCAAATATCCTTAAACCCAGTTTTGCCAAGAGAGTCCACCATATCTACCTATGGATTGAGTAAGATCCTTCAAGTAAGTTGTCATTGTTGCAAGCAATAAAAATTGCTCTCTAAGTATGTATGATTTATTAGTGTGGAGAAAATAAGCTTTATACGATCTTGTGATGTGGAAGAAATAAAAGCGACAAACTGCATAATAAAGGTCCATATCACAAGTGGCAATATAAAGTGACATTCGTTTGCATTAAGATTTTGTGCATCCAACCATAAAAGTGCATGACAACCTCTGCTTCCCTCTGCGAAGGGCCTATCTTTTACTTCTATCTTCTACCCTTATACAAGAGTCATGGTGATCATCACATTTCCATTTTTACACTTTTTCCTTTGGCAAGCACTTTGTGTTGGAGCGATCTGGATATATATATCCACTTGGATGTAGGTTTTCATAAATTATTATTGTTGACATTACCCTTGAGGTAAAAGGTTGGGAGGCGAAACTATAACCCCCATCTTTCTCTCTGTCCAATTAAAACTTTGAACCCATAAATATCATGTGAGTGTTAGCAATTTTGAAAGATTAAATGATAGTTGAGTATGTGCAGTTTGCTGAATCAAAGCTCTTTCATAGACCCTTCCCGAAAATAAGATGAATTGCAATTGTTTGATGACTAAGAGCATGGTTTGTTAGTTTTCAAGAAAGTTTATGATCTATACTTTAACATGTGAATAGCTTGTTACTTGATCGTGAGAAGTTTTATGAGTTGAGATATGGTTATGATATATAATGATGCTATAAAAAGTGATTGAAACTATCATTGATCAAACTTAAGCACTTGCTAGCATTCACACTTCATAAATTATTTCTTTTATCATTTACGTACTCGAGGACGAGCATGAATTAAGCTTGGGGATGCTGATACGTATTCAACGTATCTATAATTTATGAAGTATTCATGCCAAGTTTACAATAGTTTTATATGATTTTGGTATGATTTGATTAGATCTAACCCGGACTGACGCTGTTTTCAGCAAAACTACCGTGGTGTTGTTTTTCTGCAGAAATAAAAGTTCTCGGAATGCGATGAAAATCAACGAGGAATTTTTCTGGAAAATATAAAAAATAATGGAACAAAAATGTATCGGAGGGGAGTCCTGTGGGCCCCACGAGGGTGGGGGCGCCCACCCCCCTGGGCATGACCCTGTGCCTCGTGGACTACCCGTGGGGCCCCGTCACTGTTCTCGATGCCAACCTCTCCTATAAATACCCAAACCTCCAGAAATTAACCTAGAGTGGAAGTTCCTTCGCCGCAAGCCTCTCTAGCCACGAGAAATCAATCTAGGCCCTCTTTGGCACCCTGCCGGAGGGGGCCATCATCACCGGAGGGCATGGAGGAGGATCCCGGAGGGGCCATCATCACTATGAAGGCTAAGGACTAGAGGGGGAACCTCTCCCCATCCAGGGGGAGGCCATGGAGGAGGAAGCACAAGGGGGGAACCTCTCCTCTCTCTCGGTGGTGCCGGAGTGCCATCGGGAGGGGAATCATCGCCGCCGTGATCGTCTTCATCAACATCACCATCATCATCTCTTTTATGCGGTCCACTCTCCCGCACGCCGCTGTAATCCATAGTTGAACATGGTGCTTTATGCCACATATTATGATCCAATGATGTGTTGCCATCCTATGATGTTTTGAGTAGATATCCTTTGTCTTTGGGTTGCTTGTTGATGTAGATTGGTACGAGTTGTATGTTTTATTTTGGTGCTGTCCTATTGTGCCCTCCATGTCGCGCAAGCGTGAGGGATTCCCGTTGTAGGGTGTTGCAATATGTTCATGATTCGCTTATAGTGGGTTGCTTGAGTGACACAAGCATAAACCCGAGTAAGGGGGTTGTTGCGTATGGGATAAAGGGGACTTGATGCTTTAATGCTATGGTTGGGTTTTACCTTAATGATCTTTAGTAGTTGTGGATGCTTGCTAGAGTTCCAATCATAAGTGCCTCTCCCTCATATGAAATTGCAATGACTACCACCGATCTTGTTAACAATTGCCTAAGACAATTCCGCACACCGATCCATCATTATTCCACACTCGCTATTTATAATATTTAGTAATATATTCTAACTTTATGATAACAACACCTAATTTCATATTTTAGCTCTCCGATACCATGCAAAGTTATCCTCTTCATACCCACAACGTAGTATTATTTCTCGTTTCTAGTTGGAAGCAAACGTTCGGTGTACGTACAGTCGTATCAGTGGCAAATAGGGCTTGAGAGAATATTGATCTTACCTTTAGCTCCTTGTGGGTTCGACACTCCATACTTATCACTTCCACCTTTGGGAATTGCTATGATGATTCCCTACACTTGGGGACTATCAGGGCGGCCGCCCACTTGGTGCCACGGGGTTCAGTAATATAAAACCACTCCTGCTGCCATATCCTGACGGTCTCCACAAAGACCCCCTTTGGGCCAGATAACTTTGGGAAGCTTGCTCACCATGGCACCCCCGCAATCTGCATGTTTCCCATCAACTACCTTCGGCTTCACATTGAAAATCTTGAGCCACAGACCGAAGTGTGGAGGGATGTGGAGGAATGCCTCACACACGATGATAAACGCCGAAATATGAAGGAAGGAGTTCATGGGAAGATCGTGTAAATCCAGCCCGTAGTAGAACACAAAACCACGAACAAAGGGGTGGAGGGGAAACCCTATCCCATGGAGAAAGTGAGGGAGGAACACAACCCTCTCACTGGGCTCTAGAGTGGGGATGACTTGCTCCTTGGCCGGGAGTCTGTGTCTGATTTTCGCTGTCAAGTACTGCGCCTCCCGGAGCTCCTTGATGTCCTTCTCCGTCACGGAGGAGGCCATCCACTTGCCTTGCGAGCCGGATCCAGACATGGCCGGAGTACTTGGTGGCGATGGGAAAAATTGGGACTTGGGCGCTAGAGCTCGAGGATGGATGGGCTGAGGAAGGAGAAGGCGTGGGGGGAAGAGATGGGTTCTTATCCTCTTATAAAGGCCGTGAATATCAAGCGCCCTCCCCCACAAGCCTTAAAACTCGCCTGTTTCCAAGGGGTCGTGCAAAACAGCACTGTTGGATTACCCAAACACATATTGATGAGAATCCCATAATAAGGGACACGATCTCTGCTTTGACAAGATGTGTCAATAAGGACCGCGCCTTGAAATGCGAAGCGGGAGACTAAAAAACGGCTCGAAATAATAATAAGGCTAGAACATAACATCTCACCAAAAAAGATGTCAATAGACACGGCTTATTTTGTTTAAAGTATTTTGCCCTTGTGGTTCATGGTTGTGACGGTTATACAGAGACGAACATAGTTCTTTTGACCAACTTGTCGTGGAATTGTCACGGCAGATGTCCTAGCGAAAGGACTTAGTCGTGGAGCCATCACAACTAGGTTAGCTTAAAGGGGTTAAACGGGAGAAAGGACACATGAGTTTATACTGGTTCGGCCCCTTGTTAAGAAGGTAAAATCCTAATCCAGTTGAGGTGGTATTTCTTGGGTTTCGATTACCAGGGAGCGAATACGCTTGACCTAGCTTTCGATCTCTTGTTTCTTGTCCTGAACCGCCGTCGGGTCGTCCCTTTATATACACAAGTTAACGCCCAGCGGCTCACAGAGTCCCGGCCGGTTTATACACAACGTGTCTAGCTCGGTGACTAATTACACCTCCAGGCCTTAAGTCGCCTTTGTGTTTTGGGCCTTCGGTAAGCCTGCTTCGTGAACCACCATCTTCTTGGGCTTTGTCATAACAAGCCACCAACGGTATAACCCGGGCCCTCCTAGGCGGGTCATACCCAATAGTTATATCCCCAACATTAGTCACCAGGTTGATTTGAACTTGTTCTTATCAATCTTCAACACTTAGAAAAATCCTTCTTCATTTATTCATGAGAGGCCTTGTAAACCGCTGTGATGTCATTTTCTTAGATCGTGGTAACCCGCCGTGACGTCACCTGTCATTAATATTACACAAGACCCAAATTTTAATATATTTTTTCTTTTAGTAAGCTCTGAAAATCGAGGCGTCTATGTTGTCGCATATCCATTTTTTGGCCTCCTCGATTCCCACGCATGCCGCTTATCCTTTCGTCCTGATAAATAGGGCCAGGGATCCCTTTCACTCCCCCCTTGCCTCTTCATCTCTTTCTTATTCCTCGCGTCGCCTAAGATCCCGAGCTCTACCGTCGTCGACCTTTGCCCCTTCTTCGACAATGGCCGCTGCATCAACCTGAACCGATCAGAGTTCGCTTGCGCACCTCCGCCGTTCAACAACTCTAGTAAGTTCCCCTCTTTCCTTTACCCATAGATCTCATTTAGGGTTTTTACGAGTTCATCGGAGTTCATATCTGCCCTTCCCTATATCTTGCAATTTTTTGACTCAACTTGGTACCTCTCCTATGCGGCGGTAGTTGTAGTACTCATTTTTTCTATTAGGGCATCTCCTTTTGTGTAAATAAATCCAATCTGGATACGTGAACTGCTCAAGCACTGCCAATTTAGGTCTAGATATTTTTTTTGTTATCTGAAGTGTCGTAGATCCAAAATTAAAGCATTGATCTGTGGAATCTGTTTGCAACACTTCGCAATTTTTCCACTTAGATCTGTAGACAACTAATTATGTGGGCGGCTTAACTCATAAATTGTAACCCGCCAGGTACCATTAGTCCCCTCTTAAGCAGCCTATAGCGTATCTTTGTACCTTCAATGCCATCCTCCGGTTTAACATCTATGCATGCTTCATTATCTTCTTCTTTTAAGCCGGCAACCTGCTTGACCATATAACCTTAAACCGGCATAATATTCCTTTCATATCATTGAAAAAATGGCCAAGACATATACCTCTTGCAACTGGGTCCAATCCCAGGTCACCGAAGAAGACCTGGATAATTTTGTTGCAACTAGCACCCTAGCCAAGAAAGAGGATATCCATTGGAGGGTCCCTGGTGAAGAAAACCCTCCTACACCCAAGGACGGAGAAGTGATTGTTTTTACTGACCACCTGAGCCAGGGGTTCAGCCCGCCCGGCTCAAAGTTTTTCCACGACGTGCTTCATTTCTTTCAAGTTCACCCTCAAGATATTGGGCCCAACTCTGTAACCAATATTTGCAATTTCCAAGTCTTCTGTGAAGCCTATCTTCAAGAAGAACCCACAGTTGAATTGTTCTGAGAATTATACTATTTAAACCGTCAGACGGAGTTTACTGACGGGCCCAGCTTGGAACTCGGCGGGATCTCCATTCAAAAGAGAAAAGAAGTCAACTTTCCCTATGCCAAGCAGCCGAGTCACCCCAAAGATTGGAACCAAACTTGGTTTTACTGCAAAGACACCTCTCCATCAAACGAGAATTCTCTGTCGGGTTAATGCGACCACCGGCTTAGGAACACACATCCACTTCCCCAAAAATGAACGCAAAGGAGCGGGCCAAATATGCACCAGCCTTCTCCAAGGTTAGGGCCGTCATTGCTAATGGCCTAACCGGCGTTGACCTTGTCCGGTGTTGGGTGTCATGGAGCATCTTGCCATTAAGCCATCGCCCCTGCTTAATATGTGAATACACCAGCGACTCAAAAGATCCCTAGCGCCACTGCGACATTCAACTGACTGAAGCGGAAATTACATAAGCTAGCAAGAAATTTCTGAACAAGCCTGCAAAGGAATGCAGTAAAACAGAACTTAGTCCTTTCTGTACTTTCAACAAGCCGCCAGCTGTAAGTGTTGCACATCTTCCATTCCATCAACAAGCCGCCAGCTATAAGTTATGCCTACTTATAATCTTTTTTGACTTCCACAGGCTGACTCCCCATTTTGGAAGAAGAAACCTCAAGACAAGCCAGTCAAGTCGACTCGTACAAAAACCAAGGTCACCAAAAGACCTGCCAAGAAGAAGATCGCCGAGACGGTCGACTTAAATATTGATGATGACGCTGATGATGATGATGAATCAGAGGTAGAACTTGATTCACTTGGCTCATTTTTTATACATCTCATTGACAATGATTGTTATCAGGACGACGAAGAAGCCAGTCGTGCAGGCGACACAAAGGTAATTATTCTTTCCTCCGGTTGAGAACCTCTGCCAACATAGAAAACCTGACAAGCAAGCCGGAAAGTAAGCTTTTCTCACCCTCTAGCTCACTTGGATCCCAACTTTCTTTTGAAGAAACAACAACACGAAGCTCGCTGCACCACCCGGCATAGTGGTGGTGTAATTACTTCCTCCGGCTTACCAAACACACAGGTTTGCAAATGCCCCCCCAGAGGTCTTACATACTTCATCCCAAGGCGGGTTATTTCCGACAACCTCTTAACACGTCTGATTCAAACTATCAGGGGACTTCTCATTCCTCCTCTGGCGAGTCAATGGGAACTCAAATTCCGGCTTTCAAGACTGTACCTGGGTAAGGGTATACTTAATCCTTCAAATCTTATGCCTGCTCATTATACTGACCTCTTTATACTTCCTATTTTTCAGGGGCCAAGCCAAACCCAGCAAGAAAGCAAAGTTGAATAAACCGACAGATGATGCCAATCCATCTGAACCGGAGAAACAACAACCAAAATCTTCTCATCCAACTGCAGAAGCCACCATTGATGACCCACCACCAGAAGACCATGAAGCCTCCATAGACCATATGGATGTTGAATAGGTGATTTATAAGCCGCCAAGCCCACCTAAGCCCATCGAAGAAAAAACTAACGATGTTGTGGTTAGTGAGTTTGGTTACATAGCACCGGGTAACCCCACTGTCTTATGAAAACACAACGCCAAGGAAGAAATTTCTGCTGAAGATAAAGGAAGTGGAAGGTAGATTTGGATAGCTATGCCCATTTCAGCGCCCAAGACCTCCACTCTGGTTACTTGAACCTCTTGTATACCAGCCGCGACTTTGAAGCTGGCTTAGTAAACCTGATGAAGGAGTGTTATGAGGTAAACGCTGCCACTTCTTATCTATGAATATACTTCCCAGAGTCACCAAGTTTATTGGACATGTAGAATAGAATGTGCTCTAAAACTTCAATATTTGCATAGATCAAATCCAGTAGCCCCCAAGGGCCGGTTTATACTTTCAATATGAACCGGGGCTTGTAATAGCAGTACTTCAACTTTGCGTGTGTAGCCCCCAAGGGTCGGCATAATAAATATGTTAAGCCAGGACTTTAAGTAAAAAGAATCAATATTGCATCCGTAGCCCCCAAGGGCCAGCTTACTCAGTGATGAATAAGTCGGGACTAATCGTCTTGTTTAAAATCAACAACCCTAATCTGCGGTCTTTATAAACCGGATTACCTCATTTGTCCGGGTCATAAATTTGTCTTGGAACAAAGCAATAGGCATTATCCCCCAAGTGCCAAGGATAATACTTGTATTGTGCTTGGGACTTTGAAAATTTTGTGTTCAAAAAAGAGCAATATGCATTAGCCCCCAAGTGCCATGTGTAATACTTGTATTGTTCTTGGAACTTTCAAAGAGTAATGATGATTGTAATCTTGTCTGTGTGTGCTTATGTCACAGGCTAAACTGACTGACAAGGACTCACAGCTCAATGATCTGAAGGCCAACATAAAGACTCAACAAGAAACATCCAAGGCCCAATCAGAATTGAGGACTTCTTTGGAAAACATTGAGAATCTCAAGCAGACCTTTAGTGCTGACAAAGATAGCTAGGAAACTAAAAAGGCGGCTCTACTAAAAAGAGCAGAAGAAGCTGATGCCGCCCTTAAGCCGGTGACTAATGAACTGTCCGGCTTAAGGCAGCAAATCAACAACATGTCACTAGCTATCTTCGGTAAGTATTAACCCCGATCCCATTTATCCCATTGAATCTGCTATAAACTGTGCCGACTTATTAATAAATGAATTGATACAGGCTCTCGAAGCATCAATTTGGGCTCAGACATGCGCGTCCGATTGAAGGTTGTCTACAGTCTGGTAGAACAATTATATACTGCTGCTCAACGAACCATTGTTGTTGCTCTGCACAAAAAATGGTCGCCTACTCTTATCCAGGAGACATTGGAAAGGTTGTCAGTAGTGCCCGAGAGGATTGAAGAGCTGAAATGAGCCTCTGCCAGAGCCGATGCTTTAACTGCCCTAAGCCGGGCTAAAGCATGGCAAGCAGATCTTGACCCCGAGGATCTGGCAAACCTTCAATCCGCCAAGTGTAAAAGAAAATGGGACGCCCTTCAGTGCAGATGATTTTGCAGATATAGTAAGATCAATGCGTCCATTGGCAACCCGGCTGGCTGAAGAGACCAAACTATCACAGTAGCAGGCGGCTTGTGATGCTGATAATAAGAAGGTGAAGGTGCTGATTCATCAAGAGACAGATCTCATCGCGCCAATTCAATAGCATACCTTCGCACCCGACTTGGGCATCAAGCCTCTTAAATGGTCATATGGAATGACAATAAAGTCTCAATTTTCAAAAAAATGAAACGATAGAAGCCCTAAATAATCAGGGATGCTGGCTTTATTATTTACATTATAATATATACATCATCAAAATATGTACATCCCAAGAGCTGGTGGCTCAAGTATAGTAAGGCCGAAGATGAGCGATATTCCACGGCCGACGAGTGTCCTCCTCCGATGTGCGTGAGTCCTTGTGGTCTCGAACATCGATAAGATAGTATGACCCATTATTCAGATTCTTGCTGACCACAGAAGGGCCTTCCCAAGGTGGGGATAGTTTATGCATATCAGTCTGATCCTGGATAAGCCGGAGCACCAAGTCGCCTTCTTGAAAGGTTCTGGTTTTAACCCGACGACTGTGATAACAGAGAAGATCTTGCTGGTAAGTCCTGATGTGCTTTTTCATTATCAACTTCAACATAGGCCGCCACACGGGGCGAATCGTGACGAATGTCACTAGGGAGAACCGCCTCTGCTCCGTAAACCATGAAGAAAGGTTTGTAACCCGTAGATATGTTGGGGTAGTATTGATACTCCATAACACTAAGGGTAACTCCTCCACCTAACAACCCAGCATCCTTTCCAAAGGGACCATAAGCCGGGGCTTGATGCCTCGCAGAATCTCTTAACTGGCTCCTTCAGCTTGACCATTGGACTGGGGGTGAGCCACTGATCATACGTCAAGTCAAATATGCTCTCGCTAACAAAACTCTTTCATAGCATTGTTGGACAGATTAGTGCCATTATCAGTTATGATGCTATGGGGAAAACCAAAATGGAAGATCACCTTTTTGATGAATTGAACCACCGTCGTTGCGTCACACTTACTAACCGGCACTGCTT
This sequence comes from Triticum urartu, assembly GCF_056163025.1. Taxonomy (NCBI): domain Eukaryota; kingdom Viridiplantae; phylum Streptophyta; class Magnoliopsida; order Poales; family Poaceae; genus Triticum; species Triticum urartu. The sequence goes on along the minus strand of NC_141873.1, from coordinate 318,726,790 downwards.
CAACCCACATTGTAAATTTGTCAACCGCCACCAAAAGGTGGGTCTTTTATCCTTGGACCATTTGAAAGGTTCAACCATATCAAGACCCCAGGTTGCAAATGGCCAAGCAATCGGAATCATCCTCAATTCTTAAGCCGGCACATGAGCTCATCATGAGAACTTCTGACAACCATCACATTTACTGACTAAATCCTCAGCATTAGCATGAGCCGTCTGCCAATAAAACCCATGATGAAAAGCCTTGGCTACAAGAGACTTAGAACCAACATGATGAGCACAATCTCCTCCATGAATCTCTCGCAGAATCTCACAACCTTCTTCAGGAGACACAATGTTGAAACGCCTCTGTGACACTGCAATGATGCAATTCTCCATTAACAATTGTCATTGACTTAGACCGACGGGTTATCTGCGTGGCCAAAGTTTCATCCTCAGGTAACTCGCCCCGGGTCATATAAGCCAAGTATGGAACTGTCCAATCAGGAATAACATGAAGAGCCACCAATAATTGTGCTTCCGAGTTAGGAATAGCTAAATCTTCCTCTGTAGGCAATTTGACTGAAGGGTTATGCAGAATATCCAAAAATGTGTTAGGTGGCACGGGCTTACACTAGGACCCTAACTGGCTCAAAGCATCAGTTGCCTCATTTTTCCTGCGATCAACATGTTCCACTTGATAACCTTTGAAATGGCCAGCAATAGCATCAACCTCTCGGCGATAAGCAACCTTGAGTGGATCCTTGGAATCCCAAGTACCAGAAACTTGCTGGGCCACCAGGTCTGAGTCACCAAAACACCTCACCCGGCTTATGTTCATCTCCTTAGCCATCCGAAGACCATGGAGCAAGGCCTCATATTCATCTGCATTGTTAGTACAAGGGAACATCAACTGAAGAACGTAAGAAAATTTATCACCTCGCGGGGAAGTCAAGACAACTCCAGCCGCGAGCCCTCCAACTACCTAGATCCATCAAAGTGAATAGTCCAATATGTGCTCACCGGCTTCTCCTCAGGCATCTGCAACTCTGTCCAATCATTGATAAAATCCACAAGTGCTTGAGACTTGATGGTTGTGCAAGGCATATACTTCAAACCATGGGGTCCAAGCTCAATGGCCCACTAGGCTACCCGGCCTGTGGCTTCTCTATTTTGAATAATATCCCCTAGAGGAGCAGAACTAACCACAGTGATGGGATGACCCAGAAAGTACTGCTTGAGCTTCCGACTACCCATGAACACCCCATATACAAGCTTCTGCCAATGTGGATACCTCTGCTTGGACTCAATAAGCAACTCATTGATGTAGTAAACCGGCCGCTGAACCGGATGCTCCTTGCCTGATTCCTTTCTTTCCACCACAAGGGCTACACTGACAACTCAGCTATTGGCAGCCACATATAACAACAAAGGCTCTTTATCAATGAGAGCAACAAGAACCGGTGGCTCAGTCAACTGTTTCTTCAAGGCCTTAAATGCTTGATTAGCAGCATCACTCCAAACAAAATGATCCGTCTTCTTCATCATCTGATAAAGAGGGATGGCTTTCTCACCCAACCGGCTTATGAATTGGCTTAAGGCTACAATATGACCCACCAAACGTAGAACATAATTGATACACGCCGGTTTAGCCAGGGAGGTGATGGCCTTTATCTTCTCCTGGTTAGCTTCAATACCTCGTTCTGAAACTAGAAAACCTAAGAGCTTGCCTGCTGGCACACCAAAGATACACTTGGCCGTGTTAAGCATCATCTTGTAGACTTGGAGATTACCGAAGGTCTCCTTCAAATTATCTATCAAGGTTTCCTTCTTCTTGGACTTTACCACAATATCATCCACGTAGGCATGAACATTGCGCCCAATTTGATCATGAAGACAATTCTGCACGCACTGCTGGTAAGTCGCCTGGGCGCTCTTGAGCCCAAAAGGCATAGACACGTAACAGAAGGCTCCAAAAGGAGTGATGAAAGTTGTTTTATCCTGGTCCTTAACTACCATCTTTATCTGATGATAACCAGAATAAGCATCCAAAAAACTCAAACGCTCACAACCCGCCGTAGCATCAATAATCTGATCAATATGGGGGAGAGCAAAGGGATCAACCGTACAAGCCTTGTGTAAGTCCGTATAGTCCACACACATGCGCCAGGTGCCGTTTTTATTAAGCACCAACACCGGGTTAGCCAACCACTCAGGATGAAAAACTTCAACAATGAACCCAGCCGCCAAGAGCTGGGCTACCTCCTCACCAAAAGTCTTACGCCTCTCTTCATTGAAACAACGAAGGAATTACTTGACCGGTTTAAACTTTGGATCGATATTGAGAGTGTGCTCAGCGAGTTCCATGCAAAGATGTCCCGGTTCTCACGGATGAACTCGATGAGCGTGCTTTCCTATTTCGGATCCAGATTAGCACTAATGCTGAACTGCCTGGATGAGTCACCAGGAACAAAGTCAACTACCTTAGTGTCATCTGCCGACTTAAACTTCAACAAGGGTCGTGCTTTGTGGTTGGCTTCTTCAAAGATGTCATATATGCTGGGTCAACATTATCCTTGTAAAATTTCAACTCTTCTGTTGCACAGACAGATTCAGCATAAGCGGCATCTCCTTCTTCACACTCCAGGGCTACCTTGCGAGTTCCATGCACTGTGATAGTGCCCTTGTGACCCGGCATCTTAAGCTGTAAGTAAACATAACAAGGCCTTGCCATGAATTTAGCATAAGCCGTCCGTCCAAACAGAGCATGATAAGGGCTCTTAATTTTAACCACTTCGAAGGTCAGCGTCTCAGACCTAGAATCATACTCATCCCCAAAGGCAACCTCCAAAGATATCTTACCTACTGGATATGCTAACTTACCAGGCACCACACCATGAAAAACAGTGTTTGACGGCTTAAGATTTTTGTCGGTCAATCCCATGTGACGGAAAGTTTCATAGTAAAGGATATTGATGCTGCTACCTCCATCCCTGAGCACTTTAGTGAACTTGTATCCTCCAACCTGAGGTGCCACCACTAGCGCCAAGTGACCCGGATTATCAACCCGGGGCGGGTGATCCTCGCGGCTCCGGCGAATAGGGTGTTCAAACCATCGCAAGTAACAAGGTACCACCAGCTCAACGGCGCTTACCGCCCTTCTATGGAGCTTCTGATCCCTCTTACATAAACTCATGGTGAAGACGTGGTACTACCCACTATTCAATTGCTTCGGGTTATGTTGGGGATATTACTACTGGGTGTAAACAGGCCTATCTGGGCCGGGTTAACTTCGTCAGTAGTTAAGTATGTTAAAGCCCAAGAAGACAGAGTAGGGCTCAAGGCCCATGGTCGGTTCAAGGCCTGTAGCCGTAAACCGGCGTTAGCAGTTAACCTATATTGTAAGTTAGGAATAAGTAGAGACCAAACCGGACACATCTATGAGCCGGTATTGGGACTCCGTAAGCCGACGGGAGTCACCCGTGTATATAAGGGGACGACCCGGCGGCGGTTCAAGGACAACAGACAACAACTCGAGACATAGGCGAAGCTTGTTTGCTCCCTAGTCATCGAAACCCCATCAATTCCATAACAACTAGACGTAGGCTTTTACCTTCATCGAAGGGGCCGAACTAGTATAAACTCTTTTGCGTCCTTGTGTCCGCTTTAACCCCTTCAAGCTAACCCGTCATGATGGATCCACGACTAAGTCCTTTCTCTAGGACATCTGCCGTGACAAAACCACGACAGTTGGCGCCCACCGTGGGGCTATCGCACGATGGTTTCCGGTTCTTGGTGGGGCGCTTTGAAGGACTCAAGGGCTACGCTATAGGCCGGAGGACTAAGAGTCGTCGCGGCAAGCTCTACATCGACGACGCAGGCTAGGGCCCCGAGGCCGGCTCAATTGAGTACGGGTACCGGGTCCCCTTTGGTAGCATTCACGTTTTCATTGGCAAGATCGGTGAACCGGGCCCTGAGCCGGACATCTGCACCGACCTCGTCGAGACGGCTCAGCGTGCACGATCCGCCCGGGTTAAACCGGCCATGAAGCGTGCCTTCATGGGAGTCATCCATGGAGGAAGTTATGAGGACAGATCGGAATTTTGTGGCGCGACCGTCGTTTGTTCTGGTGACGAATCTTCGATCGGAGAAATCGAATCTCTTTATCAGCTACAAGATGGCCGGATTGGGAGTATTTCCGATGGTGATAGTATTCCGGACCCCTCTGATCTGCCCAACCGGGTTGGAATATTCATGGCCGGAACGCAAGCAGCGCTTCATTCTTCGAGAGCTGCGGCAACGATCTCCGGTTCAGCAGCGGCGATGGTTGCCGGGGCAGGAGGCCCTGTGCGCCCGCCGGCTCAGGTTCTATCAGAACTATTTGATGTGTTGGCTGTGCTTATGGCGGAAGTTAATCCGTCGGATTAGGACGTTCACAACACGGAGATTGCAAAGGTAAAGGAACAAATCACCCAGGCCAAGGCGGATCTGGTGGCTGAGGACACCAGGATGGCCGCAGAGCGGGCCGCTTTAGACGCCCATGCCTACAAACTTATGTTGGACCAGAGCGCGTCGCATGAAGTCATGAGGAGGAAGCACTGATCCCGCTTACCTCCAGTTTTCGAGGCCAGAGACCTTTTCAACACTCTAGGACCAAGAGCCGGCAACCCGCTGGAGGGAAACCGGGCAGAAGCCCCTGGGACCGGTGCACCGGTTCAGCCTCGTCAGATGGACCCGCCTCGTCAAAACACCGTGGTACCTCAGGCTGCTTTAACACCCCCGGGTCACTACTCCAACCCAATGGAAAATCTTGTTGCCACTGCTGCACGGCTGGAGGCCATTCCAATTGAGGGTGACTCGCCGCAGGCAATAGAGACGCGATGGGTCAAGGAACTTCTGAGGATAGCTTTGGCCCAACAGGAAGCGTACTCGTACAGCCGCGACCGGATCCACTCGACCCCTCGTCCAAGCCGGAGCTATAGCAGACATATGGATGAACCTGCAGTGTCGAGTAATGAACGACGTGGGGCACCCCGTGGCAACAATCCAGCGGGTGGTGCTGATGACGCTCAGTGAGTGGTGGACGGGCCTGCGCGCGCAGGGAGGCCGAGTTATCCGCACAACATCAGGCTCGTCAGCTCACGCCGGTTCGTCCAACCACCCTGACTGAACCTGGTGTTACTTCTAGTTCTTTGGGGGTGCCTTGCCTTATCCCCGCTTTACGCAACGTGCGTTTGCCCAAGGATTTCAAAGGCCCACACAAGGTACCAAATTACACGGCGGATCAACCTCCAGAGACATGGGTGGAGAGCTATGAGATGGCCATGGAGATGCTTGATGTGGATGACGCGGCGTGTGCGAAATACTTCACCATGATGCTCGAAGGAACGGCCCGTACTTGGTTAAAAAGGTTGCCGGCTAATTCTATCAGCTCATGGGCCCAATTACGAGCCCGGTTTATCAGCAATTTCAAAGACACTTGTAAACAGCCTATGTCGATAGTGGACTTAGCTGCATGCATCCAGGAGGAAGGAGAATCAACGACTCATTGGGTGCGCCGGGTTTCGCAAGTGTTGCACTCCTCAGACCGCATCAATGCTGACACCGCAGTGTTAACCCTAGAAGGCAACTGCCGGTTTGGACCCCTGAAGCTGAAGTTGGGACGGATGAAGCGTCATTGCACCGACATGGGGACCCTCATGGCCGCTTTGGTGAAATATGTTGATTCTGATAGTACCAAGGATCCCGAATCTGATGATGACAAGACAGGGAAAGGGAAGAAGAACAGCAGCTCCAAAGGTCAGCAGCATCACTGGGCAGGCAATGGTGGAGGAGGCAAGCGTAAAGCGGATGGTAACATGGACTTTGTGGCTAATACCAACGCACAGGACAATGGCCAGCGACGCAAGGGTAGGCCGAAAAATCGTAATGGAGTGCCCAACCCTAACCCAAACCGCCTAAACTACCTGCTAAGCCAGCCCTGTCCAAGACATGGGACGAAGGAGGCGCCGGCAAACCACCTTTGGTAAGATTGCTTTATTATGCAGGAGTTCAAAAATTCTAATAATTTCCGGTATGATCACGAATCTGGCGGTGGCTCGGGATCCGGGCCGGGTTACGGTGGAGGAAGTTCCGGTTCAGGATTCCATGGTAATCCGGGCGGACATAATGGTCAAAATAGTCAGAACAACCAGGGTGGTTACAACCAACAGCAACAACAGTCAGGTTACCAGAGCAACCCAAAGCAGTTGAGTAATGGGCAGTACCATGTCTTCACCACTAGCTTGGACAAGCGAGACCGGAAAGTTTAGAGGCGGGCGGTCAATTCTGTTGAACCGGCCATACCCCATTATCTACGTTGGTCTGAACAACCAATCATATGGAGCAGAGAAGATCACCCTCCCCAGGTCGATAATCCGGGTCAGTTGGCTCTGGTGGTGGCGCCTCAGGTGGGAGGTTACAAGTTCACCAAGGTGCTCATGGATGGAGGGAGCAGCATTAACATCCTGTACTATGAGACCTTCCGTCGTATGGGACTAGCAGATAAGAATCTCAAATCGTCTAATACAGTATTCCACGGTGTAGTGCCTGGCAGATCAGCATATCCCATTGGTAAGATAGCTCTGGAAGTAGCCTTTGGGGATGATCATGATTCCAGGCCGGAGACATTGACGTTTAAAGTGGTGAAAATCCAAAGTCCATATCATGCCCTGTTTGGGCGAGCGGCCTACGCCAAGTTTATGGCTCGGCCCTGTTATGTGTATCTGCAGCTCAAGATGCCGGGTCATAAGGGGACAATAACGGTTCACGGAAGCCGCAAAATCGCTTTGGAATGCGAGGAAGGAGATGCGGCTTATGCAGAGTCGGTTTGTGCCACCGAGGAGTTGAAGTACTATAAAGACAATGTTGATCCGGCGGACATGACTCCGTTGAAGAAGCCAACTACGGAGCATGATCCGGCTCTGAAATTCAAATCGGCAGGAGAAACTAAGCTTGTTGACTTCGTACCTGGTGATTCGTCCAAGCAGTTCAGCATCAGTGCCAACTTGGATCCAAAATAGGAAAGCTCGCTCATCGAGTTCATCCGTGAGAATCGGGACATTTTTGCATGGAAGCCCTCTGACATGCCAGGTGTACCGAGGCAACTCGCTGAGCACACACTTAATGTGGATCCTAAATATAAACCGGTGAAACAGTTCCTCCGCCGGTTTAACGAAGAAAGACGAAAGGCAATTGGAGAAGAGGTAGCCAGGCTCTTAGCAGCTGGCTTTATTGTTGAAGTTTTTCACCCTGAGTGGCTTGCCAATCCGGTGCTGGTCCTCAAGAAAAACGACACCTGGCGCATGTGTGTGGATTACACAGATCTTAATAAGGATTGTCCAGCAGATCCTTTTGCCCTCTCCCGTATTGATCAAATTATTGATGCTACGGCGGGTTGTGAGCGTTTAAGTTTTTTGGATGCGTATTCTGGCTATCATCAGATCAAAATGGCAGTTAAGGACCAGGAGAAGACGGCATTTATAACTCCCTTTGGAGCCTTCTGCTATGTGTCTATGCCCTTCGGGCTCAAGAGTGCTCAAGCAACTTACCAACGGTGTGTACAAAATTGTCTTCACAAGCAGATTGGCCGTAATGTACATGCTTACGTGGATGATATCGTGGTTAAGTCCAGGGAGAAGGAGACTCTGATTGATGATTTGAAGGCAACCTTTGATAACCTGAGAACATACAAGATGATGCTTAATCCGGACAAGTGTGTCTTTGGTGTACCGGCGGGCAAGTTATTAGGCTTCTTGGTGTCCAATAGGGGAATTGAGGCTAATCCGGAGAAGATCACAGCCATCACCTCCCTCGCTAAACCGAAGTGTATCAATGATGTTCAGCGCCTGGCAGGTCGGATTGCTGTGTTAAGCCGGTTTATCAGTCGCCTTGGTGAGAAGGCAATCCCTTTGTATCAGATGTTGAAGAAGACGGATCAGTTTGTCTGGAGTTCTGCTGCTGATGAAGCATTTGAGGACTTAAAACGACAATTGGCCAATCCGCCTGTGCTCGCCGCTCCCATTGACAAGGAGCCGTTGCTGCTATATGTTGCTGCTAATGCTCGGGCGGTCAGCGTGGCTATTGTGGTAGAGCGAAAGGAAGCAGGTAAGGAGCATCCGGTTCAACGTCTGGTCTATTATATCAGCGAGGTGCTCATTGAGTCCAATAAAAGGTATCCGCATTGGCAGAAGCTGGTGTATGGAGTTTTTATGGCAAGCTGGAAGCTTAAACAATACTTCCAAGGGCATCCAATTACAGTGGTCAGTTCTGCTCCTATGGGAGATATCATCCAGAACCGGGAAGCAACTGGCCAGATTGCAAAATGGGACATAGAGCTGGGGCCGTATGGTTTGAAGTTTGTGCCTCGGACAGCGGTTAAGTCTTAAGCACTTGTTGATTTCATCAATGATTGGATGGAAATGCAAGCACCTGAAGAAAGGCCGGATCATACATATTGGACCATCCATTTTGACGGATCCAGGCAATTGGAAGGCTCGGGGGCTGGAGTCGTATTAACTTCCCCATGAGGTGATAAGTTTTGTTATGTTCTCCGCTGAATGTTCCCTTGTACTAACAATGCAGCTGAGTATGAAGCCTTGCTCCATGGTCTCCGGATGGCTAAGGAGATGAATCTAAGTCGAGTTAAGTGCTTCGGTGACTCCGACCTTGTGGCTCAGTAGGTGTCTGGTACTTGGGACTCCAAGGACCCACTCATGGCAGCATATCATCGTGAGGTGGACATTGTTGCAGGTTATTTCAGAGGCTATCAGTTGGACCATGTGGACCGGCGGAAAAATGAAGCGGCAGACGCTTTAAGCCGGCTGGGCTCTCAGCGCAAACTGGTCCCGCCCAATGTTTTTCTGGATGTGTTGCACAACCCGTCGGTCAAGATCCCTGGTGAAGAGGATTTGGCTATTCCTGATCCGGAGGCTCGGTTGGTGGCAGCTCTTCATGTTATTCCGGATTGGATGCTTCCTTACCTAGCGTACAAGAACCGGGGCGAGTTGCCAGAGGATGAGATTCTGGCCCGACAGATAATCCGGCGATCCAAGTCCATGGCTGTCATCAACGGCGAGTTGCATCATTGCAATGTATCAGGAGCTTTTCAACGCTGCGTGTCTCCTGAAGAAGGCCGTGAAATTTTGCGTGAGATCCACGAAGGAGATTGTGGTCACCACGCCGGTTCAAAGTCTCTGGTGGCTAAAGCGTTTCGCCATGGCTTCTATTGGTTGACTGCTCATGCTGATGCGGAGGATCTGGTCAGACAATGTGATGGTTGCCAAAGGTTTTCAAGATGTGTTCATGTACCGGCTCAAGAATTGAGAATGATTCCAATTACTTGGCCGTTTGCGACTTGGGGGCTTGATATGGTTGGGCCTTTCAAAAGGTCCAATGATAAGAAGACCCACCTCCTGGTGGCGGTTGATAAATTTACAAAGTGGGTGGAGGCAGAACCTGTTAGCAAGTGTGATGCGGCCACGGCGGTTCAGTTCATCAAAAAGGTGATTTTCCGGTTTGGTTTTCCGCATAGTATTATCATAGATAATGGTACCAATTTGTCCAAAGGTGCTATGAAGGAGTTCTGCGAACGGGAGCACATCCGGCTTGACGTTTCATCAGTGGCACATCCACAGTCCAATGGTCAAGCGGAAAGAGCTAATCAAGAGATCTTGAGAGGCATCAAGCCCCGGCTCATGGTTCCTTTGCAGAGAACACCGGGTTGTTGGGTAGAAGAATTACCATCTGTGTTATGGAGCATCAATATGACACCCAACAGATCAACAGGATACACACCGTTCTTCATGGTTTATGGAGCGGAGGCGGTTCTCCCCAGTGATATCCGTCATGATTCACCTCGTGTAGCGGCTTATGTTGAAGCGGACAACGAGACAGCACGGCAAGATGCTTTGGACCGGTTGGATGAAGAACGTGACATCGCAGCCGCCCGATCGGCGATTTACTAGCAGGATCTTCGTCGTTATCACAGTCGCTGGGTCAAAACTAGAACTTTTCAGGAGGGAGATTTGGTGCTTCGGCTCATCCAAGATCAGACTGATATGCATAAGTTATCCCCACCTTGGGAGGGGCCTTTCGTGGTCAGCAAGAATCTACACAACGGGTCATACTATCTGATCAATATTCGAGAACATAAGGACTCACGTACATCAGAGGAGGAGACCAACAGGTCGTGGAACATAGCTCATCTTCGGCCTTATTATACCTAAGCCATTGGCTCTACTTATGTACATATTACAACAATGTATATATTAACTATAATAAACCGGAACCTCAGCTAAAGCGGGGTATCTGTTCTTTTGCATCATCTGTGGTTACACAGAGTTGTTCTAAAGCGGCTTCCGGTTTACTCCTTGAGTTCGCTTTGCTAAAAGCATCGTATTATATCTCTTGGAGGATTGGTCGTGTCCGAACCAATACTATGCCTCTTGATAGGCGAGAGCCACCAAATCACTTGGGGACTTGGTCATGTCTGAACCAGTCATGCCTTTTGATCGGCCTAAGGCCACAGAATCACTTGGGGACTTGGTCGAACCCGAACCATGACCATGCCATTTGGTCGGCATAAATGCCACGGTTTCATTTGGGGACCTGGCTGACTAGAACCATAGTTACACCTAACAGGAGCTTGGTCGTGTTTGGCCATGGTAACGCCATTTGATCAGCTTAAATAAACCTTTTTTGGCAAACGGTTTTGTCATTGCTTTTGCTTCACACTTTTCTTTGAAGGTTTTTTTTGCTTTTTATTGCGTTTTTTAAACCGACAAAGTTTTTAACCAATCAATTGACGGAACACAGTTCACGTCAATTCGGAGACAATTTGCCCGGTTTGATCCTTGTTGTTAACATCCTCTTATGGAGTAACACGGTGTGTATTATAACCCGGCACGGTTTACATGGTAAACCAACGTCATATATATAAACAGGAGCTGTTATCTCCTCCAATAGTGTGGGTTTGCCAAACTCTGCTTCAAGATTGGCCAAGCCAACTTCACACTCAACGATGGCAGGCATTCTGTATCTCAAAAATTTGATCATATACTTAAAATTTTGTTTTGGATGTTTTGACATCATATTCCGCCTGACGGTACAACCGCGGTGGCACTTGACGAATTTCTCATTTCAGAAAGTGTTTTGGAAAGTTCATTACCACAGGAAGAACAAATTATGCACGAAGGCATATCAACATCAAAGGTATCAGCTAGCCTATTACAAGGCAACATAGTACCCATAATAATATAATTTTTTTCGCAAAGGAGAGGCAGTTTTAAAACCGGCCTCCGGTTCAAGCTTGGTCACCAGCCTGGCCTGATGGTTGTGGGTCATCCTGCGCCGCTTCAGCCTCCGTTTCTCTACTCAGTGGCTGGAAATCCACAGTTGTCCAGTCGATTCCCATTAAGGCTTGAAAAACAGCTTCATCATGGATCAGCAATGACGGGTCAATATCGGGAGCGTAAGTGTGCTTACGGATTGGAGGGATCAGATTTTCCGATTCATGGATAGGTGCAGCTATTCGCTTGTTCTGACTGTCATATTGTGCTTGATAATGAGACAAGTCTGCTTCCTCAGCCAACTGACAAGCTAGCGGACATACCTCCCAGTTTATTGCTCGCAGATCCGCTTCACCAAATTCTGACCCGTCTTCCTTCAAGCTGGGATAGCCCTGAGCCGCCTCAATAGGATCCAAATCTGTCACCCAGGCTTTTGCTCGGATTAAGGCATTGATTGCACCGGTTCGAGCAGCAGATTTCTTCAACTCTTCAACCCGGGCAGGAAGCACTGACAGTTTCATCAGCGTGTCTTGAATCAAAGTGGGCGCCGGTTTGTTATGAGATGCGGTACAGATGATCCGCTGGGCACTAGTATACAATTGTTCAACCAATGTATAAGCGGCTTTCAATTTCTTCCGCACATCTGACCCCAAGTGACCAATGCGTGTCCCTGAAATACCATAAAGGGTTAATAAACCGGCGACTCTGTAAGAAGGCAGAGCCAATTCAGAAGGAAAGCTGGCTTACCAAAGATAGCAGTGGTCATGGCATGCACATGCCACTTTATGCTGGTCAGTTCATACACCACTGGTTTTAGTGCAGCCTCGGCATCCTCTGCTCGTTTGATCAAAGCGGACTTTTCAGTGGCCCAATCCGCCCGTTTCTTTTTGAAGTTCTCCTTAAGTTGTTCCATGGCGCTTAAAGCGCTGGCCAATTCCTCTTTTGCTTTGGAGGTTTCAGCCTGTTGGGTTTTCAGGTTTTCTTGGAGATCGGTGACTTGGTTTTCTTTCGTCTTCAGCTCCGCCTGCATGCATACAGATATATGCTTCAAAAAATCGGTATAAGGATTCAAGTACCAACCACATAACAAGTTATGCACTTAGCACTTGGGGGCTAATGCATATTCGATCTTCATCTTTCAATTGTGTACAAAGTCCCAAGATCAATACAAGTATTCAACTTGGCACTTGGGGGCTAATGGCTATTTGCTCATATATATTCTGATGCGGCAGTTTCAATTACTTAAAGTACCGGTTTAACTACGCTAAGTTGAACCGGCCCTTGGGGGCTACATCAGCGAATTTCAAAGCATCAAGATTTATAAAGTCCCGGTTTGAAAGAATATTGCAAACAAGCCCTTGGGGGCTAGAAGAGTCAGCAAGAATGGAAGCATACAAGCAGGAAGGAGCATATGGAAGTTACCTCATATTTATCTTTCATCATATTAACCAGACCGGCTTCATAGTCGCGACTAGTATACAGCCGGTTCAGATAGCCGGAATGGATATCTTGGGCGCTCAGAGCAGCGTAAGTCGTCAGATCAGCGTTCCACTTGCCTTTGCCAAAGGCAGCATCTTCCTCCTCGGCAGAATGTTTGGATAAAGCGAAAGGATTGCTTGGCTCAGTATGGCTAGTGCCAGTAATGACAACCTCATCATCCTTGGTACTGCCGGGTTGCACTAGAGTTGTTGGCTTGTCAGTAGGTTTTGCTGGACCGGTGGAGCTTTCAATCCGGATGGAACCTGTGGGCTGATTGACAGGACCTGAGGATCAGTAGGTCTCTCTTCAGCAATAGGATCATCATCTTGCTGCGGTGGATCATTGGGAATATCCTCAGGAATAGCCGCTTCAACATTGGGTGTCTTGCCTGCTTCAAGAACGACATCTTCTTCGGCCGCTTTATCCAGACGGGCCTTCTTGCTTGGCCTAGGTTTGGTCCTGAGAAGAATAATAAAATCAAATACAGCATATGTTCTAAGGCGATGTACTACAAACATCACAAGAAGTATAGCATACCCAAGCACCGTTTTAAGCTGTGGGAGCTGAGTAGCCGATGACTCGCCAGAAGATGAGTGGGAAGTAACCTGGTAATCGGAGTCAGACGGATTAAGAGGTTGATGAAAGCAGCCCGCTTTAGGACAAGCACTGACAAGCAAATTAGAGACCTCTGAAAGGCGTTTCCGAACCGGACTATTTGGTAAACCGGCGGAGGTAACTACCTGGCCGCTGTGCCGGGTTGTGCGACAAGCTTCGTGTTGTTGGGTCTTCATAAGAAATTTAGGATCCAAATAAGCAAGAGGATGAGAAAATTTAACTTTCCGGTTTGCCTGGCGGATTTTTTGTGAAGGCAAAGTTTCTGAATCGGAAGAGAGAATAATTACCTCTGCAACATCCGTGTGGCTGGCTTCGGCATCATCCTGACAAATATCATCATCAATAAGACGCATGAAAAATAAACCAAGTGAGTCAAGCTCTACCTCAAAGTCCAGATTATCCACATCATCATCAGGGGCCGGATTAGAAGATGCAGTGGTTCTTTTCCTGTGGGCAGTCTTCTTCACAACTTTAGTATTTTGCCGAGTTGCTCTTTTCGGTTTGTCTGTTTTTTCTGGTTTCTCCTGCGGCAGTTTTTTGCTCCAAAACGGATCATTGCCTTGATTACGCATACACTGATATTAAACAATGACCAGACATATCAATAACAGATTCAGCAAAGAGAAAAATTAAAGTCCTACAGCTGGCGGTTTGTTGGTGGTGCAGAAGGGAAGCAGGCCGGTTCTAGCGCAGACGTGTTCCGGTTCATTGAGCATCTTATTCACAACCTCTGTGATTTCTTCATCGGAGAGCTGGATTTTTGAATGTCGCAGTGGATCATCCACACTGTCAGTATACTCGCACATCCAACCGGAGTGCCGACTAAGGGGCAGTATGCTCCATGATATCCAACAGCAAGCGAGATCAACCCCTGTTAAACCGTTGGCCATAAAGGCTTTGAGCTTTGACAATTGGGGAGCATATTTGCTTCTCTCCTCGGCAGTCAATCTCTGAGGAAAAGGGTGTGTATTGCTGAGCCGCTCCGGATGAAAGCCAGGCAAGGGATTCTCACCGGCAGGGGAGGTGTCTTTGCAGTAGAACCATGTCTGATTCCACTCCTTGGGGTGACTGTGCAGCTTGGCGTGAGGGTATGTGACCTCTTTCCTTTTCTGAATCGCCACACCACCCAACTCTGTATTAGAGCCATCAGTAAACTCGGTACGGCGGTTTAGATGGAAAAGGTCTCTGAACAATTCCACTGTGGGCTCCTCTTGAAAGAACACCTCACAGAGCACTTGGAAGTGACACATATTTGTAATAGAGTTGGGGCCAGTGTCTTGCGGATGGAGTTGAAAATCGGCTAAGACATCCCGGTAAAATTTAGAACTGGGCGGTTTAAAGCCCCGGGCTAAGTGATCTATGAAAACAACAACCTCTCCTTCTCGAGGTGTGGGAGGGCATTCTTTGCCCGGAGCCCTCCAATGGATGGTATCTTTTCTGCCTAAAGCGCCAATCAGGACTAAATCGTCCAGTTGATCCTCTGTGACGCGAGAAGGAACCCAATTGCACTCATATACTTGCTTGGCCATGATGGAATCTACAAGGTAGAAGATCCCGGTTCAAAAATGCATTTGATCAAGGTACGTTGGTATATGCACTGATAAATCGGAGACAGAACTATCTGAACCAGAGTTTTATGAAGCAACCAACATCTGGCGGTTCAACAAGGGGACTAATGGCATATACCGGTTTGGAAAATTTTCTATAAGGTTAAACTGCCTGATCCAAGCATTAAAAAGCTGACATTGCGGATGGACAGGTACGTAGAAACAGGTTTCACAAGATTTCTTTACAGCATTGGATCTAAAGCAAGTTCAGAAAAAAGATAAATACTTAGAGGTTCAAAGGAGCAGTACCGAACCAATGAGCAAAACGTTCATATAGATCTATGGTTTGAGATGCATAAGTGAAGGCGAAGGTCAAACAACTATCATTGCACAGAGTAAAGACTTGCGGATTCATCCAAAGATATATCGTATGAGCAAGAGGTAGACAATGAACACTAAAGAACTACGAAACCCTAGGCCAGATTTGCGGAGGAAAGGATAGAAGATTTACTAGAGCTGAGGAAGATGCGGAAGGTTGCCGCGGTGTTCTGGTGCGCTCAGGTTGATGCAGCGGCCAAGGATGAGGCAGAGGTCGACGGCAGCGGCGGAGCTCCGAGGCTGGCGACGCGAGGAAGACGAAGAAGGAACGGAAGGAGGAAAGAAATGACCCTTTGGTCCTATTTATAAGGAGAAAGAACATGAGTCAGGCGCGACAATCAAGGGGCCACAAAACGGAGCTGTCGCCTCGATTTCCGCCGATCTATTAAACAAAGAAACATAATGGATAGCTGCGTTATGATAGGTGACGTCACTCCGGCTTACAGCAATCAGAGAAGATGACATCATGGCGGTTTACCAATTTATAATAAGATGTTGAAGGTGAAGCTTTTATTAAAGGATTGACATGAACCCGTTCAAATCATTCTGGGGCCTAATGTTGGGGATATTACTGCTGGGCGTAAACCGGCCTATCTGGGTCGGGTTAACTTCGTCAGTAGTTAAGTATGTTAAAGCCCAAGAAGACAAAGGAGGGCTCAAGGCCCATGGTCGGTTCAAGGCCTGTAGCCGTAAACCGGCGTTAGCAGTTAACCTATATTGTAAGTTAGGAATAAGTAGAGACCAAACCGAACACATCTATGAGCCGGTATTGGGACTCCGTAAGCCGACGGGAGTCACCCGTGTATATAAGGGGACGACCCGGCGGCGGTTCAAGGACAACAGACAACAACTCGAGACATAGGCGAAGCTTGTTTGCTCCCTAGTCATCGAAACCCCATCAATTCCATAACAACTAGACGTAGGCTTTTACCTTCATCGAAGGGGCCGAACTAGTATAAACTCTCTTGCGTCCTTGTGTCCGCTTTAACCCCTTCAAGCTAACCCGTCACGATGGCTCCACGACTAAGTCCTTTCTCTAGGACATCTGCCATGACAAAACCATGATAGGTTACTTTGATAACTAGTCTGCTGCTGATTCCCCTGATTATTATGTTGATTGTAACCGCCCTTACTGCTTTGGCCTTGAAAACCGGAATTTGAACTGCCACCTCCATGACCCGGTCCATGAGAGTCGGATCCTGAACCGCCATTCGGGCCATGGTCATTCTGGAAAGGATGGGAATTTTTGAAGTCTTTCATGATAAAACAATCCTTCCATAAATGGGTAGATGGCCTCTCATGTGTTCCGTGCCTCAGACACGGCTGATTCATTATTGCCTCGAGGTCGAGTTTCCCCCCTCTAGACTGAGCCAGCCTCCCCTTGTGACGTTGGTTATTATTCCGCGCACCAGTGTTGGCCATGAAGTCTAAATTTCCATCAGCTCTGTGCTTACCGTTACCATCCTGATTGACCGGGTTGTACTGATGTCCCTTCATGCTGCTACTCTTCTTTCACTTGCCCGTCCTTTCGTCATCAGACTCGGGGTCCTTGGTACTATCAGAGTCAACATACTTGACAAGGGCTTCCATGAGCTCCCCCATGTCACCGCAATGGCGCTTAAGTCGCCCAAGCTTCTATTTAAGAGGGAGGAAACGACAATTTTTCTCCAACATTAAAACTACTGAGCCGACATTGATATTATCTGATGAGTGTATGATAGTTGAGACCCGGC
The DNA here is from genome assembly GCF_056163025.1 of Triticum urartu. Taxonomy (NCBI): domain Eukaryota; kingdom Viridiplantae; phylum Streptophyta; class Magnoliopsida; order Poales; family Poaceae; genus Triticum; species Triticum urartu. The sequence goes on along the minus strand of NC_141873.1, from coordinate 318,709,735 downwards.
GCACCCAGTTAGTGGTTGACTTGCCTTCACCTTGAACACAAGACACCAAATCCACGATCGACATAGGCTGCTTGCACGTATCTTTAAAGTTTTGAATAAACCGGGCCTTCAGCTCTGCCCACGACCTGATGGAGTTGGCGGGCAGTCCCTTCAACCAAGTACGAGCCGGCCCTTCTAACATCATGGTGAAATACTTAGCACACGCAGCCTCACTAACATCCAGCATCTTCATGGCCATCTCATAGCGTTCAACCCAAGCCTCAGGAGGTTGATCTGATGTGTAATTAGGCACCTTGCGAGGACCCTTGAAATCCTTGGGAAAATGCTCGTTACGCAGAGCCGGCACTAAACAGGGCACACCCAAGCTCTTAGGGGTCATGCCTGTTTCTACTGAGGTTGTCGGGTAAACCGGAGACTGTTGGTGAGCCGCTTGCTAAGCCACCAGCTCGGCCTCCCGACGCGCCCTGCCTTGATCCACCAGGTTCTGAGCATTGGCACCACCGTGCGCCGGGTTATGGCGCTGTTCACCGCTTGAGAATGCTGGTTCTTCAATGTGCCTGCTGTAACTCCGGCTTGACGAAGGGGTTGAGTGGATCCACTCATGACTGTAAGAATAAGCCGCCTGCTGAGCCACAGCCGTTTGAAGAAGTTCCCTGACCCGCCGTGTCTCCACTACTGCTGGAGACTCGCCTTCAACTGGTAGGGCTGCCAATCGTGATGCCGCATCAATCATATTGTCCAAAGGGTTAGAGTAATGACTCGGTGGGGTCGAAACATGTTGCAGTAGAATGTTATTCACACGTGGAAGGTCCATCGTGCGCGGCTGAACTGGAGCTCTGGCTCCAGGCGCTTCGACCGTCCAGTTTACCGCCGATGGATCACTAGTCCCTGCTCCAGGCTTGTTAAAGAGGTTTCTTGTCTCATAAACCGGGGGTAGATGACTCTGGGGTGTCCTTCTCATGACCTCATTTGAAGCATTCTAATCCAACATGAGCCAGAAGGAATCATGTAAGTGCATCTAGTGCCACCCTTAGTTGGTTTTGGAGTATTGACGATAAACTTGGTTGAGGGACTAATGTGTTTGTGAGAATTGCATGATAACATAGGTAGTAGTCCCATATTGATTCGGTTTACCTACCAGAGATGACCCCTAAAAATGTTTGAAGACATTGAAGATAATAGTGGTCTGTGAAGATATTCACATTGAAGACTATGACATCAGAAGACATCGAATGAAGACTATGGAGTGCGAAGACATAGTTGTTTCGTAGTTTCCTTTTCTTATTTGTTGAGTCATAGGAACCCCCACACTGTTACGTGGGGTCCAAGTGAACAAGGTCAGAGTGACTGATGTGTTGCTCAACCAAATCCTATGTCTTCGAGTGAAGACAATGAGAGCAAATCTTATCTAGAGTTGGATAAGTCAGCTTTACTTGTAGCCCAAGTCAAGTTGCCGCGTGTGTTTGAAATCTGACCGTTGGACACGTGTCAGTTCCTTAGTGACCCAGGGTCATTTCAGACATATTAGGTCGGGTTGCCTCCTGGCTATAAATAGCCCACCCCCTACACCATAAATTGGTGGCTGCTCAGAGTTAGTACACGGCTTTTGTCGTTTGAGAGCAACCCACCTCTGAAGCATTTGAGAGAGAGATCCTTGCGAGGACAAAGCCAAAAACACCTAGAGCCAAAGAGCGTTAGGCATCACTGAAGTCTTTCTATCCGCGTGATCTGAAGACTTGTTACACTTGAGGACTGTGAATCCTCCAGCCGGTTAGACGTCGCATTCTGAGCACCCAAGAGTCATTGTGGATTGCCGATGAACGAAGTATGTGAAGGTTTGGAAGTCTACCTTGAAGACTTACCAGAGTGATTGGGCGAGGATTGTGTTTCCTTAGCTCAAGGGGAATAAGGTGAAGATGCGGTCTTCTGAGTTAAATCTCAGCCTCCCTAACCAGACGTACAGTTGTTACAGCAACTAGAACTGGTCTAACAAATCCTTGTCCTCTCCAAGCAACTAGTTCTATCTCATACCTCTCTTTACTTACAGTTTGTCTTCGTGAAGCCATTGCCTGCTTGCATGATCTGATTGACTTCACTGAGTGAAGACTGTTTACTGTTTGGCATCGTACTGTCTTCCATCCTGATCCTTACTACCTAGCTACTGATAGTCTTCGTGCTTTCACTTCACTGCTTACTTGACTATGGCTTGTCTAGTGTAGTCTACCTTCCGCTGCATATCAATAGGTTCATTTCTATCGTTTGTCTTCAAAGCCCCCGTGTATTGTGGACTTACATAAAAATTGCCTATTCACACCCCTTCTAGTCAATAACTAGCACTTTCAATTCAGATTGGATCCGCTATGCCTGTGCATCCAAAACGGCCCGTTCTGCAGCCATCCTGGTGTTGTCAGCTGCCAAGTCTTCCTTAGCTTGAGCTATCTGATCTCGCAACATAGCCACATCCACCTTGTGCTGATCTTGGTTGTCCGGGGTTACCTCCACCCCCATCAAAGTTACCAGTGCCTCTAACAATTCGGTGAGAACTTGAGCCAGCAGGCGCGCATAGCCACCAGCTCCAGCCGCCGTCCTAGCCATCAAACTAGAGGTCATGGCCACGGCAGTTGATGAACCAAGCGCCAGTTGTATACCAACCATGAAAACCGCAACCCTGTTTGGCGGCTCGCAGGGGTCCAGAATATTATCACCATCGGAATATCCCCAAAGCCTGCCATCTTGAAGTTGATACAATGAGTTGGTCTCGCTTGTGGACGACTCACCATCAGAATAGATGGTCGCCTCACCGCCAGATACAGATCCATGGATAAAACCAACAAAGGCACGTTTCACATCGGGCTGAACCCAGGCGGGTTGTGCACGCTGAGCCGTCTCAATGATGTCGGTGCAAACGTCTGGCTCAGGGCCCGGTTCGCCGATATTGCCGATGAAGACGTGGATTCCATCGAAGGGAACCGGTACCCGTACTCAATTGAGCCGGCCTCGGGGCCCCAGCCTGCATCGTCGATGTAGAGCTTGCCGTGATGACTCTTGGTCATCCGGCCCACAGTGTATCCCTTGATCCCTTCAAAGCTTCCCTTCAAGAACTCGAAACCACCATGCGCTGGCCCCATGGTGGGTGCCAACTGTCGTGGAATTGTCACGGCAGATGTCCTAGTGAAAGGACTTAGTCATGGAGCCATCGCAACTAGGTTAGCTTAAAGGGGTTAAACGGGACAAAGGATGCAGGAGTTTATTCTGGTTCAGCCCCTTGGTTAGAAGTTAAAAGCCTAATCCAGTTGAGGTGGTATTCCTTGGGTTTCGATTACCAGGGAGCAAATACGCTTGACCTAGCTTTCGATCTCTTGTTTCTTGTCCTGAACCACCGCCAGGTCATCCTTTATATACACAAGTTGACACCCAGCGGCTCACAGAGTCCCGGCCGGTTTATACACAACGTGTCCAGCTCGGTGACTCATTACACATGCCTTATACTACAAGTCATACATATATGGCGGTTCACACCTCCGGGCCTTAAGTCACCTTTGAGTTTTGGGCCTTCGGTAAGCCTGCTTCATGAACCGCCATCTTCATGGGCTTTGTCATAACAAGCCACCAGCGGTATAACCCAGCCCCTCCTGTGCGGGGCATACCCAATAGTTATATCCCCAACACAACTGCTTTGGAGTATTTGGAGGAGGAACCCACCTTGCAATGCCGAAGACAACCTGCGCGCCTGACACATCGTCATTGAAGACTGGTTCAGGGGCTACTGAGGGAGTCCTGGATTAGGGGGTCCCCGGGCATCCGGGCTATGTGACATGGGCCGGACTAATGGGCCAAGAAGATACAAGATCGAAGGCCTTCCCCCATGTCCAAATGGGACTCTCCTTTGCGTGGATGGCAAGCTTGGCGTTCAGATGTGAAGATTCCTTTCTCTGTAAACCGACTCTATACAATCCTAGGCCCCTCCGGTGTCTATATAAATCGGAGGATTTAGTCTGTAGAGGAAATTATAATCATACAGGCTAGACATCTAGGGTTTAGCCATTATGATCTCGAGGTAGATCAACTCTTGTAACCCCTATACTCATCAAATTCAATCAAGCAGGAAGTAGGGTATTACCTCCATCAAGAGGGCCCGGACCTGGGTAAACATCGTGTCCCATGTCTCCTGTTACCTTTGATTCTCAGACGCACAGTTCGGGACCCCTACCCGAGATCGACCGGTTTTGACACTGACAGGGGGCAAGTACTCAATTAGTGCTCTCGTTCTTCACAAAAAATGTGTTTACCAATGCATTATCGCATTGCATGCATGCATGAACACTAGTAAATGACAAAGATTTTTACATGCACTAGCAAGATGCCTATGCGTTGCACGGAATATCAAGATCTTGTGGGAGAAAATGATGAACGACGGAAGGCCTTATCTGCAAATGTGGAGAGGAGTGCGGGTAAATTGTCATAGTTTCCTTCCTATCCATTAGATATAGATCGGACGGCCTATATTGCAGGATGGCAGGCACACCATCATCACCAACTCTGCTTTTTATAAGATTAGAGAGTAGAGATTAGTTAATATTCTCTTTAGGCTACTCATAGCAGAAAGTATCATATACTAGTATCATGTGCATGATACTAGTGTATGATACGTGACTACCTTTATAGTGCCATGCATGACACAAAGTAGCATAGTATTTAACATGATACGATATCTACCTATGTTATACTAACCCCCTCTCCTTTTTAATTCTTTGCCACATTAGCATGTTTGATATTCCCGTGTGCATGATACCAGCTAGTTCCACATTACCACTACTATGGCCAGCCTTAATCATCGCATGCAATAATTTAGTGCACCTTGAAATCTGAACGCCTGCTTGACTCTCCTTCTCCCTCCGGCAGTCCCACCACTCCATCTCATGTGGAAAAATCTACATGCATGACTCTCCTCCCCCCACGCTCGTCCAATCCGTTGTTACCAACAATATTTACACCCCTTCCCTCCCCCATAATTTACTCCAACAAATATGCCCACATAGCTGTTACGTTAATCACGCAACATATCTTACAGGATGCTGCTTCAGTTGCTTAACTATAGGTGCATTGGGTCACTAACATGTGGGCCCAACAGGCATCTATCCTACATGTCAGTGACGCAACTGTACCTGCAGTTAAGTCACTGAAGCTCAGTCCATATCTTACGTAGGTGTGCCATGCACGCTATAAATACTGCGCCTCCCACGACATTCGGAAGAATGCTCACGTTCATCGCTATCTCCTCCCCCTCCCTCTCACGTCGACAACCATGACATCGCCCCTCCCAAGCCCTAGGCGCCCCTTGCTGCACGGGGCGGATGGTCACTCGTCGCCATTCCGTTCCTCGCCGCCACTAGTTGAGGAGGACACATCGGTGATAACCCACTAGTATAGGGGATTGCAACAGTTTTCGAGGGTAGAGTATTCAACCCAAATTTATAGATTCGACACAAGGGGAGCTAAAGAATATTTGAAGGTATTAGCAGCTGAGTTGTCAATTCAACCACACCTGGAGATTAAGTATCAGTGGCAACCTGATCAGTAGCAAAGTAATATGATAGTTTTGATAGTAGTGACAATAGCAATGGTAACGGTAACAGTGATAGCAGTAATTTTGTAGCAAGTGCAATAGTAATGATAGTAGTAGTAACTTTGAAAGAACAATATAAGATAAATTCGTAGGCATTGGATCGGTGACTTGTTGGATGATATTCATCATATGATAGTCATAACCTAGGGCGGTACGGCACTAGCTCTAGTTCATCAATATAATGTAGGCATGTATTCCGTAAATAGTCATACGTGCTTATGGAAAGAACTTGAATAACATATTTTGTCCTACCCTCCCGTGGCAGCAGGGTCCAATTTGAAACTAAGGGATATCAAGGCCTCCTTTTAATAGATAACCGGAACAAAGCATTAACAAACGGTAAATACATGAACTCCTCAAACGATGGTCATCACAGGGAGTGGTCCCGACCATTGTCACTCTGGGGTTGATGGATCATAACACGTAGTAGGTGACTATAACTTGCAAGATCGGATCTAGAACATGGATATAATGGTCGTAACATAAACAGTTCAGAGCTGAAATCATGGCACCCGGGCCCAAAGTGACAAGCATTAAGCATAGCAAAGTCATAGCAACATCAATCTTAGAACATAGTGGATACTAGGGATCAAGCCCTAACAAAACTAACTAGATTGCATGATGAATCTCATCCAACTCCTTACAGACCAGTGAGCCTACAAAGGAATTACTCACTCCCGGTGGGGAGCATAATGGAATTGGCGATGGAGAAGGGTTGGTGATGACGAAGAACGAATATCTCCCTCTCTAGAGCCCCAAACGGACTCCAGATCTGGCCTCCCGATAAAGAACAAGAGGTGGCGGCAGCTCCGTCTCGTGGATCGCGATAATTCTTTCTCCCTGATTTTTTTCTACAAATATGTGATTTTATAGCGTCAGGGTTGAGGTCTGCGGTGCCACCAGGTGGGGACAACCCACCTGGGCGCGCCAGGAGGGGGATGCCCTAGTGGGTTGTGCCTGCCAAGGTGCCCCCTCCGGTGGATCTTCGCTCCAGAAATTCTGTTTATTGATATAAAAAATCCTTGCAAAGTTTCGTTCCATTCTGAGAACTTTTATTTCTGCACAAAAACAACACCATGGTAGTTCTGCTGAAAACAGCATCAGTCTGGGGTTAGTTTCATTCAAATCATGTGAATTAGAGTCCAAAACAAGAGGAAAAGCGTTAGGAAAAGTAGATACGTTGGAGACGTATCAACTCCCCCAAGCTTAAACCTTTGCTGGTCCTCAAGCAATTCAGGTGATAAACTGAATGTGAAAAAGAAAAGAAAAACTTTTACGAACTCTTCTGCTCTTGTTTGCATAAATAAGCTTAAACAGCACCCAGGTGTTCAGCCAACATTATAACTAACCATGCCGAAAATTACTCTTAAAAATTATATTAACTCATATCAATAATATAATCAACTAGCGAGCAATAATAAAACATCTCAAACAGCAACACGTTGTCAAAACAACCATGATATAATATGACAATAATGGTATCTCGGTAGCCCTTTCTGAGACCATAAAACATAAATGCAGAGCACCTCCAAAGTTCAAACAATGACTAAACATTGTAATTCATGGTAGAAAAGATCCATTCATGATGCACCCAACATTAGCTACACACAATGCATAAGCATGACAGAAGTGCTCTCAGGTTCTGGCGCTTATTTTAGAAGGTGATGACACAACATAAAAGTAAATAGATAGTCCCTTCGCAGAGGGAAGCAGTGATTTGTAGAGGTGCCAGAGCTCAAGTTTTAAAATAGAGGTAAATGATATTTTGAGACATGTACCATTTTTGTTTACTTCACGACCATCAGTTATCAATATCTTCCTTGCTAAGAACGCTAGTGGCGGTTCCCAAGCGATAAAAGTAAAGACTTTGACACCATTGGGAGTTTTTGTTTGATTATTTGTAAGCTTTTTCTGTTTGCAGTTTGGGACTGGGCATCCCTATTGCCGCCCTTTTGTCATGCGATGGCGAATGAATAAACACTTGACCTGAGAATAACCCGCTTAGCATGGAAGATACCAACCAGCTCCTATCGTTCCATGAACGATCTAGGAAAACAAGAAGGATATTTATTAGAAGTTTTTAGAGGTGGCACATGTAAATTTACTTAGGACGGCAGGGTAATACCGCATATAGGTAGGTATGGTGGACTCATCTGGAATAATTTGGGTCTAAGGTTTTTGATGTACAAGCAGAATTCCCACTTAGTACAGGTGAAGGCTAGCAATTAGATTGAGAAGCGGCCAACTAGAGAGCAACAACGGTCATGAACATGCATTATGCATAAGTAACATTGGACACTAGTATGAGTAGGATATGAACACCATGAACATATATATCATAGAGGCTATGTTGGTTTTGATTCAACTACATGCATGAACATGTGCCAAGTCAAGCCACTCGAACATTCATAGGAGGATACCATACCATCATACGATGTCACAATCATTTTAACGCAATGTTGATATCCAAGATAAATCATTATCAACTCCCAGCTACTTATTCATGGCATGAGAAACTATAATCTCTAATTTTCATTGCAAACATGTTTAATCATAATGGCCTAAATCATGGATACTAGGTTGAACATATTTACCAAAACAGAACAAGTCGAGTTCATACCCGTTTCTCTCGGCCACGGCCAGTTCATCGAATATTGTCATTATTGCCTTTCACTTGCACGACCGAACGATGTGAAAATGGTAATAATAGTGCAAGAGTGCCATGGACTAAGCTAGAATCTGCAAACATTTTATTCAACAGGAGAAGACAAGGTAAAATAGGCTCTTTATTAGATCAACATTTATTCAAATGAGAGCCACTCAATATTTTTATCGTGGTATTCTCCTTGGTAAGACTCAAATAAAAAGATAAGAAATTTAGAGAAACACACTGAAATATTTCCATAGTTTTTTGGTTTTCTTGAACAAGCAAATAGAAGGGAAAAGAAAAAACGAGAAAAAATATTTACATGGGAAAGCTCCCAACAAGCAAAACAAGAACAAGGAAATCTTTTTGGGTTTTCTTTTTAATGCTACATATAAGCATGCATAGAAAGTAAATTAACTACAACTATTTTTTTGTTTTTTCTAAGGTATTTAAAACACACAAGAAGAAAGCAAGAAAATAAAATCAAGCATAGATGATACAATGAAAAAGTGTGAACACCGACAACTGGAATGAGATGTGTGAACATGAATGTAATGTCAGTGAGAAACACGTACTCCCCCAAGCTTAGGCTTTTGGCCTAGCTTGGTAATCGATCAGTAGCCTGGATAGTAGTCGGGGTGCTGAGGAGTGGGCATCTATGCATCCCACTGCTGAGGCTCCTCCTCTGTTGCAGCCTGGTCGTTGTCGTAGGCGATGATGTCCGCAGGCATAATTCTATATCCGCCCCTGGCAATAGGATCAAACAAAGCTGGAGCAAGCAAAGGAATAATATGATGAGTCTTCACACTAAAAACCAGGTTATCTGAAATAGGGATGTCAGGAGATTCGATATCAGTAAAATGGTGGTGATCCATGGCTGTGCGATCTAGGTAAACCTTGGTCAGAGGGTAATCATGAAGGCGTATCTCAACATTAAAGTGAGAAGCCAAACGAGTAGCGAAAATCCCACCATGTATTTTACCCTTGGACTTATTAACATGAAGGCGATGTGCCACAATAGCTCCGAAGCTATAAGTGTTGTCATCCTCTAGTGCATGACGTAAAACAGCAAAGTCTGGTGCACTGAGCGCACCTACCTTTGCTCTAGCAAGCAAACACTTTGCAATAAATAGAGAAAACTAATGCAAGGCAGGAAAGTGTATGCTAGTGGAAGTGACGGCCGACAGCCCTCTCTCATCTCCCACTATCAAAGTACGATAAAACGCCTCAAACTCTTCTATCCTAGGCTCAACTAAACTCCCATCAGAAGGAATCATCCATAAGTTACAAAATTCAGTAAGTGGTATCTTACGGGTTTTAGCATATAAATTAAACTTCACCTCAGGTGGATTATTCCTAGGAAAGAAATTAAAACTTTGAACAAAGGTGTTAGTGAGGAGATGACACTGTTCACATTCAGCTGTGATGAAGTCGGCGAGACCGGCATTCAAATATCCTCTAATCAATTCATGATCTCTCCATTCTCATGTATCTAAATCCCCTCAAGTATCTTCTTTCATTTTTCCAATTCTTCCTGGTGAATTGTGCCCTTGCTACTTTCATTTTCAATTCTTACGATGGTTCGTTCACGAATTCTCTTCCTTCGTTATCATATCAATTAATTCGTTGTTTCCAAATCACACCGGTGGTTCCATCAATACCTTCTCAAGTTTGCATTATGTCTCTCCTAATCCTTTCTACGAGAATAAGTAGTATGCCAAATCCGTTGCTTGTCATCAATCTAAATTGGTGAAGGATACGCATAACATAATTCTTATGGTTTCATCCAAGTGATCTAATTTCTTATTTCCAGAGTTGTTCATCATGTCACATTCTCAGTTCGAGATGGTTCATCTTTTCTTTTCCGGAGTTCCAATTTTTCCGCATTATCTCGTTGCGAAAATCCATCTTAATCATCGCAAGGCTTCACTTTGTTTTTTCAACTTCTATTTATTTTTATCAACCTTTTGTTTACCAGAGTTCTTCATGGAGGCTCTACATGGTGGTTCATCAAGGATTTAATTCCTTCTCGAAGTGTTCATCGAGATTCTTTTCAGAGGAGCTCAAGTATTCTTCATCTTACATTCCAAAGTGCAATTCTCTCTATCTTATCTTTTGAGATGGTGTTATATCATTCTTGACAATCTCCCTTCATGGTTCATGATTCACAAGTTGTCCGGAATGACATATTTTAAACCCATCATTTTCAATTCATTCACGAGATCTTTTCAACCCATCAATCTCTTCTTTGGAGTTATCTTGGGTTATATTTCACCTAAAGCTTTCCCTAAGTATTGTTGCTAATTATGGTGCTCATAAATGACCCAAGTTCTTCATTTATCCTCCCGGTGAAATAATTTCTCGTGTCCTTGGTGATTTCAATCCAATCTTTTGTTTCCATAGTGGCAGAAGTTCAGCTCAATTTTGAGAAGTTTTCCATAAGCCCACAACAACCTTATTCTTTTGTTGTTTAATTTTCAACAACTCCGTTCAATACTTCTTTGCAAGGATACTTTCCAAGTTCATTTGTGGCAGAAGTTGTCATTTTCTTCTTCGTCCCTTTATCCCAACAATCGCTTCTATTCGCTCGTTCCAGAGGCATTGTGATGTTGCTCTCTTCAATCCATCATCTTGTTTTGTATAGATCATGTTTTTTCCTCACTTATCCATTTAACCGGAGTGGTGTGTCCTCTTTTCAAGTTATTTTCAACTTATCAAGTTTTCCTACTCTTTTCTATTGGAGTGTTGTCTGAAATCCTTATTATCCCTTTCCACTCTTTCAATAGCTTCGGAGGCAGTGTGTTGTTGATTTCATCAAGTATCCTCTCACCTTGTCAAGTTCATGTTAAATTCCTTCCATTTATAGTCGGAGTGCTATCCAAATTATATCATTCTTAGTCCTTCACTATCTTGTTTTAACCGGAGTGGTTTCAATACCTATCTTGTCACTTAACCTCTTGGTTCTCATTGTATCCCATTTTCCTCTTATCTAACGGAGCGTTCGCAATCTCGTTCATCTCCATTGTATTCTTCTTTCAATTTGTTCAACCTCTCAAGGTTTTTGGTTTCACTCGTTTGTCAAAGAAGCAACTTGTTTTACCTCTTCCTCTCCCATTTCTCCCAGTTGCCATCCTTAGATATCGGGTCGAGATCTCTTGTAAGTGGAGGAGAGTTGTGACGCCCCAAGACCGACACTCCAGAAGACTTCCATATTTTCGTGACCTCCGTGTGTTTCATTTGTGCTTGCTCTATTTATTTTTGCATTGTGTCATGTCATCATGCCAGCATGTCATTTAATTTTTTTTAAACTCAACTAAATAAATTGCATCGATCTTTTGATCTATTTAACCGAGGGAACTCCCATGGGGATTTCTATTTATAACATATCCTCCCAATATATTAGGGAGCTATAATAAATATTCTAACACACTTGCAAAATAATTCCATGTATTTTTTCTACTTCAAGTTTGGTCCTCAAACTTTCCCCATAATTTTTTTCATCACTTTCCCGATCTCCACAAAAATTCCGAACATTTTTGGACTCTCCAAAACTGTTTTCCTAATTCAAAACTTATTTGAATCACATTCAAATATGTTCGAATGCAATCCTTCCAAGCGGTGCCAAATGCATTTTCTTGGAACGAGCTCAATTTTGTGAGTCCAGGAATTTAATCCAAATGTCCAAATTATTTGTCCATCCATTTCTTCTCTCTCCTTTCTTTCTTTGTTTTTTTCTATTATTGCAATAGTTTTAGATGAGAGAGAGAGCAATCAGCCCGGGCCGGCCCATCCTTCCCCCGCAGCCTTTTGGCCCAGGGCCCAGTCGGCCCCTGCCTTCTCAACCCTAGCCACGCTCTCTCCCGATCCCCATCTCTCCCTCTCGTTCTCGAGGCCGTCGCCACACATCGCTCACATGGGAAGCACCCGATCCCCTTGCCTTGCGTCGTCCCCTTCCTCTCGCTCTCTCCCTCACCCCGTAGCGCACACTTCGCTGCCGCTCGTCCCTGCCTCTCCTCTGCCTCTCTGCACCTCCTCACACGCGTCGTGAACACCCCTCAAGGCCAGCATTGCCACCTCCCCGCCATGGCGCCCCGCCGGTTGGCGAGCCCAGGCCGCCGTCGCGCCCCTTCCATCAGCAGCCGGTACCGTGTTTGTGCATCTCTTCTTCCCCATCTTCGGTTGCTCGTGCTACCATGGACGCCGATGTAGGTACCCTGCCCCGCACACACGAACTACCGCCTCTGCTTCGTTGAACCGCACCATGCCATGCCTCCTTCGTGTCTACCTTGGCCTCCTGTTCACGTTGACCGAAAGACCGCAAGAGACCTCTCTATCGCCTATACACATTGTTGGTCAACAAATTGATGCACGCCAAGTACCAGGTCAAGGAGGACCGCCAAGTTCGTCTTTCGCCGTCTCCAAAATCGCCAAGTACCACGATGTTAAGTACCCCTACACACGAATACACCAAGGTGGACTACGCCCGATGATGTGATAAGTACCTGTACCGGTGACTCAAACATCTACGAACCGTGTACAACTACCCTCGCCTAAGGCCATCAAGTGAACACTATCGCCGCCGTGATTTCGACAAGAAAACGTGTACCACGACTACAGCCGATGCCCTGAGGACACCGAGTATGACTACACACGGCGATGTGTCAAGTTCTACTACCGACGACCCCGAACACCTACGGACGTGTACAACTACAATTGCCCGAAGAACCGTGGGTCACAAGACTCATGTACAACTATCGCGAGTACCTCTACCATCGTCGTGTACCACTACTTCCATCTACATCCCTTCGCACCCGAACCGCACACTTCGAAGGTATACCGTCAAGACGACGCCCATGGACGAATGCGTGGGTGATTGTATGAGATGCTCGGGTTTGCACCGTGTCCGAGATGGCTTTGCACGGTCCTCCTCGTTTGCCATGCACCAACACATGGGACACCCGGCAACCGGGATCACTCCCCATCACTCTTGCATGTTAAGCCCATCCACACTTCCTTTTGCACCGGTATCTCCATGAGCTACTGCTACCTCCTGAGCACTGCGTTGGTTTTCCCTTGAAAAGGAAAGGGTGATGCAGCAAAGTAGCGTAAGTATTTCCCTCAGTTTTTGAGAACCAAGGTATCAATCCAGTAGGAGGCTACACGCGAGTCCCTCGCACCTACAAAAAACAAATAAATCCTCGCAACCAACGTGATAAGGGGTTGTCAATCCCTACACGGTCACTTACGAGAGTGAGATCTGATAGATATGATAAGATAATATTTTTTGTATTTTTATGATAAAGATGCAAAGTAAAATAGAAGGCAATGAAAATAACTAAGTGTTGGAAGATTATTATGATGGAAGATAGACCCGGGGGCCATAGGTTTCACTAGTGGCTTCTCTCAAGAACATAAGTATTTTACGATGGGTGAACAAATTACTGTTGAGAAATTGACAGAATTGAGCATAGTTATGAGAATATCTAGGTATGATCATGTATATAGGCATCACGTCCGAGACAAGTAGACCGACTCTTGCCTGCATCTACTATTATTACTCCACACATCGACGGCTATCCAACATGCATCTAGAGTAGTAAGGTCATAAGAACAGAGTAATGCCTTAAGCAAGATGACATGATGTAAAGGGATAAATTCATGCAATATGATAAAAAACATCTTGTTATCCTTGATGGCAACAATACAATACATGCATTGCTGCCCCTACTGTCACTGGGAAAGGACACCGCAAGATTGAACCCAAAGCTAAGCACTTCTCCCATTGCAAGAAAGATCAATCTAGTAGGCCAAACCAAACTGATAATTCTAAGAGACTTGCAAAGATAACCAATCATACATAAAATAATTCAGAGAAGATTCAAATATTGTTCATAGATAAACTTGATCATAAACCCACAGTTCATCGGTCTCAACAAACACACCGCAAAAGAAGATTACATCGAATAGATCTCCACAAGAGAGGGGGAGAACTTTGTATTGAGATCGAAAAAGAGAGAATAAGCCATCTAGCTAATAAGTATGGACCCGAAGGTCTGAGGAACTACTCACACTTCATCGGAGGGGCTATGGTGTTGATATAGAAGCCCTCCGTGATCGATGCCCCTCCGGCGGAGCTCCGGAAAAGGCCCCAAGATGGGATCTCGTGGATACAGAAAGTTGCGGTGGTGGAATTAGGGTTTTGGCTCCATATCTGATCGTTTGGGGGTACGTAGGTATATATAGGAGGAAGGTGTACGTCGGTGGAGCAACAGGGGGCCCACGAGGGTGGAGGGCGCGCCTGGGGGGTAGGCGCGCCCCCTACCTCGTGGCTTCCCTGTTGGTTGCTTGACGTAGGGTCCAAGTCTCCTGGATCATGTTCGTTCCGAAAATCACGTTCCCGAAGGTTTCATTTCGTTTGGACTCCGTTTGATATTCTTTTTCCGCGGAACTCTGAAATAGGCAAAAAACCAACAATTTTGGGCTGGGCCTCCGGTTAATAGGTTAGTCCCAAAAATAATATAAAAGTGAATAATAAAGCCCAATAATGTCCAAAACATAAGATAATATAGCATGGAGCAATCAAAAATTATAGATACGTTGGAGACGTATCAGCTACCGAATCATCGGAATGTTGCTGTGGCATCATTTCCGTTTCGCCGCTGTGGCACCATTTCCGTCGTAGCTGTCGTGGCACCCCTTTTGTTTCCTCCATGGTGACAAAATGCTTCATAACATGCTCATGTCAACATTTTCATAAAATTTCATAAAACTTGTATATGTCATTCGCATCATGATAACCACATTTAAATGTTTAAAATTGTTGTTGTGTCAAATTGCTAAATGACATGTGGGGATTTTCCGGAATTATTGTTTGATGTTTCCGGCCTCATTTGAAATTGCCTAAATAGTTAGTTTACTTACGCCTCACCTCTTGCCATGTTAAGAACATTTAAACTTGTTGAGTAGCTTAAACGAGAGCAAACTAAATAATGTAATGTGGTGTTTCGTCAATATGCAACTCGTTGCATATTGAGCTCCACTTAACTTGTAGTTTTGTTTGTGCACTTTGTCATGCCATGCCTCTTTAAACCGGACATGCATCATACTTGATTGTGCATCCACTACTAGGAAAAGGCCTACTAGTGGCGCACCTATTTTGCCTACTAATGGCGCACTACAAGTGTGCCACTAGTATCATGCCATTTGTATTTTTTACTAATGGCGCACCATGTAGTGCGCCATTAGTATAGCCCACGGTGCGCCATTAGTATGCCTCCCAGGGGGGCATATTTACCCATGTGCTTTGGCATACTAATGGTGCACTAGTGGATGATGCGCCATTAGAGTCTTTTTTGTAGTGCGCCATTAGTGTGTTGAGTGGTGCGCCACTAGTATGAATATTAGGGATTTTTTTTCTTTTATGATATTTGCACAGGTTACAAAACATATTACTGCACATAATATAGAGAGCACAACATATAAACAACAGATTTATCGAATACAATAGAAGATTAGTCTCTGAATACAATTCATCATATTAGTCTCCGAATTTAAAATACCGAACAAAGTTAGAACATTACAAGTCTCGAAACCGTGAGTAGCGAGTTTGTCTTCACATTACAAGTCGATATCGATCATCTAAACTACCATCACATAGAAGAGAGCTGCGGTCATCACGATGAGCATCATCGCGATGAAACTGGTCTTCATCCGCTTCCTCCAACTGTCCCTCCTCTCTCCCGCTAGATAGAGCGTATATCTAACTTCCGCCTCTGCCCTAGTGGTGTACCCTTTGTAACTGTTACCGCTGAAACGGTGAACCTGTCTCGGACACTCCTCCCAGTCGTCGTGGACTCTGGGAACCTTACCCTTGTACACGACATACGATGGCATCTCTATGCACTAGCCAAACAAAATGTTAGTAACAATTCACAAACAATACATAAGCAATATATAAGTTTGCAACAAAAGGATCGGAAGAGAAAAGCAACACATTAGTAGCACGATTCATGGTCTTACTAATAAATAGCATCGATTACATATAAGTTGAACGACTGTCCAAACCAAAGAGACATACAAGTTCATTAAAGTTTAATTACAACATGAGCAAATCGATGTTTCAGAACTACACATAGCATCACTGCTTTCGACTCGACTCAGGGACCAGAGCGTGGATGAAGCCGCTGTCTCTCGTGATGGTCATGAAATCACGGGCATTGTTAGCCTGCATTTGTAGCGTTGTGTCTATCTCACTATTGGACGGTTGATATCTGAGGTAGAACTGCCCCGAGGTACGAAGGACATCTTGATGGATGATTTCTGCAAACTCCGACTGGATGCGAAAGAATTCTTGTCTGATGTCCGCGTCCTGGATTGCCGACAATCTTGCAGCCCAATCTTTGAGATTATTTGGTAGAAGGTGATTATGGTCCCGTACGATCGCCCGCATGTGATGGAGGGCGTAGTAGGCATACTTATGACTGCCAGGCAGCTACTTGACGCAGGGGAACGTCGTAGTGTGGGCGAATACGTGCTTGCCATACCTACGAACTGGCCTGGTGAAGGTGCCTCCAGATCTGGCATAGCCGGGGAGAACATCATCAAGAACATTCTTGATATTTGTGTAGTCTTTCTTTGACTGACGGTCTGAGTCGAAATATGTTGCCATGGAATATTTCGGGCTTCAGAGGATGAGTGTGCAATGTGTGTCACCGCACAAAACATGGAATGTTAGAAAAAAAGAATGATCAAAATCTAAGAAATCATATGTTACGGGGTGGTGAGGGGATGACTTACTCAGGAAAGTAAGGCAAGAGGAAGTTATCCTTATCTGGGTTTGCCAGAATGATGCCTTCGAGGTAAGAACTCGCGACTTGCCGGTCCCCAGCACTGCCCAAGATCTTGGCACGCATGTAGAAGGGGTCGACTATCACGATGTCCGGGGTCTTGTCTCTAATGATCCGCATCTCCATACTCAGCGAAAATAGCCGAACGAAGGTGTAGTGCAGCGGATGAAGGTTAAACATAGCGAAGATGTCATCAAACCGCAGGACGATCGTACCCCCGATGGTGTTATCCACAAAGCCATTGCCCTCTGGCACCTTGGCCACGAAAACCGGGTATGCCACATCATTCTCGGAGAGACGCCGCTTCTCCAAAGAAAGAACACTGTCATGCAGACTCCGCATAGCACCGGTTGCAGCATTGAGCAGATTAGTCGGTAGCATCGGCCTACCTGCCACATGCACCCTCCTCGAGATATCCTTAGGTGAAGGTGGACCGTCCTGAGCACGGATCGTACTCGGTGCCGGCTGGCTAGCACCCTTGTTACTCTTTCTTTTCCGTCCCTTCTTCTTCTGCTGTAATGGGATCGAGTTCTGCTCACAGACCGCCTTCTTGAGTGTGTTGGGGCTGATAATATTTGGCACCTCGGCTATCTGAGGCTCGGTGAAGGCGGCAGCTGGAGGCGTCTCCTGAGAACTGAATGCCAGACGACGCGTGTTGCAATTTGGTTTCACCGCGGTACCAGCATGATCGCGGTCATCTTTTTCAGGGTTGAGTTCTTGAGAAGGAGGCCCGAAGAATTCGTCACCGTACCCATGTTCGGCAAAGTACTTATTGATGTTGGTAAATGTACCGTCGTTGTTGTCATTGTCGTCCAGATCCTGTGCCATATGCATGTTCGGATCCTATGCCATAGGGATGTCCGGCATGTCCGGTTGTGTTGCGGCGGTCTTGCCATGGCTTGGCGCCGGCACGAGTGGCGGTGTTGTCTGTGGGGTGGTGTCCCTCGCCCCAAACGAATCCGGCTCTTCGGCCAAAGCAGGGGCCAGCTTACGCAGGCGTTGAGGGTCATCACATCATCTTCATCGGCCCCAGCGGGTCGAATCGGAGGTAACAACTCGTCGCAGCCTGGCAGCACCCGAACCAGTTCAACCCTATACACGGTGGGTGGCATCAGATTACCTTGGAACACGGGGTTGCCCGGTTGAGCGATTCTGCCCTTGGCGACATCGATCAACTCGCTGCCCATGAAGTGCAGGAGAGTGCATGGAACGTCGGCGGCACCCTGCGAAAACATGTAGGGTGTCAGGGATGCCCAGTCCAAGGCAAGGATATGAAGTCATCGGCTGAGAGGCTTAATTAGTTATCGTGATGGCGTCGAGCTCGGCTAATGTCGAGGCACCGCCAACGGCGGGCGTGCAACTGACGAAGGGGCCGCTTGCTGCCGAGGTGTCGGCCGTCGTACACCTAGGTGCATTAAGCTCCAATGCCCGTGCCGGCGTCGGAGACACCAATACCGCCTCCGCTGGTGACACCAATGGCGCCGCCTGCGCATTGTGCGAGTTGCTGGCCGTGAAGCTGGGAACCGGGGGCGGCCCCTGTTGGCTGCCCGCAATCCACGTCGTCAGCCCCTGAATCAAGGTAGGCACAATGGCGGTGAGCGTCGATCCCAGTTTTTGTTGCACTTGCTCTTGGACAATCTCCAGAATCCGTGCCACTTGTGCCTTTAGTTCTTGAACCTCGCGCGACTGGCTTTTCGAGCTGGTCTTTCTCTCCTTTCGCCCACCAGCGTTATAGTATGACGACCATTTTGTGGACAAGCCTTTGTCAGCCACACGACCAGCTGACGACGACTTACTGAGCTTATCCTTGTTTTTCATTATGTTCAACGCCCTATTTAGAGTGCTGTCCCAAGGGGTGCTCTGAGACGACCCCGCGCTACTGCTTTTAGTCTCCTGCGGAAGGAATGTGAACCATTTAGAAATTTGGCTTCATTAATTAGAATGCAACCATATGGAGCTAATTACACGGGGGTGTATTCCTTACCAGAACAAGCTCAAGAGCCCTGGTCTTCGAATCCGTGGTAAGCTCCTTTGTTACCGGGTCCTCATTATACCGGGCCCTGAGATAGTTCCTGGTCTGCTTGTCACGGTATTTCTCGAAGCGGGGCGGTAGGACTTGCTCGGCACGCTCCGCGTCCTCCTTGGACCATATAGGCTCCGCCACTCTGTAACTGCGGGGACCGAGTTTGTGTTCCCCTAAATTCAACTCCCGCATTTGTTTCCCCCACTGACTTGATTCGGAGGTTGCGCTGCTCTCGCGCTTGATCTTGAAATCCTTGTAGTCATCTTTGCTGATCGAAGGATTTTTCGCCTTGATCTTCTCATAACTATCACCGTTGTCAATCATTCTCTTCACCGCGCTTCTCCAAGTAGACAGGGCCATGCTCATCGTCGTGAGGGCGGCACTGTTCACTTTATTCCCTGAGAGGCGTGTGTTTACAAAGTCAGTGGGGAACTTGTATCGTTCGTGCAGCTTTGTGAAGAGGAGGTTGCACAAATTGCCTCGGTCCTTATGCCTTAGGTTCTCGGTGTTGATCGAGATGGTGCTCCGGAGAATGCACCCGAGCTGAAGTGAGTACCCCTTGACTAATTCTTTGGGCGCCGTTGGATGCCCGTCGGAGTTCACTTGAGTAAATTCCTCCTTGACGGTGCGGAGCACGTTCGGGCGCCGGTCCTTCCGTTGCCTCTTTGGTTGGCTGCCATCTATGTGTGCGCTGCCATCAACAGTGGTGGCATCCTCGGCGGCACCATCAGTGGTGTCATCCCCGACGCCACTAGGGGTTGTGTAGTCAGGATCGGTGTCTTCCCCGGCGTCCTCATAGCGGTGAGGTTCTTCCTCCATCTCCTGGGACAGCTCCCAGAATTGCTTGCCCAAACCGCCGGCCTCATCGTTGTGGGCCATGTTTCGCTCTAAATAGGAAAAAAATTTGGTCAAAAAGTTGGTTATTGTCAAGGAACAAGATCATGGTCTCATCATTTAGGGTTTGTCGAACATGAGGCATCCTAAAAGATAAGCTTTCATCATTTAAGGTTTATCGACGCTGAGGCACCCTAAAAGCCTAAGCTTTCATCATTTAGGTTTTTATCGACACCGAGGCACCCTAAAAGCCAAGGTTTTATAATTTAGGGTTTGTCGACACCGAGGCATCCTAAAAGCTAAGCTGGGACGGAGAATTCTAATTTGGGTCTAATCACTTGGCTCTATTGCCACCTATGGTTTAATGCAGCAAGAATAAAGGGGCAGTTTATCCTACTTAATTAAGTACTAAGATACCCCAGACCATGCATTAGTCACAAGTTCCCCATATGTCCTATTTTTAGCAAAGTCATGCTAAAATTCACAGAAAATTTCAACATGACCTTTGCTGAAAATAGGACATATGGAGTACCCGAATTTGCCGGAACGGAAGTTAATCGACATTCCAGCAAACTCAAGGGCCTCTCGGGGTACCTGCAAAATCATCACGACATGATGGTCGGAGGCATGACCTTTGCCTAACTGTTCTGAACTCCTGCCAAAACTGAAGACAACATATACCAAGGAAAATCAACACTTTTAGATTCATATCAGACTAACAGTTAACACTGCTTTGTGTCCATATCAACTACCTCAATAACCTGTCAATACTGAATATTAGAATTTTATAATTTAAAGCATGCTAAAGATATATAAAACTCCATTTCAAATGTGCCATGTCAATCAAAACCCCAATGGATGAGAACTACCATTCAATACAACAACTCTTAGAAGTGAAGAACAAGTTCTCCAAAATGAGTAGAAAGGGAGAATGCTGACATCTATACAAGCCAATAATGATTTACTACTCAATGGAACAGGGTAAGATAAACACCAGTCAATAAATTTACTACATCAAAAGGAGTAAAACTCAACAATGCAGCACTATCTCTGAACCTAACCTTTGTTTAGCACACAAATTGTTTTCTGTAAAAGATGATCATCATCTTTATAGAATAAAGCAACACCCTCCACTAGCCTAAAAACAAGTGAAGTTTCACCCATATAACAATAGGTGCAAACAAAATAATGACACCCAATTTAGATAGCAAAAAAAGTGAACATCAAGTACTCGGGCACATTGACACTCCTGGTTTTCTACAAACACCAAGTACTAGGGCACACCAAAGTTCTGAAATTTGTGTGCCTAACTGAATTAACTGAATTTTCAGTAACTGAATAAACTGAATTTTCAAAACTGAATTTTCAAGGAGTGGCTACAACTACAAACAGTGGCTAGAATTGCAGATTTACACATTAAAGGACACAAACTCAAGCAAGCTTCCTGAATTCTTATTGCTAAAACTAATTTGACCTAAATTCGAGAGGGATTTGAACCTAATTTGACCTAAATTCGAGAGGGATTTGACCTAAACCTAGCAAAACAAAGAAGAAGAGCGCATGGCTGGGAGGGCATGGCCGGGAGGGAGGAGAGAGGGATTACCTGACCACGATGAGGTGGTGGCCGGAGCGGAGACGACGCAGTGGGTGGGTCGGCACAGTGGGTCTCCGGCGGGGCGGCGCAGTGGGTCTCCGAGGCTCCAAGTCTCCGGCGGGGCGGCGCAGTGGGTCTGGGCTTCGAGGCTCCATGAGGGAGTCCTGGATTAGGGGGTCTTCGGACAGCCGGACTATATCCTTTGGCCGGACTGTTGGACTCCGAAGATACAAGATTGAAGACTTCGTCTTGTGTCCGGCTGGGACTCTACTTGGCGTGGAAGGCAGGCTAGACAATATGGATATGTATATCTCCTCCTTTGTAACCAACCTTGTGTAACCCTAGCCCCCTTCGGAATCTATATAAATCGGAGGGTTTTAGTCCGTAGGACACAACAATAACATAAAATCATACCATAGGCTAGCTTCTAGGGTTTAGCCTCTCTGATCTTGTGGTAGATCTACTCTTGTACTACCCATATCATCAATATTAATCAAGCAGGACGTAGGGTTTTACCTCCATCAAGAGGGCCTGAACCTGGGTAAAACATCATGTTCCCTGCCTCCTGTTACCATCCGCCTTAGACGCACAGTTCGGGACCCCCTACCCGAGATCCGCCGGTTTTGACACCGACATTGGTGCTTTCATTGAGAGTTCCTCTCTGCAGTTGCCCGAAGGAAGGATGTCTCGTCTCGTCTTTAGAGATGGTACTACTACTAGAGGAGCTTTAGCTGTCGGCCAAACTCTCCGGCTAGGCGGTTTCATCATGACCGCCCGTTCGGCCGCCGCGCCGACGATGACTTCTCGGGTCATCGAAAACAACCTCCACGTCAAATCAGCACTCGCCGAACAGATGGATCCAATGGAGCTCGCCTCCTTAAATGAGCTCTTGGATCGCATCGCCGCCTTGGGAGTCGCTACGGACTATGATCGGATTGGGCTTAAACCCGATCGAAGGGAGATTAACTCTCCACCGGTCACCCATCATATTGAAGTGGTGGAGGAACAATGCGGCGACCTTTCCTCTATCTTGAGGACAAGCTATGTCCGGATTCCCGAGCCTCCGAGTCGGACGCCCGTTCGCGGGAGGACAACATCCAATCCCTAAACTTAGAGTTAGGCAGCGGGCCAGGATTATAGGGTAACATCCCGGAACCGGAACTTCCAAAATTGGAAACTCCTCGGCCCCTGGATCCCAGATCGGGTGAGGGTTCGGATTCAATTCCACCCACCCACCCAAACATAAGCGATCTTTCGCACATCAGGCAAGAGCCCCAGGAAACAGTACATCACTATTGGGCCAGATTCCTCCTTGCGATGAAGAAGGTTAAGGACTGTCGCGAGGAAGATGCAATCCTATTTTTCTGCAATAATTGCACGGACAAGGGAATCCTTAACGCCATAAATCACCGTGAGATAACACGCTTCGCTGACTTGGCGTCCATAGTACGAAAGTACTGTGCGATGGAAAGTGCCTGGAAAACCGAAACAAACTTTTGGGATAATCCGGCCCTGAATACAAACCCAGTCCAAAATAAAAGGGTGCATTATCACAATACACCTGGGTCAACTATCAAAAAGCAAAAACCCTCTACAGGGCATGGAACCGTAGTGGAGGGATGGCTCAATGGGCCCTGCAAAATTCATAGTACAGCGGATATAATACCAACGCACAGCCTTAGAGCATGTTGGATACTCCGGCAGGTGGCCAAAAGTGGTGAGGATCTTCTTATCCCAAATACCACAGAGCACCATCCCGTGGATAACAATACGGTGTTAACATTTTTTGAGACCTTCGCGTCAAATAATAGGCGCAAGCGAACACTCCGCAGCATGTCTAAAATCTGCCAAGTAGCAGCAATAAATCCATGGAGTGACACGGCTATTATATTCAATGCCAGTGACAAACCTAAATTCCGAACAGCCCGTGCACCAGCCGCACTGGTCCTTAGTCCAATCGTGGATGGCTTTCGACTCACCAAAGTACTCATGGACGGTGGCAGCGGATTAAACCTCGTCTATGAGGAAACTCTTCAAAAGATGGAAATAGACTGGAACCGCATTGAGCAAAGTAGCACAACCTTTAGAGGAATCATCCTCAGTCGGGAAGCATGCTGTGCCGGGAAAATCACACTAGATGTGGTATTCGGCACGCCGGATAATTACAGGTCCGAAGAAATTACATTCCAAGTGGCCCCGTTCAGCAGCGGTTATCACGCTCTTTTAGGACAGGAGTCGTTCACAATCTTCCAAGCCGTACCCCATTACGGGTACATGAAGCTCAAAATGCCCGGGCCCAACGGAATCATCACTCTCGCTAGTGATCCGGACATAGCACTCTGCACCGAAAACAAAACAGCCGCACTGGCCCTCGAGGCATTATCCGAAGCCCTCTCGGCTGAGGAATTAACCACGCTACGCTCCACAGTGGACAGGGACGACGTGATACTTGACAAGAGATCCAAGTCCACCTCTTTTAAACCAGCAGATGAAATAGTCAAATTCCAAGTCCACCCAACGGACCCCACAAAAACAGCCTCCATCGGGGCACAGTTAAACCCCGCTGTGGATGCCGCACTACGAGAGTTCCTGCGCGAGAACTGGGACATATTCGCCTGGCATCCCTCAGACATGCCAGGAATCCCACGCAGGCTGGCCGAGCATAGCCTCAATATCCTAAAGGGATCCAAGACGGTCAAGCAAGCTCTTCGGCGTTTCTCCGAACCTAAGAGACAGGCCATGGGAGAGGAACTAGCCAAGTTATTGGAGGCCGGATTCATCAAAAAATAAAACACCCGGACTGGCTAGCAAACCTGGTGATGGTACCAAAGAAGGACAAATCCTGGCGCATTTGTGTCGATTTCAAAGACCTCAATAAAGCTTGCCCAAAGGATCCCTTCCCCTCCCACGCATCGATCAAATCATTGATGCTACCGCAGGACACGAGTCATTGTGTTTCCTCGATGCATACTCTGGTTACCACCAAATCAAGATGGCGGAGTCTGACCAAGACACAACGGCATTCATCACACCATACGGTCCCTTCTGCTTTAACACAATGCCTTTTGGGCTCAAAAACGCCGACGCAACATATCAGCGCATGATTCAGACATGTCTGGAGAAACAAATCGGCAAAACAGTAGAGGCATACGTAGACGATGTGGTCGTCAAAAACACGTCGACTCTTTGATAGACGACTTGAGGCTCACATTCGACAACCTCCGAACATACGACATCAAGCTCAATCCGGAAAAATGCGTTTTCGGCGTACCAGCCAGAAAGCTCCTGGGTTTCATTGTCTCCAGTAGAGGTATTGAAGCTAATCCGGCCAAAATCCGAGCTTTGTCACAGTTGGCTACCCCAACAGACCTCAAACAAATCCAGAAGTTAACTGGATGCGTGGCGGCTCTAAGCCGCTTTATCTCCCGCTTAGGAGAAAATTCTTTACCCCTTTATCGCCTCATTCGGCACACCGAACACTTCGAGTGGACGGACGCGGCCACAGCCGGATTGGAAGAAATAAAGGCCATCTTGGCAACCAACCCAATCTTGGCCGCACCAAACATCGGCGAACCAATGCTATTGTACATTGCGGCAACTCATCAAGTTGTAAGTGCGGTGCTCGTTGTCGAACGGGAAGCGGACGGACATAAATTCCCTCTTCAGAAGCCGGTATACTATGTATCCACTGTCCTCACTCCAGGCAAATCACGGTACCCGCATTACCAAAAGATAGCATATGCGGTATTCATGGCATCGCGGAAGCTGCGACACTACTTTCAAGAGTGCTCGATTACAGTAGCCTCGGAAGTGCCACTTAATGATATTATAAACAACCGCGACGCTACGGGCCGGATTGCCAAATGGGCCATTGAGCTCCTCCCGCTCGACATAACATACAAACCTCGACGAGCCATTAAGTTGCAAGTATTGGCCGACTTCATCGCCGAATGGACGGAGGCCGAACTCCCTAAAGAGTGCGGCGCATACTCCACTTGGATCATGCACTTCGACGGTTCTAAAATGCTAGCTGGTCTAGGGGCTAGCGTCGTCCTGACATCCCCAACCGGAGATACCGTTCAGTACGTATTGCAAGTATTGTATATAGACTCCAACAACGCAGCCGAATACGAAGCTCTGTTGCATGGTCTTCGGATGGTAGTCTCCATGGGCATTCAATGCCTGGAGGTGCGTGGGGATTCAAACCTCGCAATATCCCAAATAAATGGAGTCTTTGACGCCAAGGATCCGAAAATGGTGGCATATCGAAACGCCGTCCTAAAAATGTCAGCTCGATTCGAGGGGCTCGAATTTCACCATGTGGCTCGGGAAAACAATCAGGCGGCGGATATCCTCGCCCGCATCAGCGCAAAACTTGATGCGGTCCCCCCAACATATTTTTGGAAAGGCTCTTCAAGCCATCCGTAGTATGGGAAGGGGACACCGGTAACAACAGTCCGGACCCGGCCAAAATACCCGATACCGAACTCTCTGACACAATCGGAGGCTCCGCCACCGAAATAACACCTTCATCCCATGAAATAATGGCCATTATTGCCCTGTGGGCAGAACCATTCCTAGCCTACCTAACTAGACAGGAACTTCCGGAGGACCAAAATAAGGCACGCTGCATAGTGCGGCAATCCAAGGCCTACAGGGTCCATGAGGGAGAATTGTACAAAAATAGCACTACCGGAGTCCTTCAAAGGTGCATCTCCGAAGAGGAAGGGCGGAACCTTTTGGCAGAAATTCACGCCGGACTCGACGGTCATCACGCCGCAGCCCGGGCTCTTGTAAGCAAGGCCTTCCGTACAGGATTCTATTTGCCAACGGCCCGGGCAGATGCACAGGACTTGGTCCAACGCTGCGCCGGTTGCCAGCTCTTTGCAAATCAAAGCCACATGCCACCCAACGCCCTCCGAACAATCCCCATTACATGGACCTTTGCGGTCTGGGGGCTTGATATGGTTGGACCCCTTAAAGGGGGAACCCACAAGAAAAAATACTTATTGGTCATGGTGGATAAATTCACCAAATGGATAGAGGCCAAACCTGTTAAAATAGCCGAATCCGGACCAGTGATAGACTTCATATCCGGGGTTGTACACCGTTATGGCGTCCCCCACAGCATCATCACTAATAATGGCACGAATTTCACGGCCAACGAGGTAAAACTCTGGTGCAGCAAAATGGGCATCAAGCTCGATTATGCCTCAGTCTATCACCCACAAACCAACGGTCAAGTCGAGCGAGCAAACGGTCTTATAATGAGCGGCATTAAACCCAGATTAGTGCGCTCCTTAACAGAGTCTAACACGCTGAATCATAGTACCGGATATACACCCTTCTTTATGGTGTACGGCGCAGAGGCAGTCTTGCCCTGTGACATAATTCATGACTCACCTCGAGTGCGCATGTACGAAGAAAGAGAAGCCGAGCTCGATTGGCAGGACAGTCTGGACACCTTGGAGGAGGAGCGCGATGTAGCCAAAGCCCGTTCCGCATTTTATCAGAAACAGGCTCGCAGATACTGAAGCAGAGAAGTACGGGCCAAAACTTATAATGTTGGCGAACTAGTTCTACGCCTGCCGGATAAGAAAAAGAACAAACTCGAGCCCAAATGGGAAGGTCCCTTCGTTATTGACCAAGTTCTGACCGGTGGAGCGTACCGACTGCGGGATGCGTCGACTAGTCGACTCGAGCCAAACCCATGGAACACGGCCAGGATCCGAAGATTCTACGCCTAGCACCGGACTCTATGTTAGTCCCCTCCCTTTGTCCATTTTTCGCATATGCATTATCTGTCTTGTTTTTCTTTCTTTCTTTATTTTATTATTTCTCTAGGCCTTCAAGGGCCACCTTGTGACTCACTTGCACATTACAGATGCGCTTGCCGCACTCTTCATACCTGGGGGCTTCTTTCACAGAAACTTAAATTATTTATCTGGGCCTCATGTCCCACACATGTGTTATACTTCCGCATGTACCTTTTTTCAACATTATATGCATCGATATGACTTAAGTTTTGGCCAAACTGGGTTGCCTGGCTCTTGTATTTATGCCCTCCGTTCCCGTTAATTCGGCTAGGGCATAAGGGGAGCACCTATGCGATTGTTACTGCCGGGTCAGCCGGATGTGTACCTTAGACTGGGTGAAGCCGAAAGCTAGCGTTCTTAAGGGAATATTCGGTTGGTGAACAAAAGATGATTTTTATTTATTCTCCATATCTGCCCCCAGATGTTTTTCCTGCGTTTTCTATCGCAGTCCGGACATGCACTTTAGGTCATGCTTACCCAGGGAAAGGAACCTATTGGGGATATACCCCGTGGCATAACCCGGTCGGAAGTATAACCCGGCTGGACTTGGCAATTCACTGGCGACCCGCACTGACCAGACGGTTTACAAGCAACCTGACTAAACATTATGACTCACTAGTAACCCGGCGAGCGGGACCGACGAGTGACAAGTCCCAAGGCCCAGAAGGTCGGTTTATGTTAATGGTGGGCTGGTTTAAGAGAAAAGATGTGAATAATATTTCCCTTACAAGGAGTCAAGACCCAGACTTGTATCCGCTTTGTATTAGAAGATAGACTAGTCCTAATCCTAATAGGACTCCACATGTAACCCACCCCTTCAACATATATAAAGAGGGGCAGGGCTCCCCAAAAGGGACAAGATTCACAAGTTCCACAAGTTGGACAAGCTAGGTTTAGACAATAGCTCTTGAGATAGAGCACTCTTGTAACCATGATCATCATTATCAATATCAATGAAGCAGGATGTAGGCTTTTACCTCCAATGTGAGGGGCCGAACCTGGGTAAAACATCGTGCCTCTCATCCCGCTCAACCCCTCTCAAGCTACCACATAGATGCGTTGGCCTCGCGACTAAGTCCTCACACTAAGGACATATGCCGTGACAATTCCACGACAGTTGGCGCCCACCGTGGGGCTCGCGCACGATGGTGTTGAGTTCTTGAAGGGAGCTTTCCTAGGGATTGAGAAGCTCATAATTTGCCGGATGAAGAAGGATCTACATCAATTCCGATTCAAAGAGTCAGGCTCAAAGAAAGAATTTCGTTGGCAGTTTGTGTCGGGACCCCGATTCCAAGTCACATCGATCTAGCCGGTAACACCTCATATCACTTTGCGGCCTCACGCATGGTATTCCCACTGGTGTCGCCTTACCCTGGTTCGGGACCGTTTGTGCCTTTTGGCTCACGTATATGATTGTGTCGCTAGCATCCATCTGATAGAGAACCCGGGCCGACATGGCTAGTCGTGAACCCAAAGCGGCACTAACCTATGGGGACTGGCATACATGATTCACATCGAGCATGTCGGTCAGCAGCGTGTGAAGCCGGGCTGTAGCACTGGGCTGACAGGACTCCGGGGAACCCGGGCTGTAGCAGGCTAGGCAGGACTCCGGATGTCACCGCGTGACATTTCCCCGAAGGGACAGACACAGGAACAAAATGAAACACATGCCGGCCAGTCAAGTGTCCTGAGCAGTAGTGCTGGGCTAGCAGGACTCCGGTGAACCGGGCTGTAGCGGACTACTATGGCTCAAGGAAGCACTAGACTACATTTCCCCATAAGAGAGGCTACCAAGGATAAACAACTAGATTGTCAGATCCCACACATAGCAATACACGTCACACGTACGCATAACATGCAAGTATGTGCTGTACAACATGGCATCACAACATAACGCAAACTCATATAGATAAAGGCCCAGAAGAGCCACATAGCATTAAATACAAACAGGGGTCACATGACCCATCATTCAGAGCATACAAGCAACGGAAGCATTACATGTCTGAGTACAGACAACTACAAAAGAAAAAGGCTAAGAAGCCTGACTATCTACACGTCCCTCCCAAGGGTACAAGATCGTAGCTGAGGTAACAAGCTACTCGTCGAAGTCCAAGCGGTAGTACTAGTGAGACAGATGTCTCACCTGCAAAACATAAATAAAGCAAACATGAGTACAAAGGTACTTAGCAAGACTTACATCAGATCCTATCGTACATGCATTTGTATCAAGAAGGTAATGGGGGGTTTAGTTGCAGCAAGCCAGCTTTGACTCAATGGCTATCCTGTTCTACGATAACGAGAAACTTCGTTGAGGTGAGGCAGCGCACACGAGTCCACTAATCACCACATCAATACACTAATATGGATTCATCCTCGTCTTCCTACGAGAAAGCCATCCATAGCACTCACACTTGTCTTGAGCATTTTAGAGTATCCAATTCAAGTTTTCTATGTACCACGTAAGCATCCAAGAAGTCCATAACCATGGACACGGCTATTCGAATAGATCATGATAACCCTGCAGGGGTGTACTTCTTCACACACGCTCTCACCACTTATCACCATGTACATGTCATGTACCTCGGCAACCTTCAAGCGGAAGCCTGGCGAGGGTGTCGGCCACGACCTGACTAACCACACAGGTCTCTCATCCAGGTTTATCGACTATTCGGGTTCCATCCGCAAGGAGATCCGGCCGGGGTGTCGCTCATGGCCCCAAATGATGTGAGCAAGGTTCCCAAGCCCACCATCCAGGTGCCACTTGGTACACCGTGCCACTGTGCCTAGTCTGTCCCAAACCCACCTGGCCGGGTGCCACTTAGTAGACTACTAACACTACCTACAAACACCAAAAACTAGTTGCGACTCCTGGACAGAGATCAAGTTGGTTAATAAGTCGACAGGGGTCGAGTTACCGGAACCCAATGTGTGGTAGTATCGAGTCATTGGACAACATACATAGAACTCAGTGCTTAAGGACGGTTCTAGTGAGACAACCCACCATGTACTCCTACATGGCCTCTCACCACTACCTTTACCAAATCGTGTTCACACGCTTAACTCTCAACATCAGAACATAGCACTGTACTCCAATTCATTCCCAATGAATCAGATCCGACACACTCTAAGCAATAGCAAGCATGGCATGGTAGGAACAAAACAATGGCTTCAATCAACTCCTACACATGCTAGTGGGTTTCAACTAGTTACTGTGGCAATGACAGGTCATGCAGAGGAATGGGTTCAACTACCGCAACACAAAGTAGCAGTTGAATCATTGTTGTCCTAATGCAATAAATGAGAGCAGGAGCGAGAGAGTAGGATTGTATCGAAATGAACAAGGGGGTTTGCTTGCCTGATAGATCAACAAGGGGGCACTGCTCTTCTGACAGGTACTCTGGATCGGTCTCCGGAGCAGGACCTATCGAGAAGGAACGGTGTCGATAATCAAACACAAGCATATGCAACAATATGATGCATGATCATGGCATGAATATGTGATGCTGATTGAGCTAATGCAACTAGCTTTTATTTGGATGAAATCCATTTGAACCAAAGATTCAAATACATCTCCAAAATAAGCTCTTTATATAAGCCATTTTAGTGTTTCACTTATACAGTAGGTATAAGTTGGTTTGACATGCATGAAACTGGTACAGATGGATAGATTGAATTTTTCTGATAATTTTTCATATATAAATTATTTCAATCTGAGCTACGGTTCAATTTCTATGAATTTTTGAAGTTTATATCATTTTCTGGAATTTCCTAATTTATTTTAATACCAGAAAATGATATATTGTGTCAGCACAGCATCATGCTTACGTCAGCAAGTCAATGGCGCTGACCAAGTCAAACTTGATGTGTGGGGTCCACACGTCAATGACTCAGTTAGTTAACAGGGTGTTTAATTTGTCTAATTAGGATTAGTGGGCGCCGGGCCCACTGGTCAGTGACTAACTAGCTAACTAACCTAGTTAATTAGTGTTAAGCTAATACTAACCAAAAAGTCAGGGGGGTGGCCCACGCGTTAGTGACACAAGGGGAAGGTCAAACCCCGGTCAGCGGGTCAAAACCGACCGGCGGCTTGACGCCGGCGAGGCCCGAGATGGTGGCGCGGCTCGGAAAACACCCACAGGGCACGGGCGAGGCTGTTCTTGGGCTCGTTGGAGAGCTCTTGCAGGCGCGCGTCTAGTGGTGGTGGAGGCCGGGCCTATGGTGGCCGGAGCCAACGACGGCGAGCAAGTCCGCGGCGGCCGGAGTTCGGTCAAGCTCGGGGTCGACGTTGCGGTGCACGGGAGGACTAGCTGATGGTGGTGTTGGGTTTCTGGGAGCATGCTAAACACGTAGCAGTGCTCGGACGCGAAGGTTGCTAGCCTATTCTCCAGCGACGACGAGCGCGGCGGCGGTGAGCTCTCGGTCCGGTGGCTAGCATGCCTATAGCACGCAAATGAACATGGGAGAGGGGGGGGGAAGATGGCGGGGCTCACGGCGATCACGAAGAGGGGCTCAGCTTGCTTGGGGACGGCTTGGCGACGGCGAATCGACGTCGGCGGTGACCGGCTCCCGAGGTTGAAGACGGTGGCGATGATGACACTACGGAGTGTCCCGGCTGGTTGGCTCGGTGGAGATGACGAGGAAGACGATGCGGAGCGTCTGGGCAGGAAGCGAGAGCGAGGCCTTGACGGTGGGCGCGGCAACGGTGAGTGGTGGCGACGGCGGCGCTCGGGCGTTCGCAGGAGAGAGCGAGAGAGAGAAGGGGAGAGGACTGGGGAGAGTGAGAGGGTCCAGGGGGGCGCGTGGCGTCGTCCGTGGCGGCCAGGGCGTCGAGGAAGAGGCCAGGCAAGCAGCTCGCGTGGCGCGCGGAGCGTGCGCGCGCGCCGGACACACGCCCATTCTCCTGGCGGGAGGAAGACGACAGGGGAGGGGGGCAGGTGGTCTGGGTTGGTCAACTGGGCCGGCCAGGCCGCACAGTGCTGGGCCAGCACGGGAGCTGGCCGCAGGTAAGTTTCTTTTCTATTTTTGTTTTTTTTTCTATTTTGTGACATTTGTTTCTGCTTAAAAATAATACTAAACTAATTTATTTAATTCTGTCAAATTTTGCAGGGACCTAAGGGATTAATCCAAAGCCCCTCACCAAAATTCCGAATTTTTGGACATATATTATATATATATAGCAAATATATATCCAAAGCAAATAATTACTGGATTAATTCCAAATTCCCAAAATAAATACTTATGAGCTCTTAAAAATATTGATTTGATTTTTATCTTTGTCCAATATTTTCAGAGAGCAATATGAGCATTTTCTTGGACCCTTTTGGAGCAATTTTTACTTGGGTCATTTTCAGAAATGATTCTGAGGGTTTCACAAATCCCCATTTCAAATTTCAATGAAATTTAAACATGATGCAAACATGAAGGGTAGCCTAGGTCATACCAGAACTAGGGATGTGACAGTTTGGGAGTCATCAGGATGATCCGTACAATCTGGGTTAGCTCGTGGTGGCCATTGACTGCTACCACGAATCGGTGATGAATCTGAAGTGTGCTAAGACCCGATCCGTTTATGATCAGAGAAAGAAGCCAGTTGGACGTACAGCTGCTCTAGGGTGTGCTCTTGTCATTATGTGATGATTAGTGCCTGAAGTAGTATGTGCATACGTACACAGATTAGCTACAGCGTTGCACGTGAAGTCAACCAAAGTCACCGCACGGTAAGAAAATCATTGCTGATGGTCCAATAAGGGATAAGTCCAATCCATCCAAGGCAAGAGGATTACACGATGTCTGTGTATAGCACGGAAAGATACTGGGATTAAACCGGACTGCGCCAACAGTATTAAAGAAAAGGAAGCCCATGATTCGAAGGAAAACACGGGGGTGGATTCACTCTCATGACCCGGAAACAGGGTCGGCCATGACCCGGACTCGTCCATCGAACCGCGCCCGTGTCCTCGCCTTGAGGCGCCCGCCTCCGCCGTTGTTCCGGCCCCGTGACCACCGTGCCTCACGTGGCTCCGGCCAGGCTCTGTGGTTGTTGGCTTATATCGCCTTCCCTATCATGGCTAGTATGCCGCCGAGCCGGCCCTGCCGTTTATCGTTGTGATTGCTCTGAGGTGCTGCCTCGCCGACCCGCCGCCGTGCTTCCAAGCCGCCTGGCTGTTTCCACCGCTGCACCTCGTGCCGCCTCTATGGCCTCGCACTGTGTTCGCCTCTGAGTCAGCCCGGCAGCTTCGCCTCTGAGTCAGCCCCATAGCTTCAAGCCGGTCCTGAGTCGACCTCGCCTCTGCTTTGTCGCCCTGAGCTGCCGCTGCTATAACCCACCAGACTCCACCTCGCTGAGGGCCTCCTCAACCACTGCCGCCTTGCGTCGTGATGAGAGCCGCCTCACTGCAGGCCTCCACGCGTCAGCTCGATCACGCCTGGTTGCGCTGCTATGATCCTATGACCCGCCCGCATACTCTGCATGTTTCTTCAAACCACTACAGCCGGGTGCCTGAAGGAAGGAAAATACTCAGTCAGCTGTTTCTTCTACCGCGCCTAGAGTCGCCAAAAAACCCGCCATAACCTGCGACCATTCTGCCGTATCCCGCTTGCTGCTATTCTGCTTCTAAGCCGCCTTCATGGCGGGCTTGCTGACGTGCCTCCATTGGCTTGCCATGAGCCGCCCGCTCCTCTGACCCGCCTGCCGTAGGCTGCCTTGCTTCGATTAGCTCTGCTGTTGTGGCCTCGGCTCACATCTACTCAGCTGCTGTGTTGCTTCGGCCGCCTGTGTCTGCAATTTTTTTTGGGCGATTGGAGCTGTCAATATTGGCTACACTGTTGCCAACACCATGATAACAGAGAAGGTTGGGCAGTGGGGTTAACTTTATTTACAAGGACGACACCGACCGATGCACAAAAGGATGATATTCTCACTTACGGGAGGCAGCTCAAATCATTCCGATGCCTGTCCAAACACGTTCAGTGGTCTTGCATGATTCAGACTAGAAAATTTGGAGATAAAGTGAATCAGCGAGCTTCCCTAAAGTTTCAAGTATATGCATGCTCATGGTGCCACGCATACGACCAAGTACTAGTACTACTTGTGGCAAGGCTTCAATTGGTATGACACGTATCCTAAGGCAGTGATTACTTCAAGGGAAAACAAAAGGACAACCAAGCGGGTGTGGTATTTCATAAAATTATCAGACTATGTTCAGCATTATTTATCAGCGTCCACGGTCATCCCATAAAAATACCAGGACAAATGGTTCCATGTTCATGGCAGATATGATGAGATCTTATGTCGTCTGAGTACATCAGGACAATTATTTACTCCAAGCATATCAGGGTCACACCTGCCTAGGCAAGCTGCCCAATGGATATGTACAAGCCACCGCACGACGGTCCAGTCTGCATCAACTCGTCAGGACCACGCAAATTGCCCAATAAGCGCGCACAGGCCGCCGCCCCCTGCAGTTTGGTTTTACACCAACGCGCTGGCCAACTCACCCGTCCGTGCCGTCTTACAACGCCACGGACGACTCGCCCGTCCACCTGCGAGACCGGTTCATGCATCCATGCCAGCTTACAACGCGGAGGGTAACTTGCTTGTCCGCACCGTCTTACAACGCCGTGACCGGCTCATCTTTCTGCTCCTATGGTCGATTCACCCGTGATGGATTTCAGTGATCATCAACTCCGCGGTGAATAGTTTCCGGCCTAACATATCAGGTGAAATCCATCCAGCATATATTTTATATTGTTTTGTTCAAAAGAGCAATTATTCTGGCTTGTAAGTTCTCCAGTGCAGGACGGGGTTATTATAACATTGCGCTGTTGAAGGACTCATACCGGTTTATATCATGGTCAAATATGGAGAGTCTCAAGCCAACTCCTCGAGTAATCTTAAGACTCGGGGGCTACAATGACATGACTCGGGAACTCCGAGTCATTGGAAGGAATGATAACCCGGTTCTGGAGGACACCGCCATATTGATGAAAATTTAAAGGCCGTCAGAAAATTGTCGGTTCAAGATCCGGTTCAAGAGATATCTCTCTTCCATAAAGCGTTGAAGCTCTCAAATATCCGGTTTAAAATCCGGCTCAAGGGACGTCAGTCTTACTAAAGCTCTCCAATATTCGGTTTACAATCCGGTTTAAGAGGAAACTATCTCTTGCAAAGCTCTGACGCTCTCAATATCCTGTTCAAAATCCCGGTTCAAGAAGAATTTATCTCTTGCAAAAAGTTAAAGGTCGCCGAAGAGGACCTGTTGCCATGACGTGCAGTTCAAACATGGGTTATCCTGCCTTATTGGCTTATCATATTATTGATCACATGGGGGCTTCTGTTTACAAAGCGGAGTTCTGATTACATATTGATCCGGCTATCAAGCCAATATTGTCATAAGAGCACAGTTCTGGTTACTTTGGTAATCAGGCTATCAAGCCGATATTATCATAACGGGCCAAAGAGAGTCTGTTGCACAGCACAAATCAAACATGGGTATCCCTTGAGCATAACTCATAATATCACTTGGGGGCTATGTTCGAACCATAGTCACACTTCTTGATCGGCGTAAGGCCACCAGGGAAGTTACTTGGGGGCTATTTGCTTTGCAACGAACTAAGAGTCTGTACCCTAGTAATAGGCTATCAAGCCAGGCTTGGAAGCTACATGTACGCACCTAAAACCCCGGATTAACCTGCCTTCTTTAAGTAAGTCACTCCGCCCAGGTAAACCTGGTACGACCCGCGAACGATTGACAGTCAATCTCATAGACCCTGAACTTGTCAAAGTTAAAACGTGATTGGTTAAAGATTGAGGTCCATCTTAAGAGGCTTTGTGAAACGGTTAATTCAGTGGCCTGGCAGCCCATGAAAAGCCTCGATTTGGAGCCTGGCAGCTCGTAAAAAGCCTCGCATGTTCTTTTTGAGTTCTATTTGCCAAGTTTTTTCGCCTTTGTTGAGGTTCATAATATCTTCTGATAAACCGGCGTCCTTGACCCGACTTGGCTTTCAACTACAAGTTGTTAGTACATGATCAGTTATAATCCGGCGTTCATTAACCCGGTATGGTTTTGACTAACAAGTCGTCGGTGTTATAAGGAAAATCCGGCGTTTATTATATCTCGGTATGGTTTATTGTCATAATCCGGCAAATTAAGGAAGGAGTTCTCAATATTCGAGATTGGGGTTACCACCCTCACTACAAGAATTGTTTAAACCAACGAGGTGATTCAATGTCACAGGTTTCATCTATGTCATATTTGATTATCTTCAATTACAGCTTTGGTTATAAACCCTGGCTATCTATATGGGCATTATGACCCGCCCTGCGGTAAACCGCCAAGGATTCTTGTGATCTACTTGTGTGCAGGATAAGAATGCATTCGGGTGGCTACCCACCCTGGCTTTCGACGTTAAATTGCCAGGGCATATGTTATTTACACTTTGTGCAGGATTTGCAGAATTATGACATATAAATTCAAGCTCATCATCAAAATTGATGCTTCAAAAGGGTTATCCATTTTGGATTTTCTCGAAGGCTATCAGTCGCCGGGTTATAAAAATTCTGGCTTACAATGAATGCGCATTAAGTCACCATCGGCCAAGAGCCGCCGAGTATTTAAACTCCAGATTTACTTATCAACTGGTAAGGTATTCATATATTTCATAGCCAAAATTGGCTGGATTTTCATGATGATATTGAATGATTGAGGTTTTTAAACCGGATTATATTATTCAAATATTCAAATAGCCAAACATGGCTGGATTTTTGTTATTATTATTATTATGGTTATCAATAACCAATATTATGATTAAGGTTTTCAAAGTCGCTTCAGCGCGATGGTTATTATTTATCAATGGATATGATTTATTCTATAAAGGAATAGTCCCAAGTTGCTGCAGGCTTACGACCCGGCACTTGGGGGCTACATTATTCAGGTTGAGATTACATCAAAATATGCAAGTCTCATGTCGCTGCAAGCATGCACCATGACACTTGGGAGCTAATGCAAAGTCATTTTGACTGGCCTTATTGAAGACCCGACTCATCACATCATAATGAGCCAGCCCTTGGGGGCTACCAATTGCTCCTATCAATGATTCAAGGCACACAAGTACTAATCCATTATATTCAAGGGTCCACTGCTTAGTTGGTAAAGCATAAAGCTCTTAACCTTGTGGACGTGGGTTCAAGCCCCATGGTGGAGTTACATCATATGATGTTATTTTCAATGAAGCATGATTATATTTATAAAGACCCGACTCATCACATCGTAATGAGCCGGCCCTTGGGGGCTACATATTGTTTCTCAAGTTTACATGATCATATTTACAAAGTCCCTGCTCATTATTGCATAATAACCCAGCACTTGGGGGCTACATATGTGGAAT
The DNA here is from genome assembly GCF_056163025.1 of Triticum urartu. NCBI lineage: Eukaryota > Viridiplantae > Streptophyta > Magnoliopsida > Poales > Poaceae > Triticum > Triticum urartu. The sequence continues at coordinate 318,671,963 of NC_141873.1, read as the reverse complement.
ACTCAGTTCTGACTGGTGATTGAGATGAACAACCTGGATTTCTTCAAGATTGTGACATTCATATTGAAGCAAGTCTTAAGTTGTTGCTATGCTACCTTCTTCATACTTGGGGGCTACAAGTGATAGGCATATAAGAGGTATATTTTCAAGCATGATGTTAACTACAATTATGACCCGGTGCCATCAATATTTGTAAACCGGCAATGATAAACCAGCAAGTTCAAGTCTTAAACCGGCAAAGTTCTACATTCTTAAACCGGCTGAAGATCAGATGAATATTTCAAAGAATAATATTTTTTTTAAGCATTTGGAGCTGAGTCAAAGGAGTTATTCTTCACAATATTTCTCTGTGACAAACCAATGTCGGAAAATTCATTATGAAGCTGGTCTGTTGACCCGGACTTTCTAGAAGGAGGAAATAACAAGGACTTAAGGGTGATCAGGTACCGGTTTACAAGAATTGTTAAGCCGGAGCACAACCTGTCAAATTTGTTCTTGTGTTTATTTTGCAGCATAAGTTTACCATGGATAAATCCAAGCTAAACTTGGGGGCTAATGTTGGGGATATACCCCGCGGCGTAACCCGGCCGGACTTGGCAATTCACCGGCGACCCGCACTGACCAAACGGTTTACAAGCAACCTGACTAAATATTATGACTCACTGGTAACCCGGCAGGCGGGATAGACGGATGACAAGGCCCAAGGCCCAGAAGGCCGGTTTATGTTAATGGTGGGCCGGTTTAAGAGAAAAGATGTGAATAATATTTCCCTTACAAGGAGTCAAGACCCGGACTTGTATCCGGTTTGTATTAGAAGATAGACTAGTCCTAATCCTAATAGGACTCCACATGTAACCCGCCCCTTCAACATATATAAAGAGGGGCGGGGCTCCCCAAAAGGGACAAGATTCACAAGTTCCACAAGTTGGACAAGTTAGGTTTAGACAATAGCTCTTGAGATAGAGCACTCTTGTAACCGTGATCATCATCATCAATATCAATGAAGCAGGATGTAGGCTTTTACCTCCACCGTGAGGGGCCGAACCTGGGTAAAACATCGTGCCTCTCGTCCTGCTCAACCCCTCTCAAGCTACCACATAGATGCGTTGGCCTCGCGACTAAGTCCTCACACTAAGGACATCTGCCGTGACAATTCCACGACAGAACCCTTAACAGAACTATTATCCCTAGAAGATGTTTCTTACTACCCATGTAATATCACATAATTAGTTGGGCACTTGTCTCATAAAGCACTAAGGACCCATACGCTGGTCTCCACGCATACCCTGGTTCTTATATAACTGAGCGGGTATTCGGATACACTCCGGACTATTGGGCCCGGAGGTTGAAGCGAAAAGGTCCGCAATGACAAATGATCTACAATCCGGCTAGAAGGCATTATACATGTCACTTTAATTACATAGTCATGGAGACTGACTAAATTCCTCTTCTATACCATCCAACAGGCGGTCTAGCTTACAGTCCTGTTGAGAATACTTTGTGGCTAATTCTACTTGCCCATAAACTAAGCTAACAGGGATCTCTTTTCCGTCGGGCCCCACAGGTCCGACCTCGGCCATGTGATTTGGGTCTGCCTTGGTATACCGCATCTACACCATGGCCTAGGCTTCTCTGGCACCCTGTCGGTAGGCTGATATCTTCCACAATCGGAAGCGCCGCCGTGCTCCCTTGAGCTTCTCCGCAAGCTCGGAAACGCCCTCTGGCAGGGAGACGGATGGCCACAAGGCCTGGGCAACACCCTGCATCACCCGCCGAACTTGTTCGTGCAAATGTGACAGCTCGGACAGAAGATCACCCGCAGACCCGGGCATTTCCTCAGTGGGATGACCCGTCAGCATACCTACAGACATAACGCTGTTAGTCGACTTCCTCGCCGAACTCCTTTAAAAGGATTCGTTTAAGCACTTATTGAAAATGCCGCGTCGAAGCCGCTTATTCTCCTTCTCGGAGTCTGCAAGCTGGCCACGAACGTCTTTTAGTTCCATGCTCAGCTTAATATTGCCATCTTGGAGATTTTTTTTCTCCCGCCTAACTTTAGTCAGCACGTGTTTGCCAGCCTCTAGCTGTCGCATAACATGCTGGACCTCCGGATTCACCTGCAACATCTATTGTTAGAACTGCACCCACGCCGCACAATATATGGTAACCATCATTCTTTAAAGTAAATGTTACCAGCGGGAGGTTTTTTCTGTTCCTGCAATGCGGCAACAGCGGCCCGCAGTTGGGTCTTGCATTCCTCCAGCTCCTGGGATAGCCTAGTATTCTTCTCTGTAAGAACCTGCACAATAAAGATGATCCTTAAATCAGTTCTGCTAACTGCTTCAAGTCTCAGGGGCTACTGATACATATAAATCACCAGATTCACTCACCCGTACATCCTTTACATACTGATCTGTGGCTCTGGCTAGACCATCTTGAGCGGCACGGAGGTACGCCTCTCCAGAATTGAAAGCATCAAATGCCTCTGGTGAGAAACAAGTGTCACGGAGTATGGCCCGACGGCGCCTATGATTCATGGCGCTTTCCACTTCTGAGTTAGTAGCGGATAACCTGTCCGCATCCTCTGTAGGGGGATTATCCGGCACCCGCCCCATATCGGCTTCCGCCTCTATGTCCAGTCCTGGCGCCCGACTGGTGGAGGCGTGATCAGCAACATCGCCGGACATATTCCGACGAGCGTTTTTTCTATTAAGGAAACACGGGTGTCATTACATTTTGAGAAAGACGACAACCAAGGAGCGGGGTTTTATACCTTTGTGTCGGCGTCTCCGTCCTGACCGCCTTCCTTTTTGGCCTACCTGGCCTCGGTGCCTCTGGTTGGCGAGTTGCTGCGGGTTCGGCAGAGCGTCCCGAATGCCTTCCCTGTAAAAAAAATGCCATGTGTATATGGTGGGTGAAGTGTTTAAGAGGGATCCTAGTTTTTGGAGTTAGGATTTTTTGGTTTTTCTTACTTGCGATGCAGGGAGCAGTCTGGGATAGTCGGCCGTAATGGCCACCATGGCATCATCGCAGCTTAACTAATAGAACCGCCGGTCTATCAGCTCCACGGAGATAACCGAATCTTCTTGAAGTCCGGAGTCGAGGGCCCGTTCAGGGTCCTTTGGTTGTGGAGAAGGGCTGCTGACCTCCTTTATGGCTTTTTGCAGTTCCTGCCGCAAAGTGGCAAGGTGAATACTTACGACAAAGAATGCGGGAAAATGGGAGCAGGGAAATATAACTTACCCAGCTTGGAGGATTGTACATGGAGAATCCCTCCGTGGCTTGATGCGGGTGAACTCCTCTTCCTCACTCTTGAACAGTTCGGACAGAATTTTTGCTAGAGCGGCAGCATTGCCCGGACCCTTATGCCCGCAGCGGGTGGCGTCATCCGCCCCGTTATAACACCACAAGGGGTGCCCACGATATTGAAGTGGCTGCATTCCCTGCATCATGCAAATCGACATAACTTCGATTATTGTCAATCATGATTGAGCCAGTGCTTTGATTCGGTTCATCAGATAGAGGACTACCCTGTTGTCTTCCGCCTGGGGGCTCCGTGGGCGCCAACTTCGGCGCTTCTTCAGAGGAGCATTGTTGAACTCAGGAAGACCCTGCCAAACAGGGTCCGGAAGGGGAACGTCCTCCATATAAAACCATTCTGAAGGCCAGTGTGGGAGTCCTGGATTAGGGGGTCTCCGGACAGCCGGACTATCTCCATTGGCCGGACTATTAGACTATGAAGATACAAGATTGAAGTCTTCGTCTCGTGTCCGGATGGGACTCTACTTGGCGTGGAAGGCAAGCTAGGCAATATGTATATGGATATGTCCTCCTTTGTAACCGACCTTGTGTAACCCTAACCCTCTCCGGTGTCTATATAAACCGGAGGGTTTTAGTTCGTAGGACAACAATCACCACATACAATCATATCGTAGGCTAGCTTCTAGGGTTTAGCTTCTCTAATCTCGTGGTAGATCTACTCTTGTAACACCCATATCTTCAATATTAATCAAGCAGGACATAGGGTTTTACCTCCATCAAGAGGGCCCGAACCTGGGTAAAACTTCGTGTCCCTTGCCTCCTGTTACCATCCAGCCTAGACGCACAGTTCGGGACCCCCTACCCGAGATCCGCCGGTTTTGACACCGACATTGGTGCTTTCATTGAGAGTTCCTCTGTGTCGTCGCCGTTAGGCTTGATGGCTCCTACTATCATCGATAGCGATGCGGTCTAGGGTGAGACTTTTCTCCCCGGACAAATCTTCGTATTTGGCGGCTTTGCACTGCGGGCTAATTTGCTTGGACATTTGGAGCAGATTGAAAGCTACGCCCCTGGCCATCAGGTCAGATTTGGAAGTTTGAACTACACGGCCGACATCCACGGAGACTTGATCTTCGACGGATTCGAGCCACACCCGGGCGTGCCGCACTGTCTCGATGGGCATGACCTAGCTATGCCACCGGACGGTACTCTAGAGGCCGCGCCCACACCAGCTCCGACCCTTAGCTCGGAGCCAACTGCGCCAATCGAGGACGGGTGGCTAGACACCGCCTCAGGGGCTACAGTCTCGACGGCGATCGAGCCAAACACCAGCATAATCCTCTGCGCAACCCGTGACTCCAAGGTGCCGGACTCTCTTCCGGACCCTGAACCATCCGCGCCCCTGCCAATCGAATCCGAGTGGGAGCCAATCAAGGAATTCACCTCCGCGGATATCTTTCAGCACTCGCCCTTCGGTGACATTCTGAATTCACTAAGGTCTCTCTCTTTGTCAGGAGAGCCTTGGCCGGATTATGGCCAACAGGACTGGGATGCGGACGACGTAGAAATCCGACGCCCACCCACCACCCACTTTGTAGCCACTGTCGATGATTTAACCGACATGCTCAACTTCGACTCCGAAGACATTGACGGTATGGACGACGATGTAGGAGACGAACATGAACCAGCACCTATAGGGCACTGGAAAGCCACCTCGTCGTATGACATATACATGGTGGATACACCCAATGAAGGCAACAGCGACGAGATAGCGGAGGATGACCCCTCCAAGAAGCAACCCAAGCGCCAACGTCAGCGGCGCCGCTCTAAGTCCCGCCAAAGCAAAAGTGGTTATACCGGCGCAGGAGATAATAACACTCCGGATAGCACCGAAGACAACGAAAACCCCCTCCAGCAAGAGTTAGATCAGGAGGATGAAGGTGCCAGCTCTCCTGAGAGAGCGACTGGCGGAGAGGAGGAGGATGACAATTACATGCCCCCCTCCGAAGATGAGGCAAGCCTCGGCGACGATGAATTCGCTGTACCAGAGGATCCTATCGAACAAGAGCGCTTCAAGCGCAGGCTTATGGCCACGGCAAATAGCCTGAAGAAAAAGTAGCAGCAGCTTCAAGCTAATCAAGATCTGCTAGCTGACAAATGGACTGAAGTCCTCTCAGCCGAGGAATATAAACTCGAGCGTCCCTCCAAGAGTTACCCAAGGTGCAGGTTACTACCCCGACTGGAGGAAGAAGCGTATGATACGGCTGACCGACCACCTTGTGGCCGCGATAGAGAGGCATTCCTGTCGAAAGCTCAGCCTCCACCCCAACGCCATCCAAATAAAAAGGCATGGGGAGATACGCCAGACCTGCGAGACATATTGGAGGACAAAGCAAAGCACTCAAGATCGATCTACGGATCATGATGGCGCACCACTCTACGAGACGGTAAACGTCACGCCGGATACAGTAAAACAAAATCCGGCCGGGCCGAACACAGTGGGCAGGACCCATATGAGCTGTGTCGCGATATAGACCAATACAGAGGCACCGCACACCCCTTATGTTTCACAGACGAAGTAATGGAACATCAATTCCCTGAAGGTTTCAAACCTGTAAACATTGAATCATACGACGGCACAACAGATCCTGCGGTATGGATCAGCACGGCATGCCATCAAGTACCTCCCACTAAAACTCAAAGGACCAGCACGACATTGGCTTAATAGCTTGCCAGCGGACTCCATTAGCTGTTGGGAATATCTGGAAGCCGCATTCCTCGACAACTTTCAGGGCACTTATGTGCGACCACCAGACGCCGATGACTTGAGCCACATAATTCAGCAGCCAGAAGAGTCGGCCAGGCAATTCTGGGCTCGGTTCCTTACAAAGAAAAACCAAATCGTCGACTGTCCGGATGCGAAGGCCTTAGCGGATTTCAAGCACAACATCCGAGACGAGTGGCTAGCCCACCACCTTGGTCAGGAAAAGCCGAAATCTATGGCAGCCCTCACGATGCTCATGACCCGCTTTTGTGCGTGAGAAGACAGCTGGTTGGCTCGCAGTAACAACATATCAAAGAACCATGGTACCTCCGATACCAAGGACGGCAACAGCAGGTCACGTCGCAACAAGCATAAGCGCCGCATTAACAGCGAAAGTACTAAGGATACGGTAGTCAATGCCGGATTCAAAGGCTCTAAACCCGGTCAGCGGAAAAAGCCATTCAAACAAAGTACGCCGGGTCCGTCCAGCTTGGACCGTATACTCGATCGCTCGTGTCAAATACACGACACCCCAGACAAGCCAGCCAATCACACCAACAGGGATTGTTGGGTGTTCAAGCAGGCCGGCAAGTTAATCGCCGAAAACAAGGACAAGGGGCCGCATAGCGATGACGAGGAAGAACCCCGGTAGCCACACAACGGAGGACAGAAGAGGTTTCCCCTGGAAGTGCGGACGGTGAATATGATATAGCAACCCACATCCCCAAGAGGGAGCGGAAGCGTGCGCTCAGGGACGTATATGTGCTGGAGCCAGTCGCCCCGAAGTTCAACCATTGGTCCTCCTATCTGATCACCTTCGATCGCAGGGACCACCCCACTAGTATCCGTCTTGGAGGATTCGCCGCACTGGTCCTGGACCCAATCATCGACGGATTTCACCTCACTCGAGTCCTCATGGACGGCGGCAGCAGCCTGAACCTGCTTTATCAGGACACAGTGCGCAAAATGGGTATAGACCCCTCAAGGATCAAACCCACAAAGACGACCTTTAAAGGCGTCATTCCAGGCGTAGAGGCCCACTTCACAGGCTCAATTACACTGGAAGTGGTCTTCGGATCCCCGGATAACTTCCGAAGCGAAGAGTTAATCTTCGATATAGTCCCGTTCCGCAGTGGTTATCATGCACTGCTCGGACGAACCGCATTCGCTAGATTCAATGCGGTACCACATTATGCATACCTCAAGCTCAAGATGCCAGGACCTCGAGGAGTTATTACAGTCAATGGAAACACAGAGCACTCTCTTCGAACAGAGGAGCACACCACGGCCCTCGCAGCAGAAGCACAAAGCAGCCTCTCAAGGAAATCTACCAGTTCGGCGTTTCAAAGCCCGGACACCTTCAAGCGCGCTCGGGGCAATCGGCAAATAGACCGCCTGGCGCGATCTGAGCTCGCGTAGCAATACGACGGCCACCCCAATCCCAGCCCAACGACATTGTTCACACCGCGCGTACATCATTACGCATTAAAAATACCATGGGCACAGATGGGGAGGGGGAGGCAGAACTACGACACGTCCCAAAATGCGGCCTAAACCGCACCAGGGGCTTCCCGTTTGGTTATTTTTCTTTTTTCTTTCAGGACTTCAATCTCTGGAAACACTGTCCGACAACTCTATTGCCGAACACATGATACAGCAACCAAGGAGGCCGACGACTACGGAATTCCCAGGTGGATTACAGATTTCACATAATTCCTCGGCTCGCCCTTGGAAGGGACATAGTCCTACTCTTTTGCTCATTACACTATCTGTATCACTCTGCTTTAATGCAATTTTTTAATATATAATGCATGACATTACGATTATTATCCCATTTTCGATATACGTATACATATCTATGTGTTCATTAATGACGCCTAGCAACCGTACACTCTGGTACGGCCAATGCACCAGGGGCTTACGTACCGACAATATGGTGTGAAAAGTCCGAACACTTTCACAAGTGTGGCACCCCGAACTTATAGCATTATATGCATCAGCTCCGAATCATGTCTTTGGTCAAATGTTGGGTTTGCCCGGCTCCTATGTTTTGGTACCTTACGTTCCGCTCTATCGGCTAAGGTAGCGCTAGGAGAACTACTGCGATTGTGCCCCGATTCTGCCGGGGCGAGTACCTCAGTAGAGAAAGCTAAAACTGACTGTCATGATAAGGCGAGAGACTGGTCGCTGTTCGGCGAGGTTTTTTGAGTCCCTAAAGACTTATGTCGCTTAGGGCGAGGGGCCGGCTCTGTCCGGCTTACAGGCGTGTATCACGCCCCGAATTAGGCCTTCCGAATACCAGGGGCTTCGCCGAAATTTAAAATTATAGAATTCTATGGCTAAGTGAGAGTGATAAAGCATTATTAGTCCGGTTGCCTTGTTTGTTGTGCTGAGCACCTCCCTCGAAGGACCCAAACATGGGAACAAGAGTGCTCAGGTTTATCCCGAACACCCCGGCACTCGGGGCATGGGGGCAGAAGCCGAGGACTAGCCATCTCTCAGATTGGATAAACAGCCAAACAGAAGGTAATATTTTAAATTCACAAAAGCGTTGCATAGCGCATATGAAACAAGTTTTCATTACAAAGGATAAAAAACGAGCAAGTCTCATTCAAATATTACATTTTGTGAACACTCATCCGCGATAAGACGGGCATCCGGCAGAACACCCTCGTAGTACATCTCGGGGTGGCGGTGCTCCTTGCCCTCCGGCGGCCCCTCCTTGATAAGCTTCACGGCGTCTAGCTTGACCCATTGCGTTTTCAGACAGGCGAAGGCCCGGTGTGCACCTTCAATGCAGACGGATCGCTTGACGACCTCCAGCCGTGGGCATGCATCCACAAGCCGCCTCACCAGGCCGAAGAAGCTGTTCGGAAGGGCATCGCCAGGCCACAACCGGACTATGAAGCCTTCATGGCCTGATCGGCCGCCTTATGTAGCTCGGCCATCTGCTTCAGCTGGTCGCTCATTGGCATCGGATGTTCGGCCTCAGCATACTGAGACCAGAACAGCTTCTCCGTCGAGCTTCCGTCCTCGGCCTGGTAGAATAGTGCGGCATCGGACACACTGTGGGGAAAATCTGCGAATGCTCCTGAAGAGCTCTGGATTCGGGTAAGTAATCGGTAATTCACCGTTGCATGCTTGCTTTGCATAGAGAAAGCCTTACCCGCCGCTATGTTCTTCATCGCGTCGATCTCTTGAAGGGCCTTCTGGGCCTCGGCCTTGGCACTCTTCGCGCTCTCACGGGCCGCGACAAGCTCAGACTCTCTCGTCTTCAAGTCAAGCTCCAACGCCTCGTGCTTCGTCACGAGAGCTTGGAGCTCTTGTTGAACCTCGCCCACCCGAGCCTCATGCCTCTCTCACTCGGTGCGCTCCTGGGCCGCCTTTTCTTCGGCCTGGGACATCGCTTGCTTCAGGGTCGCCACCTCGGTCATGGCCCCTGGCAAACATACAATGATCCTGTCATTTAGCAATCGCGTCCTTTTTCTCATCTACAGACGGGGTATCACTTACCCTTGTTCTCCTCGAGCTGCCTCTTAGCAAGGTCGAGCTCCTTTGGGGACCCCTCAAGGGCCTCCTTCAGTACGGCGACCTCTGCAGTTCGTGCGACGGACGCCAGCAGCGAAGCCTGCACATGCATATTGACATACTTATATTAGACTCCTGCGATATTATTTGATCCTCTGTTCGGCTTTTCTTTGTGAACACTGAACAAAGCATCAGGGGCTACTGTCTATGCGGTAACACTTAAACTACATTTTAAAACACTTACCTCGAAGCCTGTTAGAAGGCTAGTACAGGCTTCAGTCAATCCGCTCTTGGCGGACTGAACCTTCTGGATCACCGCACTCATGATAGTGCGGTGCTCCTCCTCGATGGAAGCGCTGCGAAGTGCTTCCAACATAGTGTCCAGCGCCTCTGGGTGGACAGAGGTCATCGGCACTGGCGTCTCACCCTCCTTAGAAGGGGACCGCCTGCCCGAGCTCGGATCCGTTGGAGGGTCCGGCGCGGTGTTCGGCTGAGGGCCGAACTCGGAGCTCTCGGGGACCCCGTCCCCTCGGCTCCCGGAGTCCGTAAGGTCACCTTGAGGCGCCTCTGGGACTGTCGCGCCCTCGATCCGGTGCCTCTTGAGATAGCACCTCGGCGTCGTCGGCCGGATGAGGGGAAGTGGTGGTCGGGACTGGATCGCTATCCATGTCTGACGAAGCCAGGGAGCCGTCCGAGGATACCTCGATATTGGCTCGGGGTGGCCTGTACAATTGAGTTCGGCGTTAGGGAAAGCAATGCGACAAAGGAATCCTATGGGTTACTTTGGTATCCGAACACTTACGATCTCCCCTGGGGCTTGCCCCTGGGTAACCACTCGTCTTCACTTTCGTCGGTGGCGGTAGAGCTGTCCGGAAGGAGCGTCCTTCCCTTCTTGGACCCTTCGGCCTCCCCAGTTGGGGTGGCCTTCCTTTTCTTGTCTCCCCCAGTCGGTGGGGGAGCCTCTTCTTCCTCTTCCTCGTCTTCGGGGGAAGAGTGTGCCGCAGTGTCGTCGGACGGTGAGTCCGACGACGCCTGGCGTCGGGAACTCTTTCGAGCTCCCTTGGCCTTCTTGGTCTTCTCCGGCACCTTATAAGGGGCCAAAGTCAGCATCTTCGTTAGAAGAGCGTTTGCAGGGCCTTCGGGCAAGGGAGCCGGACAGTCGATCTGTCCGGCCATCTTCTGCCAGTCCTGTCAACATTACAGGAGTTTAAACCCCGCATAGAATCAATCTATATAGAAAAAAAGTATCCTGTGAAAGGCAAAACAACTTACCGCACTAGCGTGGCGCTTCGCGCTGAATCCGCGATCCTCAGTAATGGGGGGAGGGACCGCGGCGCCCTTGAACAGCACCCTCCAGGCATCTTCATGAGTCGTGTCGAAGAGCCTGTTCAGAGTTCAGTGTTGCGCCGGATTGAACTCCCACAAGGTAAACTCCCGTTGTTGGCACGGGAGTATCCGGCGAACGAGCATAACCTGGACTATGTTGACAAGCTTGAGCTTCTTATCCACCATGTTCTGAATACATGACTGGAGTCCGGTCAGTTCTTTTGAATTACCCCAGGACAAGCCCTTCTCTTTCCAGGAGGTGAGCCGCTTGGGGATGCCAGATCGGAACTCGGGGGCCGCTACCCATGCGGGGTCGCGCGGCTCGGTGATATAGAACCACCCCGATTGCCACCCCTTTATGGTGTCCACGAAGGTGCCCTCGAGCCATGTGATGTTGGGCATCTTGCCCACCATGGCGCCTCCGCACTCCGCCTGGCGGCCACTCACTACCTTCGGCTTGACATTGAAGGTCTTCAGCCATAAGCCGAAGTGGGGCTTGATGCGGAGGAAGGCCTCGCACACGACGATAAATGCCGAGATATTGAGGATGAAGTTTGGGGCTAGATCATGGAAATCCAGGCCGTAATAAAACATGAGCCCCCGGACGAAGGGATGGAGAGGGAATCCTAGTCCGCGGAGGAAATGGGTGAGGAATACCACCCTCTCATGGGGCTCGGGGGTGGGGATGAGTTGTCCCTCATCTGGGAGCCAGTGCGCGATGTCGTCGTGCAGGTATCCGGCTCTCCTTAGTTTCTTGATGTCTTCCTCCGTGACGGAAGAGACCATCCACTTGCCTCCCGCTCTGGACATGGTTGGAGAAGGTTGAGATGGAAGTGAGGACTTGGGCGCTAGAGCTCGAGTATGCGGGAGCGGATGAGCAGAGGAGGAAGAAGGCGTGGATAGAAAGGTGAATCCTTATCCCTTTATATGGGCGGACAAAATTAAACGTCCCCAGTTGCCTAGTAAAACTCGCTTATCCACCAAGCTCCGCAATTGATGGTGCGGTTGGGTTACCCATGCCCGTATTGATGAGAATCCCGTAATAAGGGGACACGATCTTTGCTTTTACAAGACATGTCGAAAAACTGCCTCGTGTTATGTGCGGGGCTCGTTAAAAGAAATGGTTCGAATAGTCACCGGGCCATGACATGACGTCATGCTATCAAAACAAGCCAGCAAATTAGATCTGTGAAAAAACATCATTCTCTCTACGGTGAAATGTGGGACTTATTTTGCAGGGTCGGACACTATCCTCGTATTCAACTTCTTCTGTAATGTATTCGGAGAAGGAACCCGCCTTGCAATGCCGAAGACAACTGCGCACCGGACTCATCGTCATTGAAGCCTGGTTCAGGGGCTACTGTGGGAGTCCTGGATTAGGGGGTCTCCGGACAGCCGGACTATCTCCATTGGCCGGACAGTTAGACTATGAAGATACAAGATTGAAGACTCCGTCTCGTGTCCGGATGGGACTCTACTTGGCGTGGAAGGCAAGCTAGGCAATACGTATATGGATATCTCCTCCTTTGTAACCAAACTTGTGTAACCCTAACCCTCTTCGGTGTCTATATAAACCAGAGGGTTTTAGTCCGTAGGACAACAATCACAACATACAATCATATCGTAGGCTAGCTTCTAGGGTTTAGCCTCTCTGATCTCGTGGTAGATCTACTCTTGTAACACCCATATCTTCAATATTAATCAAGCAGGACGTAGGGTTTTACCTCCATCAAGAGGGCCCGAACCTGGGTAAAACTTCGTGTCCCATGCCTCCTGTTACCATCCAGCCTAGACGCACAGTTCGGGACCCCCTACCCGAGATCCGCCGGTTTTGACACCAACAGCTAGTCTTCGGATGGCTTCTTCGGGGTACCGGACAGGTATCCGGTATCGGCGATGCGCCATATTTCGGCTCCGCCCACTTGATAAAGTGATTCCCTCTGTGTGCGAGGGACGAGGCAGAATAGCCTTTTCCACAGCTCGAAGTGAGCCTCGTAGCCCAGGAACAACTCACAGAGAGCAACATAGCCGGCGATATGTAGAATGGAGGCAGGGTTGGGATCGTGTAATTGGAGGCCGTAGAACTCCAGGAGCCCGCGGACAAATGGATGAATTGGAAATCCGAGTCCCCTTAGTAAATAAGGAACAAGGCAAACCCGTTCCCCCATGGAGGGACAGGGAAAGCTTTCCGCTTGCTCTCCGCCTTTGTAGGTGGCAAGCCTGGCTCGAACGGGCACCATATACGCCGGAGGGAGAAATCCCTTGGTCTGCAGTTCGACTAATCGACTGTGCGGGACTGAACACCTCTCCCAATCACCGGGCTTAGGGCTACGGGGGCGGGAGGAGGAGCTGCGGAGGTCGGCCATGCTGGAATGGATCTTTCCAAAACGCGCTCTGATGGATTCTTGCTGGGGGAGGATGGTATGGATCGGATCTAAGAATCCCCGTTCCTTTAATAGACAATTTATTTATCTGGCTAGGGGGCGATTGTAAAAACGCCCTGGCACCTCGTATTCATTCGACGCGTGGGAGATAGCCCTTATTGGGCACAGAAGCCAAGAGGTCCAAACATTTATGGGACCGGACACTGCTTACAAACACTTGTAAATTGGAGAACAACCCGCCTTGCAATGCCGAAGACAATACTACGCGCCGGACTCATCGTCATTGAAGCCTGGTTCGGGGGCTACTAAGGGAGTCCTGGATTAGGGGGTCTCCGGACAGCCGGACTATATCCTTTGGCCGGACTGTTGGACTATGAAGATACAAGATTGAAGACTTCGTCTCATGTCCAGATGGGACTCTACTTGGCGTGGAAGGCAAGCTAGACAATACGGATATGTATATCTCCTCCTTTGTAACCGACCTTGTGTAACCCTATCCCCCTCCGGTGTCTATATAAACCGAAGGGGTTTAGTCCGTAGGACACAACAATAACATACAATCATACCATAGGCTAGCTTCTAGGGTTTAGCCTCTCTGATCTCGTGGTAGATCTACTCTTGTACTACCCATATCATCAATATTAATCAAGCAGGACGTAGGGTTTTACCTCCATCAAGAGGGCCCGAACCTGGGTAAAACATCATGTTCCCTGGCTCCTATTACCATCCGCCTTAGACGCACAGTTCGGGACCCCCTCCCCGAGATCCGCCGGTTTTGACACCGAAACTCCAAGTCTCCGGTGAGGCGGCGCAGTGGGTCTGGGCGCCGTGGGTTTCTAGGGTTTGGAGGGCTGGGATGGCAAGGGAGGGTGGGTGGGGGCGGCGGAGCCCGGGAGCGAGGTTGCCGGTGGGTGGAAGGGGATCGGCAGTGGTGGCGAGAGGCGAGGGGCGAGATGGGTCGGTGCAGTATGGGTGGGGGTGGGGGGGATTGGGGGAAGAAAGGGGGTTGACGAGGCGGGAGGCTTAGCAATGGCGCACCCCCTAGCGGTGCACCATTAGAATTTTTTTTTGATAGCAATGGCGCACCCCCTAGGGGTGCGCCATTAGTATTTTTTTAGGATTTTTTGTTGCCTAGCGAAGGGCCGGCAGCGGCGTCTTGAACCCTAGGTCTAGCTCGGGGGGGAGGGAGGGGTGGGTGGTCGTCGTCGGCGGTGGAGCGGGGGAGGGTGCGGGGGTCGTCGGCGGCGATGGAGCGGGGGAGGGTGTGGGGGGTCGGCGGCGGCGGTGGAGCGGGGGAGGGTGCGGGGGGTCGACGGCGGCGGTGGAGCGGGGGAAGGGTGTGGGGGGTGCTCGGCGGCGAGGGGGATCTAGCGAGGGGGGATAGCGATCGAGATGGAGGACACTAGAATAGAAGAAATATCATTTCAATATGTCGAAATACAATCGAGAAATGAAGGCTACTATTTAAATACAATCGATCTTAATTAGCTAGCTATCTGTTCACAATCTTCTTGCCCTTCTTTTTCACAAATGGAGTTCTTCTGTGGACCGGATGTCCTTTAGGTATGGTGGTCCTGCTTCTTCTTGTGGTGTATGGCACTTCATCGTCGTCGTCATGTTCCATCTTCGGGTCGCCGTACTTGTCGAAGTCTTGCTCATTGGCGACTCCATCCATTGCGATGATCTTCCTTTTGCCTCTCCTCACGACAACACAACTAGGCTTTGACGGGTCGGTAATGAAGAAGCATTGGTCCACTTGGGAAGCCAGTACCCATGACTCATTTTTTGCGGTGACGTTTGCGCCCGCGGTCTTGGATTTGGCTTCGGGTATAACCATGGTGGTGAAATACCAGTCTTCTTTTAGGACACTCTTGGCCCATCTAACACGGAACATCAGGACCTTCTCTCCAGCGTAGCTCAGCTCCCAGATCTCCTCGATCCTTCCATAGTATCTTTCCTTGTCGTTACCGGTGTAGGATTCCATCGTTACCCCAGAGTTCTGATAACCATCACTCTTCATGTCCTTGTCCTCGGTGTAGAATGTGTAGCCGTTGATATCGTACACCTCATAGGTCATCAGTTGTGCTTGGCGCCTTGTGACAAGGCGAATATGAGTTTTTCTTCCGTGGAAGAATCCTCATGTAAAGGGTACGACAGAAGCTTCTCCTTGAACCAAAGCGTGAAACATGAGTTGTGCTCTTTGATTATATCTCCTTCCGTCCTCTGTTGGCCTTGGTCATTGTACGTCTTCTCAATAAAGGTTTTGTGCTCTACCACCCAAGGATCGACCATGTCTATGTATTGTAGTGCGACTAGGTTTGCTCTTTCAAAGTCGGCGAGTCAACCCTCGAAGTCGACATGCATTTCACAGCGATCCTCGCAGTGACCCCATCTAGCGAGCCTGCCGAGTTGCCTGTTGACGGGCAGACCAACGGGGTTCTCGATGCCTAGATAATTTGTGCAGTAGGAGATGCACTCTTCGGTTAGAAAGCCCCTGGCTATGCTTCCCTCTAGACGTGACATGTTGCGAACGTATCCTTTGATGACACCATTCATCCTTTCGAACGACATCATGTTGTGCAGGAACATTGGCCCGAGTTTGATGATATCATCCACGATATGGACCAGCAGATGCACCATAACGTCGAAGAATGCGGGCGGGAAGTACATCTGAAGCTCGCATAGTATCACCACGATCTCTTCCTGTAGCCTTCTGAGTTGCCTCACGTCAAACGACTTCCGAGAGATGACGTCGAAAAAGTTGCATAGGCCAAATAGCGTTTCACGGACGTGCGCGTCCATGATCCCACGGATTGCAACTGGAAGTACCTGCATCATCAGCACGTGACAGTCGTGAGACTTCATCCCGCTGAACTTCTGCTTCGCTGGGTCTAGGTATCTGCTTATCTTCCCCGCATAACCGTAAGGAAGTTTTACTCCTACGAGGTAGGTGAAAAACTGCTCGATCTCCTCCTGACTTAGAGTGAAGCACGTGGGAGGGTAGTCATTTCCGGTCTTCTTGGCCTTTTTGCCTTTGCGATGACTTTCCGTGTCCTGCTTCGCCTCATCATCATCATCATCATCATCATCATCATCATCATTAGCGTGAAGCTCCTCCCTGATGCCCATTGATTTCAAGTCTACCCTTGCTTTCGACCCATCTTTGGTCCTCTCTGGCATGTTGAGCAGGGTACCAAGCAGAATCTCGCACACGTTCTTTGTGATATGCATGAAATCAAGGCTGTGAGGCACACAGTGGATCTTCCAGTATGGGAAGTCCCAGAAAACAGACCTCGTTTTCCATACCTTCAGCAGCGGCTCTGGCGCCTTTCTCTTCTTTCCCGGCTCTGGCGCCTTTTTCTTCTTTCCCGACAGTGGGCAATCTTTCCAATTTTTCAATAGCTCGTCTATTTCCTCGCCGCTCCTCGTACGCGGGCGTCTTCGGGGTTCGGTTTCACCATCGAATAGATCCTTGCGTTTTCTCCATGGGTCATCATCGCGAATCCACCTTCGATGTCCCATGAACACTGTTTTCAAAGACCCGGGATCTCTATCTAGCTGGCGATACATTGTGTCATCCATGCACCTGACGCATCCAAAAAATCTGTGGACCACCTGCCCCGCGAGATATCCGTAACCGAGATAGTCGTGCACCGTCGTGAGCAGTGCGGCTCTCATAGGGAAATATTCTTTCTCTGCGGCATCCCAAGTATTGGCTGGCGTTTTCCACAGCGTGTCTAGCTCCTCTTTCAGCAGCCCTACATACAGATTGATGTCATTCCCTGGTTGTTTCGGCCCTTCAATTAGCATACTCATGTGAATGTACTTCCTCTTCATGCACAACCAGGGGGAAGGTTGTACATCCACACAAACACAGGCCAGGTGCTATGTGTGCTTCTCTGGCTGCCAAACGGATTGACTCCATCGGTGCTCATACCCAGCATGATGTTCCTTGGATCGTCCCCAAATTCTGGGTGTTCAAAGTTCAACGCTTGCCACTGGCTCGCATCCTTAGGGTGACTCAGCATCTTGTCTTTTTTATTTATCTCTGGATCATTTCCGTCATCTTCTCGCTTCTCCTCCTCCCTATCCGCGTGCCAATGCAGGAGCTTTGCTAGCTTAGGGTCCGCGAAATACCGCTGCAGACGAGGAGTGATCGGAAAGTACCACACCACTTTTCGAGGAGCTTTCTTCCTCTTCTTGTATCGAGTGATGCCGCACACCAGACATATGGTAGACTCCGTGTGCTCGTCCCGATAAATTATGCAATTGTTCATGCACACATGGTATTTCACGTGTGGTAAATCCAGAGGACACACGATTTTCTTCGCCTCCTCGAAACTGGTCGGGCACTTGTTCCCCTTGGCAAGACGTTCGTGCCAGAATGACATGTTCTCGTCGAAGCATGCGTCGGTCATTTTGTGTTTTTCCTTCATCTCCAGAGCCATGAGCGTTACTTTCAGGCATGTATCCTCGGGCCTGCATCCTTCATACAATGGAGTAACCGCGTCTATCTCCAGTTGATCCAGCTTGGCTTTCTCTTGGGCGGCAGCTCTTGCGTTATCCGTCTGCTTGAGAAGCAGCTCTTGAATATGAGGGTCCTGCACCCAGTCCATCGATGGTCCATCGTCGTCTGCTCCAGCATATTCATCTTCCTCATCATCATGTCCGACTTCTTCTACATGATGACTGTGTACAACATCACCGTCGTGATCATGTACTGGAGATTCTTCGTCTTCTCGCCCGCCCTCGCCGCGGTGGTTGTCTTGCTGCGCTTCCTCATTTCTTGCCCGACCCCCATGGATGACTTCACATCTTCATCACCATGCCACCGATAGCCATCCATGAAACCACGCAAGAGCAGGTGGTCCTGCACCTGCCCGAAATCCGGGTCAGCAATAAGGCTCTTCAGCTTGCATCTTCGACATGGACATCTTATCTCCGTCTCGTTCTTTTGAAGCATCTCGGCCTTCGCGGAGCTCAAAAACCTATTCACGATGCCTTCGGTCATCGTGCAGACCATGGTCGCCTGCGGGGTAGAGCAAAACAATATTTTAGAACCAAGAGAAAATTTGGCATGACTTTCCCTAAAAATAGGACCAAAAAGGATGCATAGTGCCAAAATTCTCGCCGAAACGGAAATGAATCAACATTCCGGCAAAATATTGGCAACTACCGCATTTCAAATACCGGTACCTGCAGCCACAAACATATATGCAACACCACAAACATACATAGATCTAGCTAGGCCATAAAAAGTGCATGTGCACGTTGTTGGAGGGAGAAAAAAGTAGATCTACAACATAAAGATAGCTTTCCCCTTACTTACCTCTAAAAAAAGGTAATTCAACCACTTAATTTGGATGAATCTATGGTGCAAATGAGGTGAGGAGGAGGAGGCAGCTGAGACAAGCTTGGAGGAGGAGGTGGAGAGAATGAAGTGGGGAAAGTGAGTGTGTAGGTGTGGTTGTCCAAAATATCTAGCTGGTCCCAGGTTACTAATGGCGCACCACCCACAAATGCGCCATTAGTAACCCTGGTTACTAATGGCGCACCAGCTTGTGGTGCACCATTAGTAGATTTGCAAAAAAATGATAGTAATGGCGCACGTGGTGAGTGGTGTGCCATTACTAGTTAAACTAGTAATGGCGCACTGTTACCTGGTGCGCCATTAGTATTTTTGGAAAAATAATAAAAAAATATGTTAGTAGTGGCGCACCATTGGTGTGGTGCGCCATTAGTGTGATAGACACTAATGGCGCACCAGCACATGGTGCGCCACTGCTATATAGTAGTGGCGCACCACATGTCTGGTGCGCCATTAGTGTCCATATTATCTATAGCCCTTTTCCTAGTAGTGATCATGCCATGTTTTTGCTTGTTGTTTTACCATGTTGTTTGCTTCTTTCTGGTTGTGCTTCTTCTCGATAGTTCCGGTTATGTTGCGATTGTGAGGATTCGTTCGACTACGTCCGTTTGTCTTCTTCATGGACTCGTTCTTCTTCCTTCTGGGATTTCAGGCAAGATGACCATACCCTTGAAACCACATCTTTGCTTGCTAGTTGTTCGCTCTATCGCTATGTCACGCTACCTACCACTTGTTATATCATGCCTCCCATATTGCCATGTCAAGCCTCTAACCCACCTTCCTAGCAAACCGTTGTTCGGCTATGTTACCGCTTTTGCTCAGCCCCTCTTATAGCATTGCTAGTTGTAGGTGAAGTTGGAGTTTGTCGGCACCCGCCTGCCTGGCGCCCGCCTGGTCTCGATCATCATGGCTTGCGTCACGGGTTCCTCGCGACGTACCCCTGCCTTGATCTCTCCGCCTCCTCGCAAGCCTGCCTGACGAGGCTGCCTCTGAGGAAGCTTCCTATCGTCCGCCCCGCGAGGCTTGGCCCCTCGCGAGGGTCTATGAGCTTGAGCTGATGAAGATGGGCCGCGCTGGGCCCTCGCTTGAGCCACGCCACAGGCCGCAGGCAGGCAAGTCTGGGGACCCCCGTTCCCAGAACGTCGACAGTAGCCCCCGGTCCCAAGGCGCGTGCGGGCTTGGCTTAGCAGAGAAGCGAAGGGGCAAGCGCGAAGCGCCGCAGGCCCTAACAGCCTGCGGCCTTGGGCACCGCGTGGCAGTTGATTGGGCGTGGGCGTGGGCGTCTGCACTTCCCACGACGCCACGGCAACTGCACGACTTGACAAGTCCCTGCATGCAAAGATATGGGTCATGATTACCTGAGGTCATGGTGCTCGGCGGTTGGCCTTCCCCGGCTATAAGTACGGGGCCGCGTGAGCTTCGCCGGTTCACCCCTTCCCGTCACTCCTCCTCTTCTTCTTCCTTATCCTTGCTTCCTCTTGCGCCAATGGCACCGATCCGCCGGTTTTCAGCTGAGGAGAAGGGAAAGGCCCCCAGAGAGGGTCCTGACCCCCTCCCGCCGAAGAAGCGGCCAATCCCTTGCCACCGAGACGAAGGCGCCTGGCAGGTGGTGTCGAGGCTGTGGTACGAGCGGCCGCCGCCTGGGTTTCCGCCGCCCTTGCACGCCTGCGTCGTTGGACCCAGGGGGGCGCCGAGCAACACCGACAGCGTCGCCGCCGACGCCGGCGAGTCACAGTGGTGCGCGTCGTCCCCCTGGAGTCCACGTGGGGCGCTCCTCTCGCGAGCTTGTGCTTCACGCCGCCATGCCTCCAACTTCGTGGATCCGCCTTCCTCCCTCCTTCGCCTTCGAGATGCCGCCGAGCGGGGCCCTGGAGCTCTAGCTGCAGCACGCCGACTGTGGCACCCCTGCAACCGGAGCGGAGGTCGCGGTCGTCGCTCCGGGCAAGGTCTTCATGATCCGAGGCTGGGGTGAGATTGCCCGGGTCTGTCACACGGACGACGCCTTGGTGATCCATCTTGAATACGACAGCGCCTCCTTGATGTTCTTCAAGGTCTTTGATGCAGAAGGACGCCGGCTGGAATGATGCCCTAAGGGAAGCGGCAGTGGTGACGAACTGGCGAGGACCAGCCCTGCCCGTTTGTCCTCCTGCAGCTCCTCAGGCAGCAGTGGAGGGACTGCGGGCTTCAGCGGCTCCCCCGAACTCCTCGCGACCCCGGAGACGAGCGACGACAGCTACGAGCCTCCGAGCTCGCGCCGCGCTCGGAGTGAGGCAGCTGCCTCGGGCCGCCGACGCCACTGATCTGGATGGGGTTGGCGCCGGCGCTGGGCAGCCCACTGTTGATGATGGCGTCGCCTGGGGAGGTGCTAGCAAGTAGCGTTCCTTAGGGTTAGCACCTTTTGTTCCCTGGAAGGAATTAAAGAAACACCCCGTGGGGGTATGTAAGGCGTCTGCCATGCTTTTGTAATTACTATATCCTTAACATGAATTGGCGTGAGGTGTCCGTTCTGTCCCGGCTAAGCTCCCCCTTTCTATCCTCACGAGGACTTGGTGCTCTACGCTGATAGGTCCCAGTCCCCAGGCAAGCTTCAACCGTCGCTGGTATGCCAGGTCGCGATGCCGTGGTCAAGGCCAGGAGGTGAGCGGCCCGAGGTCCAGTAAGAGCCCCCGAGTCGCGATGCTCGGGAGGTCCCCTTTAGCGCTCAAGCAATCCTTGCTGGGTGAGAAAGGAAGGTAGCGTCGCCGTGACAGAGTTGCACTGGGCAAGGATTTAGCGCTGCGTTGGTCTAGCTTCTGTGACGGTGCGACTTATCTTGTGTGTCTGACGTAGTTCCTTGGAGAGGTGCCTGGCCTGAGAGGCGGTGGTCGAGGCACTGCTGGGTTAGGCCCTCACGAGCTTCCTCCCACTCCCCCGCACTTTCCTTGACGCTCTACGTCCTCAGGTCCCGGCCCTCGAGCGAGCTCAGTCGCCGCTGGTATGACAGGTCGCGATGCCATGGGTCAAGGCCAAGGGGTGAGCGCTGGAGAGCTAGTAGGATCCCATGAGTCACGATGCTCAGGTACCCCCCTTTTAACATGCAAGCGGTCCATGCCAAAGAGAGGGAGAGAGAGCTCACGATGCCCCCAATGTTTCTCCTGGAGTAGGTCCTGCACACCAATCATGAGGAGAAACAAGGCCTGTCATTACGGTCGCCGGCCAACCTGTGGTCACTCCGAGGGAGCGGTTAGGGCACTGAGGGACGGGTGAGGTGGCGCCGTGCGGGGCTGCCGCAGCCAGAGCTTGAGCACTCAGGTTTATCAACGCTGCAGGGACGGACCCGTGCGCACGCGCCGTGCCAGAGCGAGCGGCTCTTCAAATAGGCGTCGATCGAGCAGGTGATTAGGTCAGGTATGTTAAGCACATAGGAGGAAATCCAATTTCAAGCAAGCGCAGGTAAAAGCAACCGCCGCTGGGTCAGGCCCGAGCAGCATGGGGATGATGCAGCCTGAGGGGCGCCCCCAACAAGGTAAATAAAGAGCATAAACGAAATAGATACATGCCGCGGGGATGGACCCACGCGGCCTGGGAATGGTGCAGCCCTGTGGGCGCTCCTAGCTAAAAGTAGAACTCTGAAAGATGTCACCTGGTGCTGTTGAAGATGAAGTGATGCTAAGGAAGTGAGCGATGCGCGGTGAAGATGTCGGCCCTCATGATCCCCCAGGCCCAGGGGCCTCGGGAGGCTCTGGTGGCACGTGCAAGTCTTCGGGGACCATCGCCACCTCCGCCAGGACCGCACGATGCCTGACCTCCTGAGCCTCCATAATGCTCCTCAACAGGCGCTGATGTGCGGCGACCGTGCTCGGAAGGCCGAAGGGCATGCGAACGTAGCCGTGGGGTGGTCCCATGCAGCGCCCTACGGCCGAAGGCCATAGGTGCTCCTGGGACGCGGCTCGGTTGAGCCCTGGTATGTCGACGCAGACGCGCAGTCCTCCATCCTCGCCTGGATGTGGGGCCACGGCGGGCAAGCGGCGGCTGCCACGCATGACTCTAGACTCTTGTAGCTCTTGGGTGTTCCTTGCGATGAACTCCTGAGGGTTTTGTCTCCTTTGACTTGTACCTTTCTGAGGGAAGCATGCCTGAAAGCACCCCTCCAAGTGGTGCCCAAGTGCCTCCCCCGCAACCTTGGCAAGGTCGGTGGCTCTCCAAGAGAGAGCCCCCGAGCCCTGCCTGAGGAGGGCGCCGGGCGCGCCTTCCTATGTGCGAGAGGGCGGCGCTCCCTGTTCGGGCGCGAATCCTGACGCAATACCTCCGGAGGTGCCTGCTTCCTTGTGGCTCTGGCCAGGTGAGGTCTTCTTCTTCTTGAGGGTCGCCTCGGGAGGCCTCCCGCTCCTACGATCTGGGTCTTTGATTGCTGCGGCTTGGAACGCACGCTCAAGCGAGCACACTACATCCCTTTCTTCACAGGGTACGGTGATGACTCCACTGCTTCCTAGCATCTTGAGGACATTGTAACCATGGTGAGTCACTTCCATAAACTTGGCTAGGGCTGGGTACCCGAGGATGGCGTTGTACGACAGGCGGATGTGAGCGACGTCGAAGTCGATGAGCTCGGTGCGGTAGTTGTTGCGTTGCCAGAAGGTGACCGGAAGGCGAACCTGCCCAATTGGAACAGTGGAACCATCGGTGACTCCTGAGAAAGGCCTAGTCGGCTGAAGCTGGTCGTATGGCACTTGGAGATTGTCGAACGTCTTGATGGACAAGACGTTGAGTCCTGCTCCGCCCTCGATGAGGGTCCTGGTGACCTGCACGTTGCTGATGACTGGGGAGCAAAGCATCGGGAGGACTCCGGCCGTTGCCGCACACTTGAGCTGGTCTGTGGAACTGAATGTGATCGCGCACGAAGACCACCTGAGAGGGCGTGTGGCCTCAACCTTGGGACGGACTGCATTCACCTCACAAGCAAACTGCTTGAAGATGCGCTGTGAGGCTGGGGCCTGGGCGCCGCCCAAGATGCAAGCAATTGCACGCGGCTCTTGGAAGCCCCCAGCCCCATCGTCTTGGTGTTGGTCTTCATTCCTCCTCGGTGGAGGCGGCAGAGGAGGGAGGCCTGCGTTGCCGTGGGGACGGTCCCCACGAGGCTGGTCCCTCCAGCCTCCCTCGCGAGGCTGGTCCTGCCCGTGGTCCTCGCGAGGGCGGTCACGCCATCCCTGGCGAAGGCCACGGTCTTCCCATCGTCCACCGCCTCTTCCTCCTCCTCGGCCATAGCCCCTGTCGTGGCACTCTGGGCATCGGCCGATTCGCCCATCTCGCATAGCTTTGAGCTCTTGACATTCATTGGTGTTGTGGGTGTGGAGGTCGTGGTACACGCAGTACCATCCGCCCTTAGAGGACTCAGGCTGATCCCTGCCTCGCTTGGTGTCCGGTTCTGCTGCTAGCACGGCAACCCCCTTGCGCTTCACGTCCTTGGCCTTGAGCTTCTTTTCTTCCGGGTCGGCTGCCGGGAGCTCGAGAAGGGAGAGACGCCCTTCCTCAGCCCTGGCGCACTTGGTCTCCAAGTTGAACAGCTCCAGGGATGTGCACAGGTCTTCATGGATTTCTAGCTCTTCCTTCATCTTGACGTCGTGCACGCCGTTGGAGAAGGTTGAGATGATGGCTTCTTCAGTCACTTTGGGGATCTTGAGGCAAGCGTAGTTGAAGCGCTGGATGTACTTCTGCAGGGTTTCTCCTGGCTGTTTCTTGATGCGGCGCAGGTCGCTCACGGCCGGGGGCCAGTCGCGAGTGCCTTGGAAGTTGGCGATGAAGAGGGTGTGCATCTCGCTCCAGGAGGAGATCGTGCCAGGCGCCAGGTTCAGGAGCCAGGTGCGGGCGCCGTCCTTGAGCGCCATGGGGAACCAATTCGCCATGACCTTCTCGTCTCCATTGGAGGCTACGACGCCCAGCTCGTAGAGCTGCAGGAACTCCGCGGGGTCCGCTGTGCCATCATAGCGGGGAGGGAGGTCAGGCTTGAACTTGCCTGGCCATGTGACGCCGCGCAGCTCGGGGGTGAAGGCGAGGCAGCCCACCGTGGCCATTGGCGCCCCTTGCTGGTGCTGGACTCGTTATTGCGGGTCACCACGCGCCACCACTAGGAGCAGCGCGGGGTTTTGTCGTGGAGGCATTGGGGCGCGATCTTGGCGCGCCGGCGTGGGATCTCCTGGCAGCTCGCTTCTTGCTGCGCAGGCGCCGGACGTAGAGGGTCTCACCCTGGGGCTGCGCGCCTTGGAGCCAAGGCACCTTCTTGGGAAGGAGGCGGTGGAGGCGCCTCCTAATCCTCGCCCCCTGCACGGGACGGAGGGCGAGGCAGCAAGAGGGACATCAAGGGGGAGCCCCTGCGGCACGGACGAGCTCGGTGATGCGGGCGAGCCAGTCCTTGTAGAGGTCGTCGACGGGGCGATAGTGCAGGATCTCCCGCGCCAAGAGCAGTGAGGAGTGCACATCCATGGGTGCGCGACGGGCGTGGGACGACGAGCCAGCTGGAGTCAGCGACGTGGTGGCGGTGCGGCCAGCCTGCCGCACCGAGGGGTGCTGGGACGAGGCCTGCTGCTCGTTCCCCGCCGAGCCGGTGGCGGCGTTGGCGGTGGGCGACGGGGAACGACGAGGGGGGCCGCCGACGGGCGCCGTCTGGGCGACGCGAGCGGCGTGAGCAGCCCGGCGCTCGGCGCGAGCCCGACGAGCGTCAGCCATGGACACGACGGAAGATCACACGCGAACAGCGGAAGGAAGATTCCGGTGCACCCCTACCTGGCGCGCCAAATGTCGGGTTTCGGGTTCCGGCAGACCCTTGAGGTTCGAACACTGGGGTGCACACGGAGATCTCTCCCCTACCGATCTACGTCTGATCCTCTCTGGCGAACTAAGATGAAAATGATGAACAACACAAGAGACACGAGGTTTATACTGGTTCGGGCCACCGTTGTGGTGTAATGCCCTACTCCAGTGTGTGGTGTGGTGGATTGCCTCTGGGGTTGATGATGGATAGTACAAGGGATGAACAGCCTCGCGAGAGGTGTTCTTGAGTTGGTGCGATGAACTGCTAGGGTGAGTTCATCGCCTCTTTCTCTCTCTGCTAGGGTTCTACCAGATCTCTCGATGTTCTTGGGGTGTCTAGATGTCTAGATGATCTCTCCGGATCCTTCTCTACTCTGTGGTGGCTAGCTCTATTTATAGAGGCCCTGGGCCTCTCCCCAAATAATGAGCGGGAAGGGCGCCAACAATTGTCCATTTCGAAGGGGAACATCTAGTACAAGTTATCCTGACCAAAGGTGGTCTTCGGCTGCCAAAAGCACTGGCGATGACGCCGTCTTGGGCTCCACGGTGACCTCTGTCCTGCCGTCCGGCAGGTCTTGGTCTTGTTGCACCGGAATGGTAACCTTTGCCTGATGCCTTGGCATGTGCTTGCCCCCTTTGCACCAAAGGGGAAACAAGGACACTGCGCAGGCCGGCGCCCGCCTGGTCTCGATCGTCATGGCTTGCGTCATGGGTTCCTCGCGAGGTACCCCTACCTTGATCTCTCCGCCTCCTCGCGAGCCTGCCTGACGAGGCTGCCTCTGAGGAAGCTTCCTGTCGTCCGCCCCGCGAGACTTGGCCCTCGCGAGGGTCTTTGAGCTTGAGCTGATGAAGATGGGCCGCGCTGGGCCCCCGCTTGAGCCACGCCGCAGGCAGGCAAGTCTGGGGACCCCCGTTCCCAGAACGCCGACACCCTTGACAGTTCGCTCTGAATAAAACTCCTCCAGCAAGGCCCAACCTTGGTTTTACATTTTCCTAACAACCTATAACTTTTCCCTTGGGAGTAATTAACCCGAGGGTTATCTTTATTTTAACCCCCACCCCGGGCCAGTGCTTCTCTAACTGTTGGTCCGAACCGAGTAGACTGCGGGGCCACCTCGAGGAAACTTGAGGGCTGGTTTTACTCATAGGATGTCTCATCCGATGTGCCTTGAGAACGAGATATGTGCAGCTCCTATTGGGATTTGTCAGCACATTTGGGCGGTCTTGCTGGTCTTGTTTTACCACTGTCGAAATGTCTTGTAACCGGGATTCTGAGTCTAATCGGGTTGTTCCGGGAGAAGGAATATCCTTCGTTGATCGTGTGAGCTTGTGATGGGCTAAGTTGGGACACCCCTACAGGGTATAAACTTTCGAGAGCCGTGCCCATGGTTATGTGGCAGATGGGAATTTGTTAATATCCGGTTGTAGAGAACTTGACACTTGACTTAATTAAAATGCATCAACTGCGTGTGTAGCCGTGATGGTCTCTTTTCGGCGGATTCCGGCAAGTGAACACAGTTTGGGTTATGTATGAACGTAAGTAGTTTCAGGATCACTTCTTGGTCACTTCTAGCTTCTCGACCGTTGCGCTGCTTCTCTTCTCGCTCTTATTTGCGTATGTTAGTCACCATATTTGCTTAGCGCTTGCTGCAGCTCCACCTCATTACCTTATCTTACCCATAAGCTTAAATAGTCTTGATCTCGCGGGTGTGAGATTGCTGAGTCCTCGTGACTCACGGATACTTCCAAACAGCTGCAGGTGCCGATGATACCAGTGCAGGTGACGCAACCGAGCTCAAGTGGGAGCTCGATAAAGATCTTGATCGTTGTTATGTGTCTTTTCCGGTTGATCAATAGTGGTGCCTAGTTGGGATGATCGTGGGTCTAGCTTTTGGGGTTGTCTTCTTTTATTTTGGTTCCGTAGTCGGACCTTGATTGTACTACGGATGATATATGTTTAACTTGTTATTTGTGTGAAGTGGCGATTGTAAGCCAACTCTTTATCCCTTTCTTATTCAGTACATGGGATTGTGTGAAGATTACCCCTCTTGCGACAAAACCACCATGCGGTTATGCCTCTAAGTCATGCCTCGACACGTGGGAGATATAGCCGCATCGTGGGCATTACAGATGTGAGGAGATTTTATATCAGTAAAATGGTGGTGATCCATGGCTGTGCGATCTAGGTAAACCTTGGTCAGAGGGTAATCACGAAGGCGTATCTCAACATTAAAGTGAGCAGCCAAACGAGTAGCGAAAATCCCACCATGTATTTTACCTTTGGACTTGTTAACATGAAGGTGACGTGCCACAATAGCTCCCAAGCTATAAGTGTTGTCATCCTCTAGTGCACGACGTAAAACAACAAAGTCTGGTGCACTGAGCGCACCTACCTTTCCTCTAGCAAGCAAACACTTTGCAACAAATAAAGAAAAATAATGCAAGGTAGGAAAGTGTATGCTTGTGGCAGTGATGGCCAACACCCCTCTCTCATCTCCCACTGTCAAAGTACGATAAAAGGACTCAAACTCTTCCAGCCTAGGCTCAACTAAACTCCCGTCAGAAGGGATCATCCATAAGTTACAAAATTCAGTAAGTGGTATCTGACGGGTTTCAGCATATAAATTAAACTGCACCTCAGGAGGATTATTCCTAGGAAAGAAATTAAAACTTTGAACAAAAGTGTTAGTGAGGAGATGACACTGTTCACATTCAGCTGCGATGAAGTCGGCGAGGCCGGCATTAGCACCATATTGTGTAAACTCTTGTAGGATTCCAGCCTCTTCCATGAACAGGGTATGCGGCCATTCGCACGGCCATACTTCCGCCAACCTCTGGGGGTGGAGATCACTGTCAGACGACTCCCTAATAACTCCCTTGGAGTTCTTCTTGGAACCTAACTTCCTAAAGATATTCATGTTTTTCCTATGAAAAATAATTCTGAAATTTTTAGTCCACAAAATTTTCTCAACAAAACTTCACAAAAATGATACCAACTACTCATAGGGATACATAGAGGCCATATCAAGCATTCAAACTACTTAGGACTCTAAGAATTCAACATGCAAGCTCATCTACAACAGCATCAATAGTAGCTAATTATTAAAAATATAAACAACTAAAACAAAAACTAATTGGACAAACGGTGGAGTCATATACCAAGCAACAATTCCCCGAAACAGTTTCGGAAATAGAGCTTCGAGCAAAGAGATCAAAATCCGCGGGTTTGAGAGCAAGAACACGAGAGAGAGAGAGAGAGAGAGAGAGAGCAATGGAGAATTTTTTCTAGAGGTGAGTGATAATGTGGTGTAAAGAGATAAGTGAGGGGGCCCATGTGGGGACCACAACCCACCAGGGCAAGCCTAGGGGTCATGGTGCACCTAGGTGGGTTGTGCCCCACCTGGAGCACCACCCTCTGATGTTATTTGCACCAAAAATTCTTAAATATTCAGAAAAATCATATTAAATTTTCAAGGCATTCTGAGAACTTTTATTTTTGGGTCATTTTTTATTGCACGGAAAATTCAGAAAACAGATAAAACATGGTATTTTATTTTATTTAACTAATAAAAACAGAAAACAAAAGGTAGGGGCAGAAGGTAGTGCTTACTAAATTCATGAACTTCATACCTCTCAAAAATGATCCATTAATAAGGTTGATCAGGTCTTATTAACAACCACTTTCGATTAGCATGAAACCGAAGAACTTTCGTAAATCACTAAGTTACCTCAACGGGGATATGAATGTCCCTAAAAATAAGCATTTCATACTTCTTTTTCACAGTAGGATATGAAGGTAGTATTTGGAATCTTCCAATAGTGATTGTCGGAGACTTTTCAATAATATTAATACCACTTGGAATTGTTTCTTAGGAAAGTGCACCGTATGCTTATTACCATTGATATAAAATGTGTCCTTGCTTTTATTGCAATCAATAACATTATTGAAGAAGGGTCTACCAAGGATAATCGACATATTGTCGTCCTCGGGCATCCAAAGTATAACAAACTCAGTCAAAATAGTAACATTTGCAACCACAACATGCACATCCTCATAAATACCGATAGGTATGGCAGTTGACTTGTCAGCCATTTGTAATGATATTTCAGCAGGTGTGAGCTTATTCGAATGAAGTCTTTTATATAAATAGAAAGGCATAACACTAACACCAACTCCTAAATCACATAAAGTAGTTTTCGCATAGTTTCTTTTGATGGAGCAAGATATAGTTGGTATCCCCGAATCTCCACATTTTTAGGTACTCCATCCTTCAAAGTATAATTGGCAAGCATGGTGGAGATTTTAGCTTCCAGTATTTTTGTCTTATTGTTGATGATGTCTTTCATATACTTTGCATAAGGAGGCATTTTCAATATATCAGTCAAGCGAGTACGCAAAAAGACTGGCCACAGCATTTCAGCAAAGCGTTCAAATTCTTTATCATCTTTATTTTTAGTTGACTTAGGTGGAAAGGGCATAGGTTTTTGAACCCACGGTTCTCTTTCTTTACCGTGTTTTCCAGCCACAAAGTCTCTTTTATCATATCTTTTATTCTTAGGTTGTGGGTTATCAAGATCAACTGGTGGTTCTATCTCAACATCATTGACTGGTTCATTACTATTTGTTTGAGTATTTTCATGAACCTCATCATTATCATTTTCATAAGCTAAGTGTTCATTACCACACGGAGTTTCAGCATCAGAGATAGAAACTTCATTATCATTATCAGGAGGTTTTTCTACTTCAGGTTCACTAGAAGCATGTGAAGTCCTATCATTTTTCTTCTTCTTTTTCTTTTTTGAAGGACTAGGTGCATTAGTGTTAGCTCTTTGAGAGTCTTGTTCAATTCCTTTTGGGTGTCCCTCGGGATAAAGTGGTTCCTGAGTCAATTTAACTCCTCTAGTTGCAACTCTAATAGCAAAGTCTTGTATATTATTATTCATTTCATCTAGCAACTCTCTTTGAGATTCAGCAACTTGTTCTAACTGGGTTTGTACCATAGAAGCATGTTTTCCAACACCTCTAACATCATTTGAGATTCTAAATAACAAGTCACTCAAGCGAGCAATCATATCAGAATTGTATTTCAATTGTTTCATAACATTTGCATTGAAGTGATTTTGTTTTCTAATGTAGTTTTCAAACTCATAAAGGCATTGGCTAGGGTGCATATTGTGAGGATTGTCATTATCATTGAATTTCATAAGAGAATTTACCTCTACCACTTTAGGCAGTGGTGGTGTATTAATCCCATGTATTTCTTCAATAGGAGGTAAATTTTTAACATCCTCAGCTTTAATACCTTTTTCCTTCATGGATTTCTTTGCCTCTTGCATATCTTCAAGGCTGAGATATAATATACCGCTCTTCTTCAGATTGGGTTTAGGCGGTGGTTCAGGGAGAGTCCAATCATCATAATTTTGCAATATGTTATTTAATAATTCTTCAGCTTGCCCAACAGTTCGTTCCATGAAAACACAACCAGCACAACTATCTAGGAAATCCCTAGAAGCATCAGTTAGTCCATTATAGAAGATATCAAGTATTTCATTTTTCTTAAGAGGATGATCAGGCAAAGAATTGAGTAACTCGCAAAGCCTCCCCCAAGCTTGTGGGAGACTCGCTTCTTTAATTTGCAAAGTTAAATATTTCCTCTAAATCAGCTTGTTTCTTATCAGCAAGGAAATATTTTTAAGAGAAGTAATAAATCATATCCTAGGGACTACGCACACAACCAGGAGCAAGAGTATTTTACCAAGCTTCTGCATCACCCTTTAATGAGAGCGGAAATAATTTGAGAATAAAGTAATAACGAGTCTTCTCATCATGAGAAAAAAGGGTGGCTATGTCATTCAACTTAGTAAGATGTGCCACAACAGTTTCAGTTTCATAACCATGGAAAGGATCAAATTCAACCAAAGTAATTAACTCTGGGTCGAGAGAGAATTCATAATCCTTATCATCAATAAAGATTGGTGAAGTAGCAAACTTAGGATCATATTTCATTCTAGCATTCAGAGATTTTTCTTTATACTTGCACAATAATTTCTCTAGATCATATCTATCCTTACAAGCAAGAATATCTCTAATTGTATCCTCATTCATAACATAACCTTCCGGTACCTTAGGCAATTCATATCTAGGAAGGCTAGTTCTAGCAGGTGTTTCATAGTTTCAGATTCAAGCTCATCATCAGATTGAACAACATCATGTTGTCTTACTCTAGCAATTTGTTCATCAAGAAAATCACCAAGTGGCACATCATCATCAAGAAAGGTACTAGCATTGTCATAATTATCATTCATAGCAGAAGCAGCATCATCAATAACTTGCGACATATCAGGATTAATAACATGTGGTGGTGTTGCAAGTTTATTTATAACAAAATGTGAATCTAAAGTAGAACTAGATGGCAGTTCCTTACCTCCCCTCGTCTTAGAGTGATAAACCTTAGTCTTAGCATCTTTCAGATTCTTCATAGTGATAAATTGATAATAATCCCAAGTGACTCAACAAATATAGTTATGATCCCCGGCAATGGCGCCAGAAAAAGGTCTTGATAACCCACAAGTATAGGGGATCGTAACAGTTTTCGAGGGTAGAGTATTCAACCCAAATTTATAGATTCGACACAAGGGGAGCCAAAGTATATTTGAAGGTATTAGCAGCTGAGTTGTCAATTCAACCACACCTGGAGATTAATTATTTGCAGCAACATGATCAGTAGCAAAGTAATATGGTAGTTTTGATAGTAGTGACAATAGCAATGGTAACGGTGACAATGATAGCAATAATTTTGTAGCCAATGCAACAGTGACGATAGCAGTAGTAACTTAGTGAGAACAATATAAGATAAATTTGTAGGCATTGGATCGGTGACTTGTTGGATGATGTTCATCATGTGACAATCATAACCTAGGGCGATACGGCACTAGCTCAAGTTCATCAACATAATCCAGGCATGTATTTCGTAAATAGTCATATATGCTTATGGAAAGAACTTGCATGACATCTTTTATCCTACCCTCCCGTGGCAGCGGGGTCCAATTGGAAACTAAGGGATATTAAGGCATCCTTTTAATAGAGAACCGGAACAAAGCATTAACACACGGTGAATACATGAACTCCTCAAACTACGGTCATCACCGGGAGTGGTCCCGACTATTGTCACTCCAGGGTTGCTGGATCATAAGACGTAGTAGGTGACTATAACTTGCAAGATCGGATCTAGAACATGGATATAATGGTGATAACATAAACGGTTCAGATCTGAAATCATGGCACCCGGGCCCAAAGTTACAAGCATTAAGCATAGCAAAGTCATAGCAACAGCAATCTTAGAACATAGTGGATACTAGGGATCAAGCCCTAACAAAACTAACTAGATTACATGATGAATCTCATCCAACTCCTCACCGACTAGCGAGCCTATTAACAAATAACTTACTCTCGGTGGGGAGCATCATGGAATTGGCGATGGAGTAGGATTGGTGATGACGAATAACAAAGATCCCCCTCTCCGGAGCCCCAAGCGGACTCCAAATATGGCCGCCCGATGAAGAACAGGAGGTGACGGCTTCTCCATCTCGTGGATCGCAATAATTATTTCTCCCTAATTTTTCTCCAAATATGTGATTTTATAGCATCAGGGTTGAGGTCCGCAGGGCCACCAGGTGGGGACAACCCACCTGGGCGCGCCAAGAGGGGGGCGCCCTGGTGGATTGTGCCCACCCAGGTGCCCCCCTCTGGTGGATCTTGGATCTAGAAATTCTCTTTATTGAAATAAATATCCTTGCAAAGTTTCATTCCATTCTGAGAACTTTTATTTCTGCACAAAAACAACACCATGATAGTTCAGCTGAAAAAAGTGTCAGTCCGGGGTTAGTTTCATTCAAATCATGCAAATTGGAGTCCAAAACAAGAGGAAAAGCATTAGCAAAAGTAGATATGTTGGAGATGTATCAGTCGTCATTCCGCTCCTCACCGCGACACGTCGAGGTGGATGCGTCGGCATTCCCAGTCTCGCCAGCACGTGCGCTAGAGGACGCGTCGGCTCCCCACTATGAGGAGAACGCCGCGCCACCCGCCGAGACCCCCATCCTTGAGGAGCTTTGTAAAGAAATGGATGTCGCCTTGTGGGAGGCTTTACCTCTGGCAGAGTGTGCCAAAATAGAGGTGGAGAAGAAGGCCAAGGAAGAGAAGCGCCGCGAGGCATGCTGCCTGGCAGGCCTATGTCGCGTTCGACAGAGTCAGGCAATTGGCACTTTGGCAGAAGGCTCGTGCGAGGGCCGTCATGGTAGCGGAGGACGCCCATGCCAAAGCCCTGAGTGCAGTCGGGCCCAAGCACCTCATCTATATGCTTGGTGGTACGTGGATCGGGTGCACGCTTCCAGCGAGGAGGAGTACCTGTTGGCGCCGGATCACCATACCGGTGAGATTGTGCTCGCCCGCAGGCATGCCACCAATCAGCACCTCGCGAGTTGCGAGGCTGAGAAAGAGGAGTTGTGTCAGCGCACTGGGAAACGGCCGCGCACCAAGGCACTCATGGCGCACCGCAAGCGCTCCTGCGAGCGTCGTGGCTTTTATTAGGAATAATTTAGTTTCGTAAGGCGATCTCATTAGTTTTGGGACGCAAATGATAAATCCCGAATGTTCGGGAATTATTAGCATCCTTAATTAAGTATGTCAAATGAAAAGTTTGGAACCTTGTGTATCCCTACGCATTTTGTAAGTATGTGCATATAGCACAAACTTTACTATATACTATCACACTACACGTCTCTCTCTATATATATGCTTGCAGACTGTGTTACTACTATTACTTATGTACGTGCAAATGCACATTTTAACATTATGATGCGGTTTTTGTGAAAGTAGAAAAACAACACTAGTCAAGCTTGTGAAATGATTCAATGCAAAACAAATGCAAAAATGCTCATTTGATTGTTTATTTTTAGCTTCCTTCTCTATCGTACTTTGTATGGAGTATCTCACTGGTCGGGAAGGCATGAAAATTCCCAAACCGCTTCCTACACCCTGTATCGAATTTTTTGCCTAACAAGTTGTGCCATGCAATTGGAATTCCAACTTGAGTACTACTACTAGGAGTACCAGGGGCCAGTTCTTTTAGGCTTCTAGATTAGGCTAGTCATAGTGGGGGTAACTCAGGTAGTAACTTAACACATCCCAAGATAATTTTGCTTATGTGGCAAGTATTTAATGAGGAAAGAGGTGCTTGTGGTAACATAATATGTTACTGTAACATAGCGCTTACCGAGACAAAATGAGTCTATGAGCTAATAAATGAAGCCATCTATGACACTACTAGTATGTTACTTTGCACTATGGAGATAGTAACTTAGACTAGTGTCATATGTATGACACTAGTATAAGTTACTCCCCACTATGACCAGCCTTAGTAATCCCATAACTACTACTCCATCCTTTACGGTTTATAGGGCTCAATTCAAAAATCTCACCAACCAAGGTAGATGGTGAGTGGTGGAATACTTTTTGTAGTTTGAAAAAGCACCCAATTAATGCTCTTGTTTTCCTCAAAAAATTATGTTTACCAATGCACTAATTGCTATGCTTGCATGCATAAAGTACATGCATTGGTCAATTTTCTCTTAATACTTGCATGCAATGATTTAATGCACCTTGGAATCTGAACTTGCGATGGGGAACAACCAAATTGAGCCTTATAAAATGGAAAAACTAAAATTTCGAGATAAGCCCTATAAACCGGAAAGGAGGGAGTACCTCCGCCCTGGTTTATTGGTCCCCATTGTAATCTGTGTCAAATTTTGACCATAAATTTAACTAATGAAATGTTTATGCATGTCACATGCACCAACATTTTATCAGTTAAATCTTTGGTGAAAATTTAGCACAAATTACAATGGTGATGAATAAACCAGGACGGAGGCACTAGTAGTTTAGAAGCCCAAATAAATGAGTGAGGCGCCTTATGTTACTCTCCACTGTGACTAGTCTTATGGGAAAAGCTGAGACGGCTTATTTTTTAAGCCGCCAAAAGAACTGGCCCTAGGAGTAGTAGCTAGGGATACTAGGAGTAGTAGCTAGGGATAGTAGGAGTAGTAGATAGGGATAATAGGAGTAGTAGCTAGGGATCGAGTGTGCGAGATGAACTGGAGAAAGTAAATGTAGAGAGATGAAATGCAAAAAAGACGGAGGGATGTGATGGTTGCTTGTCCGTTTATTTTACCAGAACACTTATTACTGGGAGTGGTGGGGTTTTTTGATATGACGGCTTTACTGCTGCGCCATGAGCGGGGTGAGACTCCCATGCAGCGCCGCCCTCTACACTAGTACTATATCGGTCGTGGTTTATTAGTCCCCCATTGAATTTGACTGAAGATTTAAGTGACAAAATGTTAGTGCATGTCAACAAAAACTATATCGTTGGATTCCTATTTGAATATAGTTTTCAATGATACAATTTTTGGTGACATGCATGAGCATTTATCGTACTATATATAATGTTAGTTAAATTTATGGTCGTACTAATATATAGTAAGGTGCCCGTGCATTTCACGGAACAGTGAAATGCATTGATTGGGGAGTTGTTTATTTTGACAAAGGATGTGGGGGTCATCTCATATGTAACGAGTATCGATAGGTTTCTTCGGATATAATTTCTTCCCTGGAGCTCACAAACATCCGAGTGAAATATATAAAAAAGTATCTTTTGCAAACAAAAGTGTTCAACTGTTCAATCTGCATCCAAAACTTGTGAAGAAATAACACTTATTATGCTTTGCAAGAAATGATTTTAAGAATTAGTATTTGAGTATCGATTGTTATACATGTTGGCTACAGATGACATGGCACTTTCTTATAGACAATAGTTGGCTATAGTATTAACTATTAACCATGCTCTTATACACCTAGACGGAGGGATTAAATTAGGATGACTTGGAATGGGGCAGCGGAGATGTAAGAAATGGTTCATCATAAGTCTTTCACCAGTACTGTAGTAAAAATTCTGAGTTAATCTCATAAATGGCAAGCGAGAACTCTAATGGAGCAAAAAAATACATGGAAGATTCTAGACTAAACCATAAATGGATACACTTTTATTCAAGCGCAATACTTTAATAGAGCAAGATCATGCATGGACGGTTCTATACTATATAAATAAGAAGTCTCCACATGTTTAGACAGCGGATTACACTGAGCGAAGAATAATGATCAACATTTAACTTGGTAATGCATATGTCCAGGTGAACCTCCTTGGAGTCCACGTGCACCATATTGGGGTGAAAATCAAACCATGGGTCTTCCGTGTCCACTTCGCCGGGAAGGGAGCAGCTCGACACAGTCCCAGTCAGCGTCATGGAGCCGGAGTGGGTGCCCACATACCTCTGAGGGGCAGTAATAGTGAGCATGCACCCGTACACCAGCCTTGTGTCAGCATCAGTGGCGTTGCCCTTGACGCACACTACAGAGGTGGGGCGGTGGCCTGCACGGGCCTTGCCGGTGCCCATGACCAAGAGCAAGACGTTGTTGTCCTCCTCCACGACTAGCAGGAGGCGGTGATCCTCTAGCGACTCCGGCATGGCGAATGGCTAGCACATCTCGTACTTGATGTTCACTGCTGCGGACCAGTAGTGTTGGACAGATGGTACCGTGAGGTGATGCACAATGCTCAACGTCGAGCCCTCAAATGGCGACGTGCACTCATAGTAGTAGCAGGGCGCGTGCGCGCATTTGGAACTATGCTCCACCAGCGAGTGCTGGTCGATGTACCTCTCGAGCCGAAACTCTTGTAGACATAGGGCAACTTGGAGGCATCGACTAGGCCGTCCATGAAACGGGAGTGGCTGTAGGGGATGTTGCGCCAGGTGAATATATGAGCAAGTTACTACGAGATTTAATCGGAATAAGCACAAAATAAATCATGACGGCTATAATAGATTAAAATAATCATGTGGATTAGCATAGTAGATGAACAGATTGAATCTAGGACACAGACTAGAAACATGAATTCTACCATGATTTCAAACAGGAAGGAGAGGAACACATACAGTGCAACAGAAGCAACACCATTGGCGTTGAGGTTGTCACCCATGTCGTTGAGGAAGAGTTTGCCGAGGTCGAGGAAGAAGCCATCATCGGTGAAGTCATCGCTGCCAGCAATCACGCGAGTGCGCTCCCGAAATTCCAATAGCGCCCGCCGAATGGAGCGCATGAAGGAGTGGCTGTAGGGGACGTTGCGGCCGCCGAATGGAGCGCAGGAGTAGCACACGAAACAGTACATGGTGCTCCTCCCTAGTCTCTATCTCTACTCTTATCTCTATCTCTACTCTTATAAAAAACCGAGTTGGTGATGATGGTGTGCCTGCCATCTTGTAATATAATCCTTCTGATCAATATCTGACGGATAGAAAGCAAACTATGACAATTTTGCAAAATATACCTGCACCTCTCTCCACATTTGCAGATAAGGCCTTGCCTCGTTCATCCTTATCTCCCACAACCTCATTGTCGAGCAATTAAAAAAGGAAGTCTCTGGAACAATCTGGCATGGTTGCCGCTGCCGACGCCGTCCATCCCCATGCCTCCGCCCAGTCCGACCACCAGCCACCACCACGCCCCACTCCTCCACACCTTATCTCCCATCTTTCTTGAGATATAATTTTTCGATGAAATTCCCAAGATACCATTTTTCCAATAAAATTCTCGATATATCATTAGTTTTACACATGGGATTACTCCTGCATGGGTCAATCACAACAGGTGTTTTGTAAAAAATGCATCTTGATGTTCCGTGCAATGCACGGGCATCTTGCTAGTTTTCTGCATATAATTCCAAACACCACGTAGACACAATCTTTGACCATTTTACAACTATGTTAGTATCATTGTTAGTGGTCAGCCGGTGCAAGTTATAGCCCCCGATGTTTTAACCCTTTTTAGTAATGATATCTGACGATTGTTCACCACGAGCTCAATCCTGGCGAATCCCATGTAACCATCAGATTTCCATCCGACGGTGGCCTATTTTTAATCCATAGTATTTGACAAAACCGCCACCCTTACACACGTACTGTAACTGCGTCACGGGCATTTGCAACTGCTAGGTCTCCCAGCGAACGTTTGCTGGGGATTGGAGTTAGCACCGATGGCGGTTCGTAGTCGTTCCACGCTCAGGTATTGAAGTTTGTAACTATTTTAGATTAGAATATACTACTCCTCTAGTGCTAGTAGTAGAGCAGAGTCCTACTCCACTACTCTATATGCAAACTAGGGCATAGTAGTAGGTACTGTAGGGAGTACTAGTACTATAATCACTCAAGCAAGTTGTCTGGCATCGATATGACCCTACACTGCTAGTATGTGTCTCGTAAGTCAAGCGGCATGTTGTAGTCATCATCACATGTGCACTTCCCGTAGCACATATTTTCTTCTCCATCTTTGTCCGCACATAATCGTCCAATCTTCCATCCCCACTAAGGCACCTCCCCCTCTTCCAAAACCCAAGCACTAAAAATGGCAGAACCGAGCAGTGTCTGCCGAAAGAGTGGCGGGAATTCGCTCCCCACAAAGGTAATCAAGCTCATTGTTTCAGATGTGGACAATCTCAGTACCATGTCGCTCGCTGCGTGCTCATCGGGGTTGTACTGTTTAGTCAAAGCTGACAGGACGGAGCTTTCTAAGCTAGCTCCTTACTTGTTGATGCCGCCTGATCTTCAGAAACGGAGTGTCACGCAACATAATGATTGTAGGGTGGAGAGCATCAACCCCCTTGACTGTGATCTAATCCCTGTCACCCTCAACTACATTAACGGTATGTACTGGGTCCGCATGAACATGTCTTGGATGGTGCTCGTCGACGATCACGGCAGCTGGATGCTCATGGAGGTCTACACCCGGTGATTGGTCCCCCTTCCTTCGATTAACGCTGCACTGCTTTGGCACCGCGGCCCAGAATACTTAGAATCTTACAGTAGCCAACATGATACCAAGTTTGATTTGCTCAAGGTTGTAATCTGCCAAGTGCCCA
This sequence comes from Triticum urartu, assembly GCF_056163025.1. Classification (NCBI taxonomy): domain Eukaryota; kingdom Viridiplantae; phylum Streptophyta; class Magnoliopsida; order Poales; family Poaceae; genus Triticum; species Triticum urartu. The sequence goes on along the minus strand of NC_141873.1, from coordinate 318,632,516 downwards.
CAAGATCTGCGAATTTATAAAGACTTCAGGATAATTGCGTTCTTCAAATGCGATCTCGCCTATTTGAAAGGTCACTGATACGTCTCCAACGTATCTACTTTCCTAATGCTTTTCATCTTGTTTTGGACTCTAATTTGCATGATTTGAATGACACTAACCCCGGACAGACGCTATTTTAAGCAGAACTACAATGGTGTTGTTTTTGTGTAGAAATAAAACTTCTTGGAATGGAACTGAAACTTTGCGAAGAATTTTTATATCAATAAAGAGAATTTCTGGAGCCAAGATCCATCGGAGGGGGGCACCTGGGTGGGAACAACCCACTAGGGCGCCCCCCCTCCTGGCACACCCAGGTGGGTTGTCCCCACCAGGTGGCCCCGCAGATCTCAACCCTGATACTGTAAAATCACATATTTGGAGAAAAAATCAGGGATAAAGAATTATCGCGATCCACGAGACAGAGCCGCCATCACCTCCTGTTCTTCATCGGGAGGCCATATCCGGAGTCCGTTTGGGGCTCCGGAGAGGGGGATCTTCGTTCTTCGTCATCACCAACCCTTCTCCATCGCCAATTCCATGATGCTCCCCAGCGAGAGTGAGTAATTCCTTCATAGGCATGCTGGTCGGTGAGGAGTTGGATGATATCCATCATGTAATCTAGTTAGTTTTGTTTGGGCTTGATCCCTAGTATCCACTATGTTCTAAGATTGATGTTGCTATGACTTTGCTATGCTTAATGCTTGTCACTTTGAGCTGGGTGCCATGATTTTAGATCTGAACCATTTATTTTATCACCATTATATCCATGTCCTAGATCCAATCTTGCAAGTTATTGTCACCTACTACGTGTTATGATCCAGCAACCCCGGAGTGACAATAGTCGGGACCACTCCCGGTGATGATTGTAGTATGAGGAGTTCATGTATTCATCATGTTTTAATGCTTTTTTCCGGTTATCTATTAAAAGGAGGCCTTAATATGCCTTAGTTTCCAGTTAGACCCCGCTACCACGAGAGGGTAGGACAAAAGATGCCATGCAAGTTCTTTCCATAAGCATGTATGACTATTTACGAAATACATGCCTACATTATATTGATGAACTGGAGCTAGTGTCGTATCGCCCTAGGTTATGACTGTCATATGATGAATATCATCCAACAAGTCACCGATCCAATGCCTATGAATTTATCTTATATTGTTCTTGTTAAGTTACTACTACTATCGTTACTATTGAACTTGCTACAAAATTACTGCTATCACTATTATCGTTACCATTGCTACTATCACTACTATCAAAACTATCGCATTACTTTGCTACTGATTAGGTTGCTGCGGATAATTAATCTCCAGGTGTGGTTGAATTGACAACTCAACTGCTAATACCTTCAAATATTCTTTTGCTCCTTTTGTGTCGAATCTTTAAATTTGGGTTGAATACTCTACCCTCGAAAACTGTTGTGATCCCCTATTCTTGTGGGTTATCAAGACCTTTTTTGGCGCTGCTGCCGGGGAGCATAGCTATATTTGTTGAGTAACTTGGGATTATTATCAATTTATCACTATGAAGAATCTGAAGGTTGCTAAGACTAAGATTTATCCCTCTAAGATGAGGGGAGGTAAGGAACTGCCATACAGTACTGCTTTAGAGTCACCTTCTGTTATAAGTAAACATGCAACACCACCACATGCTATTAATCCTGACATGTCGCGAGTTATTGATGATGCTGCTTCTGCTATGAATGATAATTATGATGATGCTAGTACCTTGCTTGATGACGATGATGTGCCACTTGGTGATTTTATTGATGAACAAATTGCTAGAGTAAGACAAATGATGTTGTTGAATCTGATGATGAGCTTGAATCTGAAACTCCTGAAACATCTGCTAGAACTAGCCTTCCTAGATATGAATTGCCTTAGGTACCGGAAGGTTATGTTATGAATGAGGAGATAACTAGAGATATTCTTGCTTGTAAGGATAGAGATGATCTAGAAAAATTACTATGCAAGTATAAACAAAAATCTCTAAATGCTAGAATGAAATATGATCCTAAGTTTGCTACTTCACCAATCTTTATTGATGGTAAGGATTATGAATTCTTTGTCGACCCAGAGTTAATTACTTTGGTTGAATATGATCCTATCCATGGCTATGAAACCTAAACTGTTGTGGCACATCTTACTAAGTTGAGTGACATAGCCACCCTTTTTACTCGTGATGAGAAGACTCGTTATTACTTTATTCTCAAATTATTTTTGTTCTCATTAAAGGGTGATGCTAAAGCTTGGTACAATACTCTTGCTCCTGGTTGTGTGCGTAGTCCCCAGGATATGATTTATTACTTCTTTGAAAAATATTTCTCTGCTCATAAGAAACAAGCTGCTTTATAGGAAATATTTAATTTTGTGCAAATTAAAGAAGAGAGTCTGCCACAAGCTTGGGGGAGGCTTTGCCATTTACTTAATGCTTTGCCTAATCATCCTCTTAAAATGAAACACTTGATATCTTCTATAATGGACTAACCGATGCTTCTAGGGATTTCCTAGATAGTTGTGCTGGTTGTGTGTTCAGGGAATGAACTGTTGGGCAAGCTGAAGAATTATTGAATAACATATTGCAAAATTATGATGATTGGACTCTCCCTGAACCACCGCCTAAACCCAATCCAAAGAAGAGGGGTATATTATATCTCAATCCTGAAATATGCAAGAGGCAAAGAAATCCATGAAGGAAAACAGTATTAAAGCTGAGGATGTTAAAAATTTACCTCCTATTGAAGAAATACATGTTCTTAATACACCACCACTGCCTAAGGTGGTAGAGGTAAATTCTCTTACGAAATTCAATGATAATGACAATCCTCACAATGTGCACCCTAGCCAATGCCTTTATGAGTCTGAAAACTACATTAGAAAACAAAATCACTTCAATGCAAATGTTATGAAACAACTGAAATACAATTCTGATATGATTGCTCACTTGAGTGACTTGTTATTTAGAATCTCAAATGATGTTAGAGCTGTTAGAAAGCATGATTCTATGGTACAAACCCAATTAGAACAAGTTGCTAAATCTAAAAGAGAGTTGCTAAATGAAATGAATAATAATATACAAGACTTTGCTGTTAGAGTTGCAACTACAGGAGGTAAAATGACTCAGGAACCACTTTATCCTGAGGGACACCCAAAAAGAATTGAACAAGACTCTCAAGGATCTAACACTAATGCACCTAGTCCTTCTAAAAAGAAAAAGAAGAAGAAAAATGATAGGACTTCACATGCTTCTAGTGAACCTGAAGTAGAAAAACCTCTTGATAATGATAATGAAGTTTCTATCTCTGATGTTGAAACTCGGTCTGGTAATGAACACTTACCTTCTGATAATGAAAATGATAATGCTGAGGTTCATGAAAATACTCAAACATATAGTAATGAATCAGACAATGATGTTGAGATAGAACCACCCGTTGATCTTGATAGCCCACAACCTAAGAATAAAAGATATGATAAAAGAGACTTTGTGGCTAGAAAACACGGTAAAGAAAGAGAACCGTGGGTTCAAAAACCCTATGCCCTTTCTACCTAAGTTAACTAAAAACAAAGATGATGAAGAATTTGAAGGCTTTGCTAAAATGCTGAGGCCAGTCTTTTTGCGTACTCGCTTGACTGATATCTTGAAAATGCCTCCTTATGCAAAGTATATGAAAGACATCATCACCAATAAGAGAAAAATACCATAAGCTAAAATCTCCACCATGTTCGCTAATTATACTTTTAAGTATGGAGTACCTAAAAAACTTGGAGATCCAGGGATACCAAATATACCTTGCTCCATCAAAATAAATTATGTGAAAACTTCTTTATGTGATTTAGGAGTTGGTGTTAGTATTATGCCTTTCTCTTTATATAAAAGACATGATTTGAATAAACTCACACCTACTGAATATCTTTGCAAATGGCTGACAAATCAACTGCCATACCTATCGGTATTTGTGAGGATGTGCCCTTTGTTGTTGCTAATGTTACTATTTTGACTAACTTTGTTATACTTGAGATGCCCGAGGATGACAACATGTCGATTATCCTTGGCAGACCCTTCTTGAATACTGCAGGGGCTGTTATTGATTGCAATAAAACCAAGGGCACATTTCTTATCAATGGTAATGAGCATACGGTGCACTTTTCAAAAAAACAATTCCAAGTGAATGGTATTAATGTTATTGAAAAGTCTATGACAATCACTATTGGAAGTTTTCAAATACCTCTACCTACTGCCAAAAAGAAATATGACATGCTTATTGTTGGAGACATTCATATCCTCGTTGAGGTAACTTCGTGATTTACGAAAGTCCTTCAGTATCATGCTAATCGAAGGTGGTTGTTAATAAGACCTGATCAACCTTATTAATGGATCATTTTTGAGAGGTATTAAGTTGATGAATTTAGTGAGCACTACCTTCTGTCCCTATCTTTTTTTTTGTTTTTATTAGTTAAATAAAATAAAATGCCATGTTCTATCTGTTTTTTGAATTTCTCGTGCAATAAAAAAATGACCTAAAAATAAAAGTTGTCAGAATGCTCTGAAAATTTAATACAATTGTTTTCTAAATATTTAAGAAATTTTGGTGCAAATATTATCAGAGGGAGGTGCACCAGGTGGGCACAACCCACCTGGGCGCGCCAGGACCCCCAGGCGCGCCCTGGTGGGTTGTGGTCCCCACATGGGCCCCCTCACTTATCTCTTTACACCACATCATCACTCACCTCCAGAAAAAAATTCTCCATTGCTCTCTCTCTCTCTCTCGTGTTCTTGCTCTCAAACCCGTGGATTTCGATCTCTTTGCTTGAAGCTCTATTTCCGAAACTGTTTTCGGGGATTGTTGCTTGGTATGTGACTCCACCATTTGTCCAATTAGTTTTTGTTTTAGTTGTTTATATTTTGAATAATTAGATACTCTTGGTGTTGCTGTAGATGAGCTTGCATGTTGAATTCTTAGAGTTCTAAGTAGTTTGAATGCTTGCTATGGCCTCTATGTATCCCTATGAGTAGTTGGTATCATTTTTGTGAAGTTTTGTTGAGAAAATTTGGTGGACTAAAGATTTCAGAATTTTTGTTCATAGGAAAAACATGAATGTCTTTAGGAAGTTTGGTTCCAAGAAGAACTCCAAGGGAGTTATTGGGGAGTCGTCTGACAGTCATCTCCACCCCCGAAGGTTGGTGGAAGTATGGCCGTGTGAATGGCCGCATACCCCGTTCATGGAAGAGGCTGGAATCCTGCAAGAGTTTACACAATATGCCGCTAATGTCGGCCTCACCGACTTCACCGCAGCTTAATGTGAACAGTATCATCTCCTCACAAACACCTTTGTTCAAAGTTTTAATTCCGTTCCTAGGAATAATCTCCTGAGGTGCAGTTTAATTTATATGTTGAAACCCGTCAGATACCACTTACTGAATTTTGTAACTTATGCATGATCCCTTATGACGGGAGTTTAGTTGATCCTAGGCCGGCAAAGTTTGAGACCTTTTATCGTACTTTGACAGTGCGAGATGAGAGAGGGGTGTCGGCCGTCACTGCCACTAGCATACACTTTCCTGCCTTGCATTATTTTGCTTTATTTGTTGCTAAGTGTTTGCTTGCTAGAGAAAAGGTAGGTGCGCTCAGTGCACCCGACTTTGCTATTTTATGTCATGCACTAGAGGGCGACAAGACTTATAGCTTGGGAGCTATTGTCTCATGTCGCCTTCACATTAATAAATCCAAGGGTAAAATACATGGTGGTATTTTCGCTACTCGTTTGGCAGATCACTTTAATGTTGAGATACGCCTTCATGAATACCCTCTGACCAAGGTTTACCTAGATCACGCAGCCATGGATCACCACCATTTTACTGAAATCGAATCTCCTAACATCCCTATTCCATATAACCTGGTTTTTAGTGTGAAGACTCGTGATATTATTCCATTGCCTGCTCCTGCTTTGTTTGATCCTATTGCTAGGGGGATATAGGATTATGCCTATGAACATCGGAACGATCAGGCTGCACCAGAGGAGGAGCCTCAGCAGTGGGATGCATGGACGCCCGCTCCTCAGCACCTCGACTACTATCTAGGCTACTGATCGGTTACCAAGCTAGGCCAAAAGCCTAAGCTTGGGGGAGTACGTGTTTCTCACCGACATTACATTCATTTTCACACATCTCATTCTAGTTGTCGGTGTTCACACTTTTTCATTGTATCATCCATGCTTAATTTTATTTTCTTGCTTTCTTCTTGTGTGTTTGAAAAACCTTAGGAAAACCAAAAAAAAAATAGTTTAGTTAATTTACTTTCTATGTATGCTTAGCTGTAGCACTAAAAAGAAAATCCAAAAATATTTCCTTGTTCTTCTTTTGCTTGTTGGGAGTTTCCCGTGTAAATAGTTTTTCTCGTTTTTGCTTTTCCCTTTTATTTGCTTGTTCAAGAAAACCAAAAAACTCCAAAAATATTTCATTTTGTTTCTTCAAATTTCTTTTGTTTTTATTTGAGTCTTACCAAGGAGAAGACCACGATGAAAATGTTGAGTGGCTCTCATTTGAATAATTGTTGATCTAATAAAGAGCCTATTTTACCTTGTCTTCTCCTGTTGAATAAAATGTTTGCAGATTCCTGCTTAGTCCATGGCACTCTTGCACTATTATTATTTTCACATCGTTCGGTCGTGCAAGTGAAAGGCAATAATGACGATATTCGATGAACTGGCCGTGGCAGAGAGAAACTGGTATGAACTCAACTTGTTCTGTTTTTTTAAAGGGCCATTTACATTTGTGCCCCTAACTAGAACCCACTACTCAGATTTGCCCCTAATTTTGAAGTATGCTCAAATTTGCCCTCCCGCCGTTAGTTGCACTTATAAAAATGCCCTTCCATGCCGTTACCGTCCAGTCAAAGAGCTTTGACCGTTTTCTAGGCGTTTGCTGGACATTTTTGCCCCTCTCTCCATGTGTCACTTTCAAGTGGGACCTAGTGGAAAAAACATATCTACCCTCTCACTCACTTACATGTGGTCCCACAGAAGAATAAAAGTAAAAAAGCTCTCTCTCACTTACATGTGGACCCCACATGTAAGTGTCTTGTTATTTTTTAAATGATTTAGCAGTTTTGTTAACTGTTAGGGCCCATGGATTAGTCACACTAATAAGCATATTGTAGCAGGTAGGATTTGGGCTAAAATAATTAATGGGACCCACATGTCATTGAAAGCCCACTATCCTAATCTCGCCACCGACGTTAAGCCGTCGGCGAGCCACAGCAGAGGGCATGGAGCTCTGTCCGGTGACCAAAACGGCAGGTAATATCGTCCTACGTGTGCCTGGGCTCGCTTCGCGTCATATGGAAGTGGTAGGGCGAGCAGGGACGGCTGGAGTGTCGGCTATGGGTGAGGCCAGCGGTGGCGCCGGTCAAAGCTTGATGGCAGAGGGGCTAGTAGGCACGGGGAAGAGGGGATAGAGGCGCATTGGAATGAGGGCATCACCGCAAGCATTCCAGGGTGGAAGAAGGGGCTGGCGAAGGCCGATAGTGAGCGCCTGGACCTCGTCTGCGACCGCCGGAGCGAGGCGTCGTGGGGAGGGGGCTAGTAAAAGAGGAGCTCATCGGTGAGGTGTATAGAAGACTCACGACGACGAATGGATCTCTATGACTGTAAGGGAGCGTCGGGGGATCTCGGACGACGATGAATCGAAGATGACGGCCAGCGGGCAGATGCGGCGGAGATGGCGTCGGTTGTGGAGTTGCGGGGCACCCGGGGTCGCTATCATCAGCGTGGTGATTCTTAGCTTGATGGCGGGGCTTGGGGACATGGTGGTGCGGCTTGTGAGCGGCGTTGGCTACGGGAATGGTGGCTCGGGTGAGCACGCAGGTAGCCCTTGGCCTTGGCAGAGGAAGGAGATGACCTGCCAACGGGATGGGCTGGGCTGGCTGGGCCATCCTGGGCCAAAAGGTAAGTGCGCCCTCTCTCTTCTCTTATTCAATTTTTGTTTTATTTTTTCTAGGGGCAAAAATGTCCAGCAAACGCCTAGAAAACAGTCAAAGCCCTCTGACTGGATGGTAACGGCAGAGAAGGGCATTTTTATAAGTGCAACTAACGGCGGAGGGGCAAATTTGAGCATGCTTCAAAATTAGGGGCAAATCTGAGTAGTGGGTTCCAGTTAGGGGCACAAATGTAAATGTCCCTTTTGTAAATATGTTTAACTTAGTATCCATGATTTAGCCCATTATGATTAAATATGTTTGCAATGACAATTAGAGATTATAGTTTCTCATGGCATGCATAAGTAGCTGGGAGTTGATAATGATTTATCTTGGATATCAACATTGCGTTAAAATGATTGTGATGTAGTATGATGATATGGTATCCTCCTCTGAATGTTCGAGTGGCTTGACTTGGCACATGTTCATGCATGTAGTTGAATAAAAACCAACATAGCATCCATGATATTTATGTTCATGGTGTTCATATCCTACTCATACTAGTGTCCAATGTTACTTACGCATAATGCATGTTCATGACCGTTGTTACTCTCTAGCTGGCTGCTTTTCAATCTAATTGCTAGCCTTCGCCTGTACTAAGTGGGAATTATGCTTGTACATCAAAAACCTTGAACCCAAGTTATTCCAGATGAGTCCACCATATTTACCTATATGCGGTATTAACCTGCCGTCCTAAGTAAATTTGCATGTGCCACCTCTAAAAACTTCTAATAAATATCCTTTTGTGTGCCTGGATTGTTCATGGAACGACAGGAGGTGGTCAGTATCTTCCTGCTAAGCGGGTTATTCTCAGGTCGAGTGTTTATTCATTCGCCATCGCACGACAAAAGGGCAGTAATAGAGATGCCCAGTCCCAAACTGCAAACAGAAAAAGCTTACAAATAATCAAACAAAAACTCCCAATGGTGTCAAAACCTTTACTTTTATCACTTGGGAACCGCCACTAGCATGCTTAGCATGGAAGATATTGATAACTGATGGTCATGAAGTAAACAAGAAGGGTGCATGTCTCAAAATATCATTTACCTTCGTTTTAAAACTTGAGCTCTGGCACCTCTGCAAATCACTGCTTCCCTCTGCGAAGGGACTATCTATTTACTTTTATGTTGTGTCATCACCTTCTAAAATAAGCGCCAGAACCTGAGAGCACTGCTATCATGCTTATGCATTGTGTGTAGCTAATGTTGGGTGCATCATGACTGGATCTTTTCTACCATGAATTACAATGTTTAGTCGCTGCTTGAACTTTGGAGGTACTCTGTATTTATGTTTTGCGGTCTCAGAAAGGGCTAGCAAGATACCTCTATTGTCATATTATATCATGGTTGTTTTGACAACGTGTTGCCATTTGAGATATCTTATTATTGCTCGCTAGCTGATTATGTCACTTATATGAGTTAATATAATTTTCAAGAGTTATTGTCGGCATGGTTAGTTATAATGTTGGCTGAAAAACTGGGTGCTGTTTAAGCTTATTTATGCAAACAAGAGCAAAAGAGTTCGTAAAAGTTTTTCTTTTTCACTTTCAGTTTATCAACTGAATTTCTTGAGGACAAGCAAAGGTTTAAGCTTGGAGGAGTTGATACATATCCAACGTATCTACTTTTCCTAATGCTTTTCCTCTTCTTTTGGACTCTAATTTGCATGATTTGAATGAAACTAACCCCAGACTGATGTTGTATTCAGCAGAACTACCATGGTGTTGTTTTTGTGCAGAAATAAAAGTTCTCGGAATGGAACGAAACTTCGCGAGGAATTTTAATATCAATAAATAAATTTCTGGAGCCAAGATCCACCGGAGGGGGCACCTTGGTGGGCACAACCCACCAGGGCGCCCCCCTCCTGGCGCGCCCAGGTAGGTTGTCCCCACCTGGTGGCCCCACATACCTCAACCCTGATACTATAAAATTACATATTTGGAGAAAAAAAATCAGGGAGAAAGAATTATCGCGACCCACGAGATGGAGCCGTCGTCACCTCCTGTTCTTCATCGGGAGGCCAGATCTAGAGTCCGTTTGGGGCTCCGGAGAGGGGGATCTTCATTCTTCGTCATCGCCAACCCTTCTCCATCGCCAATTCCATGATGCTCCCCACCGGGAGTGAGTAATTGCTTCGTAGGCTCGCTGGTCGGTGAGGAGTTGGATGAGATTCATCATGTAATCTAGTTAGTTTTGTTAGGGCTTGATCCCTAGTATCCACTATGTTCTAAGATTGATGTTGCTATGACTTTGCTGTGCTTAATGCTTGTCACTTTGGGCTTGGGTGCCATGATTTCAGATCTGAACCATTTATGTTATCACCATTATATCCATGTTCTAGATCCGATCTTGCAAGTTATAGTCACCTACGACGTGTTATGATCCGGCAACCCCGGAGTGACAATAGTTGGGATCACTCCCGGAGAAGACCGTAGTTTGAGGAGTTCATGTATTCACCATGTGTTAATGCTTTGTTCTGGTTCTCTATTAAAAGGAGGATGTAATATCCCTTAGTTTCCAATTGGACCCCGCTGCCACGGGAGGGTAGGACAAAAGATGGCATGCAAGTTCTTTCCATAAGCACGTATGACTATTTAAAAAATACATGCCTACATTATATTGATGAACTGGAGCTAGTGTTGTATCGCCCTAGGTTCTGACTGTCACATGATGAATATCATCCAACAAATCGCCGATCCAATGCCTATGAATTTATCTTATATTGTTCTTGCTAAGTTACTACTGTTATTGTTACCGTTGCACTGCCTACAAAATTATTGCTATCACTGTTACCGTTACTATTGCTACTGTCACTATTATCAACACTATCATATTACTTTGCTACTGATCACGTTGCTGCAGATAATTAATCTCCAGGTGTGGTTGAATTGACAACTCAGTTGCTAATACCTTCAAATATTCTTTGGCTCCCCTTGTGTCGAATCTATAAATTTGGGTTGAATACTCTACCCTCGAAAACTGTTGCGATCCCTAATAATTGTGGGTTATCAGTCACTTCGGTAAGTGGATAAATCTGCACGTCCGTCACAGGATCATACATCCTCCATGGTTCTTTGATGCCATTGAACACAAGGGCTTCATTTAGGCTGCCGAATCCTTCTATGGCTGGACGTATTGCTGGCCTACTCCAGTCATCGCTACAAATGGCTGTTACAGCAGTATGTTACTTTCTTATGATATCATGATGGCTTGCTTATATTACTGTCAACATTTACTGAAAAATATTCATGCTCATAACATGCTATTCTTAAGATTGACTATAGTAAGAGCCCATTTTTATTTGACTCCAACTTGATATGATGTTGTAGGCCGCCTGGTGTCCCTACCCTTCCTAATCCCAGAACCTTTGAAAGAAAAGTGGAATGGTAGTTGCAGGTGGTTCCTGGCTCGATCAGATGACGACGAACGATTGTTGATCGTTCGCACGTACCGGACGTGTTGTTTCATGGAATATAATCACAGTCATTGCAAGGTCTTTAAGCAGGATCCCAGCTTCTCTGGGCCTTCAGGATTTTTTTGACTGGAGGCTAGTAAGTAGTCTTGGTACACGCTCTCTGCTTCTCGGACTGAATTATTTGATTAACTAGGAGATAACCGACGGCAAGGATCATGATGGCAGTGTGGTTTCGTTCATCAGGCAAAACTGTGCGTACACAGCGTATCATGCATCTCTGCATGCACCATACCCTGATATGTGCCACCACGCTCTGCAGCCCAAAGTAGGAGAGAGGGTCGCAATTATCATACTTTGACCTGCTGGCTGGAGTTTCCCCCATTATGCACCCATCTGATTCAAGCTGTCAGCCAATCTCCACAGCTTAATAAATAGTAACGTCTAGCTAAGCCAGTTAGTTAGATGCGTACACTTGGTGTAGTAGGATCTTTATTTAGTTTTATACATACACTTGTTCTTTTCTGATAGCCCTTTTGCAATGATAGCTGATGTTTGGTTTGGAAGAGAGAGTTGCGTCTTTACTCTTCTGGCCCGCTTACTGCTTCTGTTGCACCCCCAGCCCTGGTTGTTGTTGCTGCTGTTTTTAAAGTACAATCAGTAGTATATTTCGTCTGTTGGTTGAATAAAATGTTGTTAGAACAACAAACACAATGTTTTTGAAGTCATTGCATGATCCGATCCTTCATTGCCCCGTACCGTACGTAGCGCATACTATTTTTGGTACAGAACAATTTTCCACTTGTCGATAACATGCATCCCACTAATGAAGGCCCAATAGAGGAGCCCATAATTAACTGGAAGGGAGGTTGTCACATGAATCTGGCTCAGGTACATGCTCATGGTCCCCTAAACACAAATAAGTAAATGAATAAATAAAGAGAAATGCTCGTGCACAAGTTCTTTAAATTCATGATTTGAAAAGTCAAATTTTAACATGAGGATATTATTTCCTTTGATAGTGTCGTTACATTCAGTCGATATTATTCTTAGGCAAAGATAGCGACCAGTCTAATTTATCCCACCATTTTCTTCCTGCAACCAGCGGACCCATGCAAATCGTAGTCAACATCGTAAATAGTTCCAGTCCATTTTTATTTTTCAATAAGAATGTCCAACCCAGTCCAACACATTGGCGACAACACTTTATCCTCCACCTTGGTGCGCTCGCCGCGGCGCCACCATCCGGCCCTATCAACATAGTGAATCGGGAGAGGACTGTAGTTGTGAGTATTATAGTACGGACCCACCAGGTCCACTCCTAAACACAAGCAAGTGTCTCTTTTACTACTCAGATGCACCCCTCATTTTTTTACTCTAATCCGCCCTGCTAATATCTGGGACCCACATCATTGTCAACGTATAGTCAATTAACGACATAATTGCACAACTTTTTTTTGAGGATTTGTTCGGTGGAGCAAGCTATAAACTGGGTTGTGCGGTCTGTGTGGCCCATCTAACGACATGACCAGCCCAACAGTTTTTCTTTGGGAAAATAGGTAGCCCACTATTTCTTTTTGAAGAATACCCAAACTAGGCCTATTTGTTTTCTCCGATTTACTGGGCTGCAAATCTTTCAAGACGAGGAGAGATGCATTCCGGACTGGCCAAAGAGTATGGTCAGTATATCTTAAAAGTAATATCAAAGGGGTTGCAAATTCCAAAAAAATTATAGCAAATGGGCAATTAGTTTCTTTTTTTGTTTTTGTTCTTCAGTGATATTTTATATTTCATTGGATTTTAACATGACATAGTTCTAATTTATTTTAAATTTGTTTTAGTATGGCTACTAGTTTTTGGATTAAAAATATTTTGTTCCCCAGCAAAAATATGTGAATTTTTAAAATTTCGCACATCACATAGTTCTAAGAATATTTTAGTTTAATTTTGTAACCCTGGCACTGACCAGAAAATGGGCAGCAATTCTAAAAATGGAAAATGAGCTGTAATAAATTCCATATTAATTAGCAAATGAGTAAAAATTATAAATATACTAGCAAATGGGTTGTACACATCACTGATTTCGAGGATGGCTTGTTTACGCAAGGCTTTGTCAGTCAACACACGATTCTAGCAGCACTGACTGTTGGATGTCCATCCAATGGCTGAAGCGTTTCTTCAATCTCTGATCTTCCTGCTCCAGCCGCCTAAACCAGTGCCGACTGGACTGCCTGCTCCCTCCTCTTGTGGCCTGCTGTGATGCCGCGTAGTCTTCACCAGCCCACCCTACTCCCTCCGCTGGCCTGGCCGTATGCAATCAACTGCCTCCTTATTACGCGAAAAAAATGATTACTCCCACTGACATCTGGGGCGCACCGGTTCGGAGGCTGACCTGTGGGCCTACTAAGTTGACGCGTACGCAGGGCTTTGTTAACTTAGTCAACAAGCGATTCTAGTAGCAGTGACCGTTGGACTTGAATCGAACGGTCCTGCTGCTTCTTCAATCGCTGCTCCTCTTGCACCAGCCACTCAGACCAGCACTGACGAGACCGCCTGCTCCTGCCTCCAGTGGTCGGTTGTGCTGCCGCGGAGGCCTCACCGCCCCACCCTACTCCCACCGCTGGCTAGACCATCCCTCTACTGTCTACTCACCCAGAACCCATGTTATTCTGCGATGACGGCAGCCTCACACCGGGGCCGAACTAGTCAACCCTCGTACTCCTCTCCGCGTGGGCATCCACTACCGCGTCGTCCCCGGCTCCGTGTCGTCCCCTGACGGTGTCCTGGACCAGGGGGTACTCACCACGTCATCTCCCAATCAGTTGGATTGGGCCGAGGACCCCCATGGTCGTATGCTCATGGGCCAGTTTGGACAGCCGATGTATACACAAGGAAGATTCCACAAGACTTGGCGATCAAGACAAGGACTCCTCTCCACCGGCTTATTCGACATTATATAAGCCGAGGCCAGGCTAGTCGGTAGATTATTATGACATTACTCCTCATACCTGTAGGGTTTAGACCACAACATATGATCTCGAGGTAGATCAACTCTTGTAACCCCTATACTCATCAAAGTCAACCAAGCAGGAAGTAGGGTATTACCTCCATCAAGAGGGCCCGAACCTGGATAAATATCGTGTCTCCTGTCTCCTGTTACCATCAATCCTTAGATGCACAGTTCGGGGCCCCCTACCTAAGATCTGCCGGTTTTCACACCGACAATGGAGCTTTCATTGAGAGTTTCGCTGTGTGATCGGCAAAGGATCAATGGCTCGCCCGCAGATCAACTGCGATGCCAGCATCTTCGTCGCCGGCTCGACTGGTCACCTTGGCTCGACCGAGGACCGCACTTCATCTCCGATCGTCATGTTCGGAATGGGGCCTTCATCAACATCAACTCCGATCTCTATCAAGATCATGGAGGAATCATCCATGGAGCTCGGGGGCTCAACGTCAACATTGACCTCGGGCGACCGTGCTGTTTTTCCGAACAGCGAACTTGTATCTGCTGCCACCACCTCCTCGAGCATTGCTTTGATGATTCCTTTGGTGGAATTGTGCGGAATTGAGTCTACAACAACTATGCAGAATTTCATCGAGTTCCGATGAAGCAATCTCCGGAAATCTACGATATACCGGAGCCCTATCAAATCTGGACGGAAATCTGGACGGGTTTAGGGCGTGGTCTCCAGCACCTAGCTCTAACGTCCTTTGGAAGATCCAACCGTTGATAGGCTGTGGAATTCCTATATCTACCACCCCTCAAAATTTCAGCTCGATCCGACCGTCCAAACTCCGGTAACTTTCCGATTAGTGCATCACTTTTCGGACCTGTTTTCTGCGCGAATATGGATCCGATCAGAATTCATGTTTCTTTATGAACGTTATATTGGACAACCTTTTTAAAGGAATTTTATTCTATGGTATTGTGCGTTGTTTTTAACACGTGCCCATAAAAGTTTAAGCCTTCTTTGAGACACTTTTCACCATCGCGCTGGTGTCACACCAGTCTGGTAACATTGCTCCACGTTTGTCGATCTATCCTAGACAGATCGTCGCTTCATCGAGCCGAGCCTAACCTTATCGGATCATCAGCTCGGCAAGCCGAACAAGAGTTCGGTATCGCGAAGTATAAATCATCACCAACACCATCACCCCACAGATTGCATGGGTCAGGCGCACCGACATTGCCGCTCGGTCACTTCATCAATCCGGCATGGCCGCACTGTTGCTTTTTCAAGCCGATGTCCATCACGTTGAACTGCTTCAACACCTCGGCTGACGTGGCAACTGCAACGTCTCCTTACTGACCCGCTCCGTCATCTCGGCTAGACCGGGGACATTGCTATTTCTTCATCAACATACTCCGGTGACTTCGGCGTCACCAGCCGATCAACTTCGTCATGTTAGCTAGACCGGGGGCTTTGCCTCGGCGAGCCCACCTTTGCCAGCATCGCCATGCCATCGCTTTATCGCCCATCATGCAATGGGTGTGCGAATCGAGTCCCAATTTTGGGAGTAACCTTTCTTCAGATTGCTACAACAGATAAACCAGGTGCTATTAATCCTAGTATTTTGTCTTGCTTGGGTTTATTTTTCCCAAGGAATTATTACTCTGGTTTGTTTAATCATCTGTACACAGGTCTATTAAATGGTGGCCGCATTAACAACAGTCGCGTGGTGGTTCGGTCAGTTTCCGTACACAGTTCGGCGAATGTCGCATCCGGAACTCAGACCGGCCTGCGAATTCAGGCTTGGCCACGCCTTCACCGCGTCACACCGACGCCCTGCATCGACATGACTTCGGCGCCAGGCCACATCTCTTTCAATAAATTATTTTTGCGAAAAGCAATTATCCTTTTTGGACTGCACTATTTTATGTGTGTAGGTGATCGACTTCGACTGTGTCACGCGGTCACTTTGGCAAGCCGACGTCGTTGTCCCAATCGGCTCGCGTGATCACCTTATTGGTCGAATTGCCATACCGACATGTTCGGTTGCCTCGGGGACTTCGGCATCGCTGAGAGAGCTCTACCTCATCGAGTGTTCGGCACACGGGCCATATTTCTTTTATTACTCACTTTGCGTAAATTATTAATTATGCAACAATTTTATTATTATTCCTGTTATCTCCAGCTTGCACTATTTTCTGTGCATAGGTAAAGGATCCGGGTCAGTGCTGTCACCTCGGCGTACCGACGTACCACGTCACCTCGGCTGGACCGAGGGATTCGTCATTACTTCATTAAGCCATGTCGGGGACGTCGGCGTCTCACTGTCGGCCTGCATTGGCCGTGCTATGTCACCACTCCGGAGTGCTGAGCTCTTCGCTCCGCCACCTCGGGTCCGGCTTGGGGGTTGGGACCTTGTCCCACCGTAAGCTTGGGCCATGCATCGACACCAAGCACATTAACCAGCTCAGTCGCTTCCGTGCTTAAAAACCTTTAGTTTTAAATTTCATTCGGTTCGACCAAGCATTATGCTTTTTTGACAAAAAGTCATTTGCGAAAAACTTTCTTTGTCAGAAGCTTGTTTGTTAGGGCATCTCCAGCCGTTGGCCCCCCAGGAGGGGCAAAAAATCGCCCCCTGGGGGCGCACCGGCGCTAAACCGCGCACTGGGGCGTGATGCCCCCCAGTCGCGGCCCCCCACGGGATTTTAAAAAAGTCAAATATGGGGCAAACACGACTCAAATTTAACGCAAACATCGGCGAGTTCGTTCAAATTTAAACATACTTTACAAAAAAAGGACGAGCGGATGCGTGCGATCTCCGCACACCGCGCCGCGCCGGTGGGTATCGGGGGCACCGGCACGCCGCCGGCGCTGATCCTCCATGTCCCGGGTACCCGCATGTCCGGCGGGACCGGGTACTCGGCCTCGAAAAGGAGGCGAGCCTCGCTCTCGTCAAGATGGTGGCGGCCGAAGCCGTTCGCCGTCGCCTGGGAAGCGCTCGGCCATGGGTGCTGGAGACGGCGAGAGAGAGGAGGAGGAACGACGATGGCGAGAGAGAGGCGAGGGAGGAACGACGACGGCGAGAGAGTACGAGTCGCCGAGTGCTCTGGGGCGCGTCTTATATAGGCCGAGGCGCCGCCCGTGCGCGAGCCGCCGTGAGTACGCGTGGCGGGCAAGGGGGCGAGGGACGCGCGTCATCCGGTCTTCACTGCGCCGTCCGTGAGGCATCAATGGTGCAGGCTGACCGGCATGACAGCTTTGGCATTGATTCGCCGCGGGAAACGAGGCGATGAGGACGACAAAGGGCCAAGAAGAGGGTAGATTCGCTGATGCGGCGGGCCCGCGGTTGTTTCACGCCAAAACAGCTCGCCCCGGCGCCCCCGGGCGCCCCCCAGCGCGCCGGGTTCGGCCTGGGTCCGCCGGCGCTGTTTTCGGCCCAAGCCGGCGAAAATCGGGCTCCTGGGGGCGCGACTGGGCCGATTTTTTGGCACCGGCGCAAAAAAACGCCTGGGGAGGCCTTCCTGGGGGCGCGGCTGGAGATGCCCTTACAAGCAAATTCAAATACCCTGTTTACTTGGGGGCTTCCTTTATGAAGCCTTTCCTCTTGCATATGATTATACTTGTACGGCTTCGTTCCTTGTTCGTGTATTACGCCACAATATGCACCATGTTGACTTAAGTGTTTCGCAAGCTGGGTTGCCTGGCTCATGTTCTTACCCCTACGTTCCCGATTGTTCGGCTAGGCGGTAAAGGGAGCACCTCTGCGATTGTTACTACCGGTTCATCCGAGTTAGTACCTCAGACTGGGTGAAGCCGAAAGCTAGCGCTCTTATTGTTTTCAATAACGGTCGGCACACAACGGAACTCATGAGTACAAAAATTATATAGCACAAGTCTCATAGTAACAATGAACAACCGAAGAAAGGTATCGGTGGAGGTACTATTTTCTTCGAATATGCTTCTTACACTTCGTCAGTAATATATCATAAGTTCCCTGACCACGCTTTGTCTGTTACAGCCTTATGGCCTGATTGCCTAGTTATCGGAAACACCGTCGATGCTTTCGACAGGTGGAGTACATGACACTTTTCGGTCCTTGACCGAAGAGGGAGAAGCCGACGGTCGGTTAAGACGCGTTTAAAGTCCGGGTGAACACAGATATGATATAAGTACATCGGTACATACAATCATTATACATAAAGTTCTTTTACCCAAGTCACTTGGGGGCTCTTAAAATTTATATGAGTTGTTTTATAGTAAATGTGTTTTCTTCTTGGTCGTTGCAAAGTCTTTTTCTACCGCTCCTTTTTCGACTCGAGTGTATGGTCAATAGCCGGATAGCCTGTCTTCTTTCTAAAAAGCCGCTCGAGTTTAGTTCGCTAAACTGGCCTCGAAGAAGTACTCCGCCTTTGGGATAAGGAGCTCGAAGCCGTAGGCTGTCCCGCTTGAAATGTTGAGATCGGGTGTGTCATGTTAAAGCACGGCAGAAGCACAATGTTTTCTTTTTTCCAATTTTCGGATTGGCACCGAACACTTGATCTTATTCGGAGGTCAAGTTTTTACTGATGTTTTTTGGTTTTCCAAGCTTATGGCACTTTTAAAATATTCGTGTGTTTTCAGCACAAGTCTCGTAGTGCAACGCCGGACACCTTTAGAGATTCAGCAAAAACATTCTCGGATATTGCTAAATATGCATCGGTTTCGAATTGTGTCTTCAGTCAATAGTTGGGTTGCCCGGCTCCTGCGCTTGCCTCCTATGTTCCGCTTTGTTCGGCTAGGTGTGCAAAGGGAGAACCACTGTGATTGTGCTTCCAGCTCACATGGTTAAGCACCTAAGTTGAGAAAGCCGAAAACTGACTGCCACAATAAGCGTAAACTAGTCAGCGATTCGATGACTGTGTTAAATGACGGGCCGTTCATAACATTGGCCGAAGTGTTTATGGCTTGACCTCGGATGTCGCCAAACACTAACCGGGGGCTCATAGCTAGCTTCCCCAGTTTAAAGCTCCTATGACTAAGTGAAAGTTAAAAAGCCCGCATATCTGATTGCCTCATTTCCACTAACACAACTACCTTCGGGCATCGAGACGTCGTCTAAGGGTTGTCTTGTTATTGCGGAGACACCCTTCATAGTATCTACAAAGGGGTAGAAGCCTACGATGGGCCACATTCAACTGATAAACGGTCGCAACGGACTCAAAATAAACATATCATCGTCATTTGTATTTAATATACAAGGGCTGCCTTCCGTAATCATCGTTATAAAGCCATAAATATGCATCAATTTGACTTAAGATTTTTGCCAAGCTGGGTTGCCTGGCTCCTGTGCTTACCCCTACGTCCCTGATTGTTCAGCTAGGCAGTAAAGGGAGCACCTCTGTGATTGTTACTACCGGGTCATTCGAGTTAGTACCTTAGACTGGGTGAAGCCGAAAGCTAGCGATCTTAAAGGATCACATTGGTCAGCAACGACGGAAGTAAAAAAATTGGGTCATTAATACCACAGAGTTTGGGAACTTTCCCCGAACTAAATCCTCAATATTTTCCTCCCACATTGATCAGAGGTGAGGTTTCATGATCATGATAAGCATGACGACCCAAACAAAGGAACCGATAGAGGGACTATTTTCCTTGGAAGATGTTTCTTACATTAAGTCATATAACATATCTCTTTGCGTACCTTTGTTTATAAAACCGTATGGCTGGATTGCCTTGTTTTCCATAAATCTTTGCCCTTATAACGGCTTTATAAAGTAGGAAAAACACTCCCTGGCTTCTGGACGAGGAGGTTGAAGCCGATGGTCGGTCAACAAAGTTTTGTACAATGCGGATCCAAGCATTAATGATGTAAAGTACTTGGATACGTAGAATCATTACACATAATTTGTGGTTTTACTCTGGATATAGATCCTTAATTCAGCCACCCGTGCCCACATTAAGGCTCAAAGGCTACTGGGCTTCGGGCTTATCATTCACTAATATTGAAAGGGGCGTATCGATCCCTTGATCTGGTGTTGCCACCCGACCAGTGTCTCGGGGGCTACTGCATTGACAATCCAATGCAAAAAATTTAAAGTGCAATATAGCTTTCGAAGAGATTATGATCCTCAGGTTGGTCGGCCGCACCCAACCTCAGTCTCGAGGAATTTGCACACCGCTTTTTGTGTCCCTAAGTATTCCGCCGAGCTAGGAGTTGATCCTCAGGCCGATTTTGTGAATCAACCTGAGTCTCATGAGCTACTAGGATCAGCGCCTTATGTCATCCTTCAGGTGCACCTCGGGTTTTAGACCGATACACGCCTTGAGGGCTACTGGCTATATATCTTGGCAGAGAATAAATTGCACCAGTCAAAAATATTGACAAAAAATTGGCCCGCAGTCGGGGTGGTGCACCACCTCGGCAGCAGTCCAGCATAAAGCTCGGACGCTAGTGGCTGGCTCCATAGAGGGCATTTCCAGCATTAAGCTCGGATAAACTCCTTCAACTTTTTTGAACCAAGGTGATTTATGACACCTCGGATACAGTCCGGCGTTGGAGCTTGGACATAGTCCGGCATTGGAGCTCGGATACATTCCAGCGTTGGAGCTCGGATACAGTCCGGCGTTGGGGCTTGGACATAGTCCGGCGTTGGAGCTCGGATACATTCCGGCGTTGGAGCTCGGAAGCGGTCCGGCGTTGGTACTCGGCTGCAAAAGATACCTTGAATGTAGTCCGGCGTGGGAGCTCGGACGCAAGAGGACGCTGTCGCCCGGGAACAACTTCAAACCCGAGGTGTGGCATAAAAATAACAAGGCATTGATAAAGGCCGAGAACTTAAAGGGGCTCCTCGGATACCCAACGTGTAAACTCTTCGGATTTACTTCGGCGATCCTCAAGATCGAAGATGGGAAGATTTGTTGAACCAGTTTTCAAGACTGACGACCGAAGATGAAGAACAGTTCAGAAGAATCGGGGAGCATCCCCAACTTGAAGACCGGTTCAGGGGGCTACTGACGGTGTCCTGGACTAGGGGGTACTCACCACGTCATCTCCCAATCAGTTGGATTGAGCCGAGGATCCCCATGGTCGTATGCTCATGGGCCAGTTCGGACAGCCGATGTATACACAAGGAAGATTCCATAAGACTTGGCGATCAAGACAAGGACTCCTCTCCACCGGCGTATTCGACTAGGACTCTTGTTATCCTAGGCCTCTGGTACATTATATAAGCTGAGGCCAGGCTAGTCGATAGATTATTATGACATTACTCCTCATACCTGTAGGGT
This sequence comes from Triticum urartu, assembly GCF_056163025.1. Lineage (NCBI taxonomy): Eukaryota > Viridiplantae > Streptophyta > Magnoliopsida > Poales > Poaceae > Triticum > Triticum urartu. Next base: position 318,610,876 of record NC_141873.1, on the reverse strand, counting down.
TTAGATCACAACATACGATCTTGAGGTAAATCAACTCTTGTAACCCCTATACTCATCAAAGTCAATCAAGCAGGAAGTAGGGTATTGCCTCCATCAAGAGGGCCCGAACCTGGGTAAACATCGTATCCCCTGTCTCATGTTACCATCAATCCTTAGACGCACATTTCGGGACCCCCTACCCGAGATCTGCCGGTTTTGACACCGACATCCCCTTCTAGGCCTTGCCGTCATCCACCGCCTTGGTGCTCTCAGCACGGCGTGGTCAACGTGGTCAAGGAACGACATCCATCAGAAGAGGACTGCATGTGGAGAGGCTGATAGCTGGGTCCACGGCCGCAGCAAGGAAGTGCAACCTTATTACGTGTAAAATAATTATTCCTCCACCTGACAGCTAGGACCCACCCGAAGGAACTTTGTATTTTGCAAAAAAAAACATTTCCCCCTGACAGCTGGGACCTACCAACTACATCTTCGCACACAAGGAAGTGCCTCCATATTAGCCACAAAAAATGAATCCTCGCCCTAACTGCTGGGACCCACCAGCTACATCTTCGCACGCAAGGAAGTGCCTCCTTATCTTCCCTGATAGCCGGGACCCACCTGGTCGAAGTGTACGTAGCATTGTCATTCTGGTTGCGAACGTGTACATACATATTGTCGATCGGTCTGTCTGCAGGCTGCAGTGATGAACTGTGGCCGAGTAAGGAAGGGCACGTGTCAGAGTACAGGCGCAGACGTAGCATGTACACGTACGTACAACCTTGGTGCAAGAAATTAAATATAGCCACGTACGTACATACGGGCGGGGTCTCGAACGCCTACTCATGCATACGTACGGCCAGGGCTTGTGTACATGGAGAGGCAGCGACTGCGTCCTATTCATCGACAGCTAACCGGCTGGGTGGAAACGGAGAAACTGCATCGTCGTGTTCATCGGGAGGCAACGGAACGCGTGCTGTTCATGGGGAGCCAACCGGCTTGGAAGGAACAGCCGATCGAAATGAGGCCTGGCATACTGCAGAACGGAGGAAACAGCCTCGTGTTCGACCTCCTACGGTCGAAACGGGATCCTGTTCACCTGGAGGGGTGTGGCATACCGTAAAATAGAGGAAACAGACTTCTCTTCAACCTCCTACAGTCGAAATGGGGTCCTATTGATCGGGAGGTGTGTGGCGTTCTGCAAAACGGAGGAAATGGACTTGTGTTGGAGCGCTATGGTCGAAACGGGGGTCCTGTTCATCGGGAGGGGTGTGGCGTGATGTCTACTACACAACCTTCTATGTGTAGATGTTGTTGGGCCTCCAAGGGCAGAGGTTTGTAGGACAGTAGCAAATTTCCCTCAAGTGGATAACCTAAGGTTTATCAATCCATGGGAGGCGTAGGATGAAGATGGTCTCTCTCAAACAACCCTGCAACCAAATAGCAAAGAGTCTCTTGTGTCCCCAACACACCCAATACAATGGTAAATTGTATAGGTGCACTAGTTCGGCGAAGAGATGGTGATACAAGTGCAATATGGATGGTAGATGTAGGTTTTTGTAATCTGAAAATATAAAACAACAAGGTAACTAATGATAAAAGTGAGCATAAATGGTATTGCAATGCGTTGAAACAAGGCCTAGGGTTCATACTTTCACTAGTGCAAGTTCTCTCAACAATAATAACATAATTGGATCATATAACTATCCCTCAACATGCAACAAAAAGTCACTCCAAAGTCACTAATAGCGGAGAACAAACGAAGAGATTATTGGAGGGTACGAAACCACCTCAAAGTTATCCTTTCTGATCGATCTATTCAAGAGTCCGTAGTAAAATAACACAAAGTTATCCTTTCCGTTCGATCTATCCTAGAGTTCGTACTAGAATAACACCTTAAGACACAAATCAACCAAAACCCTAATGTCACCTAGATACTCCAATGTCACCTCAAGTATCCGTGGGTATGATTATACGATATGCATCACACAATCTCTGGTTCATCTATTCAACCAACGCAAAGAACTTCAATGAGTGCCCCAAAGTTTCTACCGAAGAGTCAAGACGAAATTGTGTGCCAACCCCTATGCATAAGTTCACGAGGTCACGAAACTCGCAAGTTGATCACCAAAACATGCATCAAGTGGATCACGTGAATATCCCATTGTCACCACAGATAAGCACATGCCAGACATACATCAAGTGTTCTCAAATCTTTAAAGACTCAATCCGATAAGATAACTTCAAAGGGAAAACTCAATTCATCACAAGAGAGTAGAGGGGGAGAAACATCACAAGATCCAACTATAATAGCAAAGCTCGCGATACATCAAGATCGTGCCGAATCAAGAACATGAGAGAGAGAAAGAGATCAAACACATAGCTACTGGTACATACCCTCAGCCCCAAGGGTGAACTACTCCCTCCTCGTCATGGAGAGCGCCGGGATGATGAAGATGGCCACCGGTGAGGGACCCCCCTCCGGCAAGGTGCCGGAACAGGGTCTCGATTGGTTTTTGGTGGCTACAGAGGCTTGCGGCGGTGGAACTCCTGCTCTAGGTTATTTTCTGGAGGTTTCTGTATTTATAGGAATTTTTGGAGTAGCTCTCATGTCAGGGGGGTCTCTGAGTCATCCACGAGATAGGGGGACGCGCCCAGGGGGTTAGGGCGCGCCCTCCACCCTTGTGGACGGCTCGAGACTCTTCTAGCCCAACTCTTTTACTTCGGGGGCTTCTTTTGGTCCACAAAAAATCATCAAAAATTGGCACGTCAATTGGACTCCGTTTGGTATTCCTTTTGTGTAAAACTCAAAAACAAGGAAAAAACAAAAACTGGCATTGGGCACTAGGTTAATAGGTTAGTCCCAAAAATCATATAAAATAGCATATAAATGCATATAAAACATCCTAGATGGATAATATAATAGCATGGAACAATCAAAACTTATAAATATGTTGGAGACGTATCAAGCATCCCCAAGATTAATTCCTGCTCGTGGCATGAATTTTGATGTGGAATGCTACCTAACATATTTTTCAATGTAATTTTCTTTATTGTGGCATGAATGCTCAGATCCGAAAGATTCAAGACAAAAGTTTAATATTGACATAAAAATAATAATACTTCAAGCATACTAACCAAGCAATTATGTCTTCTCAAAATAACATAGCCAAAGAAAGCTCATCCCTACAAAATCATATAGTTTGGCTATGCTTTATTTTTGTCACACAAAATGCTCCAATCATGCACAACCCGCATGACAAGCCAAGCAATTGTTTCATACTTTAGTATTCTCAAACTTTTTCAACTTTCACGCAATATATGAGTGTGAGCCACGGACATTGCACTATAGGTGGAATAGAAAGGTGGTTGTGGAGAATACAAAAAAGAGGAAGATGTTCTCACATCAACTAGGCGTATCAATGGGCTATGGAGATGCCCATCAATAGATATCAATGTGAGTGAGTAGGGATTGCCATGCAACGGATGCACTAGAGCTATAAGTGTATGAAAGCTCAACAAAATAAACTAAGTGGGTGTGCATCCAACTTGCTTGCTCAAGAATACCTAGGGCAATTTGAGGAAGCCCATCATTGGAATATCAAAGCCAAGTTCTATAATGAAAAATTCCGACTAGTATATGAAAGTGACAACATAAGAGACTCTCTATCATGAAGGTCATGGTGCTACTTTGAAGCACAAGTGTGGAAAAAGGATAGTAACATTGCCCCTTCTCTCTTTTTCTCTCATTTTTTTGGTCCTTCTCCTTTCTTTCTTTATTTGGCTTCTTTGGCCTCTCTTTTTTGTTTCCTCACACAAGACAATGCTCTAATAATGAAGATCATCACACTTTTATTTACTTACAACTCAAAAATTACAACTCGATACTAGAACAAAATATGGCTCTATATGAATGCCTCTGGTGGTGTACCGAGATGTGCAATGATTCAAGAGTGACATGTATAAAAATTATGAATGGTGTCCATGCCACCAATACGATGTCAATTACATGATCATGCAAAGCAATATGACTATGATGAAGCATGTCATACTAAACGGAACGGTGGAAAGTTGCATGGCAATATATCTCGGAATGGCTATGGAAATGCTATAATAGGTAGGTATGGTGGTTGTTTTGAGGAAGATATATGATGGGTTTATGGTACCGACGAAAGTTGCGTGGCACAAGAGAGGCTAGCAATGGTGGAAGGATGAGAGTGCGTATAATCCATGGACTCAACATTAGTCATAAAGAACTCACATACTTATTGCAAAAATCTACAAGTCATCAAAACCAAGCACTACGCGCATGCTCCTAGGGGGATAGATTGGTAGGAAAAGACCATTGCTCGTCCTCGACATCCATTCATAAGGAAGGCAATCAAAGAAACACCTCATGCTTCAAATTTCTCACACAACGGTTACCATACGTGCATGCTACGGGACTTGCAAACCTCAACACAAGTATTTCTCAATTTCACAATTACTCAACTAGCACGACTCTAATATCACCATCTTCATATCTCAAAACAATTATCAAGTATCAAACTTCTCATAGTATTATGCACTCTATATGAAAGTTTTTATTATACCCATCTTGGATGCCCATCATATTAGGACTAATTTTATAACCAAAGCAAATTACCATGCTGTTCTAAAAGACTCTCAAATAATATAAGTGAAGCATGAGAGATCAATAATTTCTGTAAAATAAAACCACCACCGTGCTCTAAAAAGATATAAGTGAAGCACTAGAGAAAAATTATCTAGCTCAAAAGATATAAGTGAAGCACAATGAGTAGTTGAATAATTATGCAACTATGTGAAGACTCTCTAACATTTAAGAATTTCAGATCTTGGTATATTATTCAGACAACAAGCAAAACAAAATAAAACAAAATGACGCTCCAAGCAAAACACATATCATGTTGTGAATAAAAATATAGCTCCAAGTAAAGTTACTGATGAACGAAAACAAAAGAGGGGATGCCATCCGGGGCATCCCTAAGCTTAGGCTCTTGGTTGTCCTTTAATATTACCTTGGGGTGCCTTGGGCATCCCCAAGCTTAGGCTCTTGCCACTCCTTATTCCATAGTCCATCGAATCTTTACCCAAAACTTGAAAACTTCACAACACAAGAATGAAATTGTTGCTATTGCACCCACACATGATAGTCCTATTATCTTTTTGAATTCTCCAAACTACACTATATCGAAGAAGTTTGCACTTATTAAGGATTAGATTGATGGGTTGCCTTTCACCGTTGCACATGATAATTTTTATGAATATAATATGCATGTTCTTGCTGCTCCTACTTGCAATTATTATGAGATAGGAACTACATCTCCACCTCTTTATGTTTCCAATACTACAAAATTGCAAGAAACTTCTTATGCTATATATTGGCCTTTACTTGATGTGCATGAATTGTTCTTGTATGACATGCCGATGCATAGGAAGAGAGTTAGACTTCGTCATTGCATGATATATGTTGCTTTGTGCTCACTACTAAATGCTAAAGCATTGTTAATTAAAATTGGCTTTGATATACCTTGGGATCCGGGTGGATCCATTACTTGAGCACCTTATGCCTAGCTTAATGGCTTTAAAGAAAGCGCTGCCAGGGAGACAACCCGGAAGTTTTAGAGAGTCATTTATTTCTTTTGAGTGCTTTTATAAAGCTTAAAAACAAAAAAATATAGAGGGGAACTTAAAACTTCACAAAAATAAAAGTGAAAGTGAGATAGACGAGCACCGTGGAAGCGGGCGCATGCCTTGAACTTTGTTCATGCCCATGAAACTTTGTGAATCTTGAATTGAACAAACTTTTCAACAAAAATAATTATCCCCTTGTACAATTCCATTTTATTATAAAAATAATGTGCCAAGATTTTCCTTTGGGATGTTTAGATTGCTTGTTGGTATGTGCGGTGCAGAAATAAAAACTTTGGCTGTAGTGCACGATTTTACATTTTTTACTGGAACATCGAAAGCTTCTCAAACATTTTGCATAGTCTTGCTATACAAAATTTTTCTTTTTACTAATTTTTTCAGAATTTTTGGAGTACCATAAGGATGGTATATGTTCATATTGCTACAGATTGTCCTGTTTTAAGACAGATTCTGTTTTTGATGCATTGTTTTGCTTGTTTTGATGAAACTATCGATTCTATTAGTGGAATAAGCCATGGAAAAGTTATATTACAGTAGATACATTGCAAAAACAAAATATGAATTGGTTTTCAATAGTACTTAGAGTAGTGATTTGCTTTATTATACTAACGGATCTTACCAAGTTTTTTGTTGAGTTTTCTGTGGATGTAGTGATCAAAGATTGAGGAGGTCTCGATATGAGGAGAAGGAGAGGGAAGAGCTCAAGCTTGGGGATGCCCAAGGCTCCCCAAGTAAATATTAAAGGAGACTCAAGCATCTAAGCTTGGGGATGCCCCGGAAGGCATCCCATCTTTCTTCAACAATAATCGGTATGTTTTCGTCATTGCTTCGTTCATGTGATATGTGTAAATCTTGGAGCGTCTTTTGTGTTTATTTTTCATTTTTCTTTTATGCACCATGCTGGTATGAGATAGTCCATGGTTGATTTATGTAACATCCCAAATTTTCCATTTGGAATGTTATACATTAGGTCATCACTGCATATCATATTTTATTTGCTTTTGGCCTGATCCAGAAATTCTACGCAACTCAAGGACCCACGGAGAGAGTTGGGGATTTCGTTATTTTCATATTTGGGTTTTTCTCAAATTTTGAAAATAGGATCATTGATTTTATTTATTCTATCTTCAATTATTTCTATAATAAAAATATGAGAGAGGGAATAAAATGACTTTCCCAATATAAAGAAATATTGAAGGTTTAATTAAAAAATCAAGTAAGATGTTATTTCGGAGTTTTCTCGCTATTTTATTTGAATTTAGGAAAAATTGCATGTTTTCAAAACTGCATTTTAGGGCCAAGAAATTGTTCATCTTGTTCTAAATATTTATTTAGATGGTGAAAATTTGTTTTGGCATTTTTAGATTTTTATTTATTTTCTAGATTTTTCTTAGTTCGGCGGGATTTTTTAAATAAAAAAAACCTGCTGCGCGCCCGACTGGGCCGAAGCCCAGCCAAGCCAGGCCGGCCCGCCCGCGCCACCGCCTCCCTGTCCCGTGCCACCGCCGCCGCCCGACCCCCTCCCCAAGTCGGAGCCGCCGCCGCCGCCTCTCTCCCCCTTTAAATACCACCCCGGGGCCCCCTAGAGCCCCAAGTCGCCGCCGCCGCAGCCCCTCGCCAGCCCCGCCGCCCGCGGCGCTTTGCGCTGCCGCCGCCAGGAGCCGCCGCCCCGCCACCCCATGCTACCGGAGCCCCGCCGGACCTCACCGGAACCCGAGCCGAGGTAGCCGCCCGCCGCCCCGGTTTTTCTAAAGAAACCGATCCGTTTTTTTAGAAAAACCTAGATTCGTTTTTTTATAAATAGATCGGTTTTATTTTCCGGTTTATTTATTTAGCGAGCGTTCGCCCGTTCATTCGTTTAACGGACGAATTCGATGTTTAGTTTCAGTTAATGAACGTTCGTACGTTAATCTGTTCGTCAGTTTTTCTTTTTCTCGGATTTTTTCGTGGTTATTTCTGATCGCGATTTCTGATCCGATTTTCGTTCTAATGGACCCAAGAATGGTAACGGGAATGGAGGAAGCAACGGCCAGAACCGTACCAACCCATCAATGCCAGCCAAGAGAAACCTAAGCCAAGTCACTTGCTATAAGTGCCAGAAGACTGGACATTACGCCAATGAATGTCCTAAAGCCCAGAGTGGAAATGGCAATGTAAGCTCTAGGAAGAAGCCGAACCCTTTCAATAGGGTACAGGTGAACCACGTTAACGTGGAGGAGGTTGAAGCTCAGCCAGATGCAGTAATAGGTAAGTTTTTGGTTAAGTCATTTACTGCACTCGTTCTTTTTGATACTGGTGCATCGCATTCATACATCTCAAGGGGATTTGTGGATAAGTATAAACTGCCAACCCAAGCCCTTAGGTCACCCATGTTAGTAACCTCGCCTGGAGTAGAGTATATGGCTAGTCTATGGTGTGATCGGTTACCATTAAGGATTGGTAACTATGTATTTCCCTCGAACCTAATAGTATTGGAATCTCAAGGATTAGATGTGATATTAGGCATGGATTGGTTATCGAAGTATGGAGGGAACATTGAATGCGCAAGTAAGTCAATTTTGCTTACAACTCCAGAAGGAAGAAGGATCAAGTATGTATCCCGGCATGTGCCGAAGAGGACTCAAGTAAATTCCTTATCAGGAGTTGTGCAGGAGGAAGTACCAGTGGTGAAGGATTTCCCTGACGTATTTCTGGAGGAGTTGCCAGGCATGCCACCGGATAGAGATATTGAGTTTTTGATTGAGCTTTTGCCAGGCACAGGGCCCATATCTAAGAGACCATACAAGATGCCCGCAAAAGATTTTAGGATGGCGGATGCAAGGAACAAGTTCACGCAACCGGATGAAGATGCACCCTTTGGACGTCACTTGAAGGAAGTCACTAGATACCTGAACATGGGAGTACCAAGCTTCACCGGAACCTACAACGCCACTTTACCTGAAGAGGAGCGCTGGATGTTTCAAGTTCAAGTTCCAGGAAGGACGTTCATGCCCGTCACTGAGCCCATAGAATTTTCCTTTGATGCACCAACCTGGAGTCTAGGAAAGAGCATGCCAGCCCACATGACTATGGGACGCATTGGAGAAGTCTACCACAAGGATCTCAAGGATACTATCTACCAGATTTGTGGGCGCCGAGATGAGCAATGGGAGATGATCAGCACTAGGAAGGATAGATCAATTGCAGCTTTCATCCAGGAGTTAAACCAGCACATTCGATGCCAGGAGAACCAGATGTGCGCAGGCAAGATAGACCTGAAGAAGGCCATGACCAAGATCACGGAGCTGGAAGAAGAACTTAAGTCTACACACGATGGATATGAGGAGGAAATAGCAACACTCATGGAGAAGAACGATGATCTGAAGAAGAAGCTAAAAATATTCATGGGATTTCCCGCAACTGGAGGAGAAGACGAAGATTACACTTGTCCAGAGAACTACATCATCATCGACGACACCGACTCGGACCCAGACGATAGCGATGATGACTATGTTGATGAAGCTGGAGCAGATATCATGGAGTCTTCATCGGAGCAGTTTTTCTAGTCGACCACCATATCAGTAGTATTATTCTCCCATGTATCTAGTATAGCCCGAGCACTTTTGTAACGATAGATAGACCATTATATGCCCTTGTTTGATTGAATGAAGTGATTTTGTTTGCATTTGCCTCATGTGCATATGGGTAGTGTCTTCTCTCTAGACCCCATTCTATCTTATATTCTCATCTTTTCTAAACCCCCTCAGATGCCTCCGAGACGTGACAATGGATTTGCATTTCCACCGGAGCTCACTCAGTTGATCCAGTAGTAGAATACGTTGATGCAGTTGCTAGTCCAGAATCAGAATCAGGGGAACAACAACAACAACAACCCACCACCGCCACCACCTGTGGATCACTTAACCCGTTTTCTTAGGCTGAATCCGCCGGTGTTCTCTAGTAGCACCGAGCCTATAGTAGCAGATGATTGGCTCCACAAGATAGGAAGGGAGTTAACCACTACAGGATGTACTGATGCTGAGAAGGTGCGCTTTGCCGCACATCAGTTGGATGGACCAGCAACATCATGGTGGGAGAATTACACTGTCACCTACCCTATAGCCACGGTGACATGGGACCAATTTCAGCAGGCTTTCCGTACTGCCCATGTGTCAGCAGGAGCTATGGCCAAGAAGAAGTGTGAGTTTCGCAACTTGCGCCAAGGAGGACGGACAGTTGGCTAGTATGTGGATGACTTTAGTAAGCTAGCACGTTATGCCCCAGATGACGTTGCTACGGATGCAGCTAAGCAGGAGAAGTTTCTGGAAGGACTGAATGAATAGTTGAGCATGCAGTTGATGGTAGCAAGCTTCAACAACTACCAGGAGTTGGTAGATCACGCTCTTATGATTGAAGGGAAGCAGCAGCAGATTGAAAACTACAAGAGGAAGTATGGACAAGGGAAGTACAATTTTGGAGCTCAGCAGAAGCCACGTTTTACCCCGAAACCGGGAGGACCTTTTCAGCATACCCATGGAGGAGGCAGCTCGCACAATCATAATGGCCCCAAGAATGGTAACGGGAATGGAGGAAGCAACGGCCAGAACCGTACCAACCCATCGACGCCAGCCAAGAGAAACCGGAGCCAAGTCACTTGCTATAAGTGCCAGAAGGCTGGACATTACGCCAATGAATGTCCTGAAGCCCAGAGTGGAAATGGCAATGTAAGCTCTGGGAAGAAGCCGAACCCTTTCAAGAGGGGACAGGTGAACCACGTTAACGTGGAGGAGGTTGAAGCTCAGCCAGATGCAGTAATAGGTAAGTTTTTGGTTAAGTCATTTACTGCACTCGTTCTTTTTGATACTGGTGCATCGCATTCATACATCTCAAGGGGATTTGTGGATAAGTATAAACTGCCAACCCAAGCCCTTAGGTAACCCATGTTAGTAACCTCGCCTGGAGCAGAGTATATGGCTAGTCTATGGTGTGATCGGTTACCATTAAGGATTGGTAACTATGTATTTCCCTCGAACCTAATAGTATTGGAATCTCAAGGATTAGATGTTATATTAGTCATGGATTGGTTATCGAAGTATGGAGGGAACATTGAATGCGCCAGTAAGTTAATTTTGCTTACAACGCCAGAAGGAAGAAGGATCAAGTATGTATCTCGGCATGTGCCGAAGAGGACTCAAGTAAATTCCTTATCAGGAGTTGTGCAGGAGGAAGTACCAGTGGTGAAGGATTTCCCTGACGTATTTCCGGAGGAGTTGCCAGGCATGCCATCGGATAGAGATATTGAGTTTTTGATTGAGCTTTTGCCAGGCACAGGGCCCATATCTAAGAGACCATACAGGATGCCCGCAAAAGATTTGGAGGAGATTAAGAAGCAGATTAGGGAGTTACTGGATAAAGATTATATTCGCCCAAGTTCTTCACCTTGGGGATCGCCAGTACTTCTAGTCGAGAAGAAGGATGGATCGTAAGGATGGTTGTCGATTATCGAGGATTGAACAAAGTAACAATCAAGAACAAGTACCCACTGCCGATGATCAATGATCTGTTTGATCGATTGCAAGGAGCTAAGGTATTTTCCAAGATAGATCTGTGACCAAGATACCATCAGTTGAAGATTCAAGAGCAGGATATACCTAAGACGGCTTTTACCACCAGGTATGGGTTGTACGAGTATACCGTTATGTCATTTGGTCTGACTAACGCACCTGCATATTTCATGAACATGATGAACAGGGTGTTTATGGAGTTTTTGGATAAGTTCGTCAGGGTGTTCATTGATGATATTTTAGTCTACTCAAAGAACGAAGAGGAGCATAAGGGGCATTTGCGTTTGGTACTTGAGAAGCTCAGAGAACATCAGTTATATCCCAAGTTCAGTAAATATGAGTTTTGGTTGAAGGAAGTTGGATTGCTCGGACATGTTATATCCGGAGAAGGTATAGCAGTAGCTCCCACCAAGGTTGTCACTATGACAAATTGGGAAGCACTAACAACAGTTGGAGAGATCCGGAGTTTTCTTGGACTTGCAGGATACTACCGGAGATTCATTGAGAAATTCTCAAAAATTGTGTAGCCTATGACGGAGTTGTTGAAGAAGGATACCAAGTTCAAATGGACTGAGGAATGTGTGGCCAGTTTCCAGGAGTTGAAGAAATGTTTGGTTACCTCACCAGTATTGATTCTGCCAGATCAGAGCAAGGATTATGAAGTGTATTGCGACGCTTCACGTTGAGGACTTGGAGCAGTGCTTATGCAGGAGGAAAGAGTTGTTTCGTATGCTTCACGACAGCTGAAACCTCATGAGTTTAATTATGCCACGCATGATTTGGAGTTAGCAGCCGTAGTGCATGCATTGAAGACTTGGAGACATTTTCTCATTGGAAACCATTGTGAAGTATACACGGATCACAAGAGTTTGAAGTATATTTTCACACAGAAGGAGCTAAATCTCAGGAAAAGGAGATGGTTGGAGCTCATCAAGGATTATGATATGAGATTGCATTATCATCCCGTAAAGGCTAACGTAGTAGCCGATGCACTGAGCCGTAAGAGCCATGTCAACACATTAATGACAGGAGATTTACCGAAGGTGTTAGCCGAAGACCTTCGTGAGCTATGTTTGGAGATAGTTCTGAGAGGCTATGTAGCAGCATTGAAGATTCAGTCTACCTTGATGGATAAGATCAGAGAAGCTCAGAAAACTGACAAGGAGGTTGCCTCTATAAAGGAGAAGATGAGCAAAGGTAAAGTTAAAGGATTTCGCGAGGATGAGCACGATACCCTATGGTTTGAAGACCGTGTTTATATGTGCCTAACGACCTGGAGATCAGGAAGTTGATTCTGCAGGAGGCCCATGATTCACCATACTCAATTCACCCAGGAAATACCAAGATGTATTTGGATTTCAAGGATACTTTCTGGTGGACCGGAATGAAGAAGGATATTGCGGAGTATGTAGCAGTTTGTGATGTATGTCAGAGAGTAAAGGTAGAGCATCAGAAGCCAGCAGGGTTGCTACAACCATTGCCGATAACCGAATGGAAGTGGGATAAGCTAGGCATGGATTTCATCACGGGATTACCCAGGACCCATTCAGGCTATGACTCGATATGGGTTGTAGTCGATCGCTTGACGAAGGTAGCTCATTTCATCCCAGTAAAGACCACTTACACCAGTGCTAAGTTGGCAAATATATACATGACCAGGATCGTATGTCTACATGGAGTTCCGAGGAGCATTGTATTCGATAGAGGAACCCAGTTTACCTCAAAGTTCTGGAATCAGTTGCACGAAACTTTGGGTACCAGGCTAGAGTTCAGTACAGCTTTTCATCCGCAGACAGATGGACACACCAAGAGAGTCAATCAGATTTTGGAGGATATGCTGAGAGCTTGTGCGCTAGATTATTGATCTAGTTGGGACGACAATTTTCCATATGCAGAGTTCTCCTACAACAACAGTTATCAATCCAGTTTGAAGATGGCCCCTTTCGAAGCCTTGTACGGAAGAAGGTGCAGAACACCATTGTCGTGGGATGAAGTTGGAGACCGCCAGTTGTTTGGACCAGATTTGGTTAAGGAGTCCGAACAGAAAGTGAAATTGATTCGCGATAGGCTCAAGGTAGCCCAGTCCAGGCATGAGAGCTACGCAGATTCTAAACGCAAGGAGATAGTTTACGAAGTCAGAGACCGAGTTTATCTTCGAATATCTCCACTTCGGGGAGTTAAGCGCTTTGGAGTTAAAGGAAAGTTAGCGCCACGTTTTTTGGGACCATACAAAGTTTTGGAGCATATGGGAGAAGTTGCCTACAAGTTGGAGTTGCCCGAAGGATTGTCGAGAGTTCACGACGTGTTCCACATCTCCCAGTTGAAGAAGTGCCATGCAGAGATGGCGGACATACAGCTGAGAGATACAGTGCCGCTGGAAGCAATTCGGTTGGATAATGATTTGACCCATGAGGAGAAACCAGTCAAGATTCTTGAGTATGCCAGCCGAGTCACCCGCAGCAAGGTTATCAAGTTTTGCAAAGTTCAGTGGAGCCACCACACCGAGGATGAAGCCACCTGGGAGTGAGAGGAAGAACTGCAGAAGGACCACCCTCACCTATTTTCTAGCCAATCCGAATCTCGAGGGCGAGATTCATCTTAAGGGGGTAGGTTTGTAACATCCCAAATTTTCAATTTGGAATGTTATACATTAGGTCATCATTGCATATCATATTTTATTTGCTTTTGGCCTGATCCAAAAATTCTACGCAACTCAAGGACCCACGGAGAGAGTTGGGGATTTGTTATTTTCATATTTGGGTTTTTCTCAAATTTTGAAAATAGGATCATTGATTTTATTTATTCTATCTTCAATTATTTCTATAATAAAAATACGAGAGAGGGAATAAAATGACTTTCCCAAAATAAAGAAATATTGAAGGTCTAATAAAAAATCAAGTAAGATGTTATTTCGGAGTTTTCTCGCTATTTTATTTGAATTTAGGAAAAATTGCACATTTTCAAAACTCCATTTTAGGGCCAAGAAATTGTTCATCCTGTTCTAAATATTTTATTTAGACGATGAAAAGTTGTTTTGGCATTTTTAGATTTTTATTTATTTTCTAGATTTTTCCTAGTTCGGGGGGATTTTTTTTTCAAAAAACCTCCCGCGCGCCCGACTGGGCCGAAGCCCAACCGAGCCAGGCCGGCTCACCCGCGCCACCGCCTCCCCGTCCCGTGCCGCCGCCGGACTCGGGAGAGTCCGAGCCGCTGCCACCTGACCCCCTCGCCAAGTCGGAGCCGCCGCCGCCTCTCTCCCCTTTTAAATACCACCCCGGGGCCCCCCTGGAGCCCCAAGTCGCTGCCACCACAGCCCCTCGCCAGCCCCGCCGCCCGCGCTGCCTTGCGCCGTGCCGCTTTGCGCCGCCGCCAGGAGCCGCCGCCCCGCCACCCCACGCTGCCCACCGCCACCGGAGCCCCGCCGGAACCCCGCCGGACCTCGCCGGAACCCGAGCCGAGGTAGCCGCCCGCTGCCCCGGTTTTTCTATAGAAACCGATCCGGTTTTTTTAGAAAACCCTAGATTCATTTTTTTATAAATAGATCTTTTTTATTTTCCGATTTATTTACTTAGCGAGCGTTCGCCCGTTCGTTCGTTTTAACGGACAAATTCGACGTTTAGTTTCAGTTAACGAACATTCGTTCGTTAATCTGTTTGTCAGTTTTTCTTTTTCTCGGATTTTTCCGCGGTTATTTCTGATCGCGATTTCTGATCCGATTTTTGTTCTAATATAACTTTTCGCTCGTTTATCGGAATCACGCAATTCAAGCGTCTGGAGTTTCATCTCGAAACCCTCTTTCCGTTTAACCAACTCAAACAAGTTTTTGCATCTGTAAAATTTGACTTAGATCCAGATTAGTAAACGAAGTTTGTTTCTTTCGCCGTTTGACTTCCGTTGCTTCGTTCGATTTGATTCCTTTTGCAAACCGGAGTTCTTAATTTGAACTTTCTGGTTAGTTTTTCTTATTTGAGTTTTACCCGTGCATTAGATGAGTACTTATTGTATGCTTGTTTGTTTGTGATAGAGTACCCGTAGTGCGCCGCTTGCTACTTCGAATATCTAGGTTTCACGGATCATCAGCAGGGCAAGTAACACTTTGATCATACCTCTTTACTACCCAGTTTTATTGGATTAGATCAATCCTCAAACAATTGCATGATTAGGCTCTAATTAAATTGTGGGTTTTGGGAAGTAGATGAGGTAGAACCTATTACCTGTTTTATTATCAACCCTTGGGAGTTACTTCTACGTTTGCTTATTATGTCATGCTACGCTAGTAGACGTGGATTGCGTGAGTGTATCCATGACAGATGTGAGATTGATAAATTAATGGTTTATTTAAGGTCGCAACTTAAACACACATCTGGGTGGATTGAGGCACCTGGGTATTCCAGCGATTGCCTGTTTTTCTTTATGGACCGCCACCCAGGCTCAAAGGGATCATGAGATTTATTCATACTAGAAACTTCCGTGTGCAGCCACAAGCTACTATGGGCTCTAGCATAGTTGACTAAGTCGTGCGAACTCTTACAGTGGTAGACTAGCAGATGTAGGGGATGTAGGTTGGTATTGTCTACCCGATCGTAAGGTGCTAGCGCTTCTGAAAGACTATGTCTCGGTCATCCGTTTCTCAAACACCATGTAGTGCGAGAATCCCAACGGAGGAGATCGAGTCTTATGGGGAAAAGTTCGCAAACCTCTGCAGAGTGTATAAACTAATCATGGTTAGCCGTGTCCTCGGTTATGGACGTCTTGAGTATCTAGTACTTGGATTGTCATGTGAATCTCATCATGTTACTTTTAATTAATATTGTTGGGTTTTAATGATGATACTTAATTGGGATTGAGAGGGTGTCTACACTCTCAATGTTTAACAACTGCCATGATAGTTAAACAAAATTTATTCCTTTGCAGTAGGGAAAATTTGGCTTTACGCAAAACTGTAACCATAGAGCTTTCCACCAGCCATATATGCATGTAGTATAGCTTTATTCTTCCTTTACTCTGTATGTGTTACATTGCCAGCATATTCCATGTGCTGACCCGTTTCGGGCTACAACGTTCATGTTGCATACTTTTCAGACAACGAGTAAGGTGCCTTTAGGTCGTGGTTCTATACTCAGTGATGCCGTTGGAGTTGATGGACTCACTTATCTTCCAAGCCTTCCGCTGTTATCGTGATTAGATAGCCTTAAGCCATATTTATTGTAATAAGTTCTCTTTTGAGACATTCAATGTAATAAGTGTGTGATTGCTACTCTGTTATAAATCCTTCAAGTACGGTATGTGTCAGCATTACTGATCCAGGGATGACACTAAAGCACAGAGATCGGACTGTTTGAGGTCTGGTCGCTACAATTTAAATAATGCTCATTTCACTTCAGTTATATCTTTTGAGTATGGCTTTATAGAATACTACATGTGCTTCACTTATATCATTTGAAGTTTGGAATGCCTGTTTCTCTTCACATAGAAAACCGTTGTTTGTAGAATGCTCTTTTTCTTCACTTATATTTGTTAGAGCATGGTATTTTGTAGAAAGAATTAATCTCTCATGCTTCACTTAGATCTATTTAGAGAGTCAACAGGAATTGGTCAATTGCATGGTTAGTCATAAAATCCTACATAAAACTTATGGATCACTGAATATGATATGTTTGATTCCTTGCAATAGTTTTGCGATATAGAGATGGAATATGTGGGAGGTACTAGTAAATGGTTGTGTTTAGTAAGAATATTGGTGTTAAGGTTTGTGATTCCCGAAGCATGCACATATAGTCTCTCGTTATGCTATGAAGTTGGAGCATGATTTATTATTGATTGTCTTCCTTATGAGTGGCGGTCAGGGACGAGCGATGGCCTTTTCTACCAATTTATCCCCCTAGGGGCATGCGTAGTAGTACTTTGATTCAAGGGCTAATAAACTTTTGCAATAAGTATATGAGTTCTTTATGACTAATGTGAGTCCATGGAATATACGCACTCTTACCTTTCTGCAATTTGATAGCCTCTACGGTACCGTGCATTGCCATTTCTCACATCGATACGTGGTGCAAACTTCGTAGGTGCATCCAAACCCCGTGATATGATACGCTCTATCACACATAAGCATTATTATATCTTCCTCAAAACAGCCACCATACCTACCTATTATGGCACTTCCATAGCCATTCCGAGATATATTGCCATGCAACTTCCACTGCTTCCGTTTTGATGATTTGAGCATTCATTGTCATATTGCTTTGCATGATCATATAGCTGACATAGCAGTTGTGGCTCAGCCACCGTTCATCATTTTTCATACATGTTACGCTAGATCATTGCACATCCTGGTGCCAGAGGCATTCATATAGAGTCATACTTTGTCATAGGTATCGATTTGTAATTTTTATTTCTTTTGAGTTATAAGTAAATAGAAGTGTGATGATCATCATTATTCATTTTGAGAGCAGTGCCCCAGTGAGGAAAGGATGATGGAGACTATGATTCCCCCACAAGTCAGGATGAGACTCTGGATAATGTTAGAAAAGGGGGAAAAAGGAAAAAAAGAAAGATAAAGAAAAAAGAGAAAGAAAAAAAGGAAAAAGGAAAAGGAAAATAATAAACAAAGAGAGAAGGGGCATTGTTAGTATCCTTTACCACACTTGTGCTTCGAAGTAGCACCATGTTTTTCATATGGAGAGTCTCATATGTTTTCACTTTCATATACTAGTGGGAATTTTTCATTATAGGATTAGATGCACACCCACTTAGTTTTCATATTGAGCTTTCATACACTTATAGCTCTTAGTGCATTCGTTGCATGGCAATCCCTACTCCTCACATTGATATCGATTGATGGGCATCTCCATAGCCTGTTGGTTAGCCGCGTCGATGTGAGACTTTCTTACTTTTTTGTCTTCTCTATAGTTACCCCTATCATCATACTCTATTCCATCATAGTGTTATATCCATGGCTTGCGCTCATGTATTGCGTGAGGGTTGAAAAAGCTAAAGCGTGTTAAAAAGTATGAACCAATTGCTCGGCTTGTCATCGGGGTTGTGTATGATAAATACTTTGTGTTAAGAAGACAAAGCATGACAAGACTATATGATTTTGTAGGGATAGCTTTCTTTAGCGTTGATATTTTGAAAGACATGATTGTTTGTTGGGATGCCTGAGCATTGATGTATTTATGTCTAATTATAGACTATTGCTTTGAATCATTTATGTCTTAATATTCAAGCCATGATTAGATATATGACCAAGTTTATGCTAGGTAGCATTCCACATCAAAAATTATCTTTTTTATCATTTACCTACTCGAGGACAAGCAGGAATTAAGCTTGGGGATGCTGATACGTCTTCGTTGTATCTATAATTTTTGATTGTTTCATGCCAATATTATACAACTTTCACATATTTTTGGCAACTTTTTATATGATTTATTGGACTAACCTATTGATCCAGTGCCCAGTGCCAGTTCCTGTTTTTGCATGTTTTTTGTATCGCAGAAAATCCATATCAAATGAAGTCCAAATGCAATAAAAATTTACGGGGAATTATTTTGGAATATATGTAATTTTTGGGAGTTGGAATCACCGCAAACAGAGGCCCACACAGCCCACAAGACACCAAGGCGCGCCCAAGGCCCCTAGCGTGTGGTGGTGGGTTGTGCCCTCCTCGAACGTCGGTTGGAGCTCTACTTCGAGCACAAGGAAGCTTATATCTGGAAAAAATCATGTTAAAATCTCAGAGCAATCGGATTTACGAATCTCCCAGAATATAAGAGAACGGTTTTCGGCCAGATCTGGGGAATGCGAAACAGAAGAGAACAGAGAGGAAGATCCAATCTCGGAGGGGCCCCCACCCCTCCACCGCCATGGAGGCCATGGACCAGAGGGGGAACTCTCCTCCCATCTAGGAGGGAGGCCAAGGAAGAAGAAGAAGGAGGAGGGGGCTCTCTCCCCCTCTCTCTCCTGGTGGCGCCGGAGTGCCGCCGGGGCAAGGATCGTGACGGGGATCTACATCAACAATCTTGCTACCGTCATGACCAACTTTCTCCCCCTCTATGCAGCGGTGTAACACCCCTTCTCCCCGCTGTAATCTCTACTTAAACATGGTGCTCAACTCCATATATTATTTCCCAATGATCTATGGTTATCTATGATGTTTGAGTAGGTCCATTTTGTCCTGTGGGTTAATCGTGATCTTGGTTGGTATGATTGTATATTTTATTTATGATGTTGTCGTACGGTGCCCTCTATCTCATGAAACGTGAGGGGTCCCCGCTGTAGGGTGTTGCAATATGTTCATGGTTTGCTTATTGTCAGTGTTGCGGGGGTGACAGTAGCCTAAACGTGGATAAGTGGGTTATGGCATATGGGAGTAAAGAGGACTTGATACTTAATGCTATGGTTGGGTTTCATGACCTTAATGATCTTTAGTATTTACGGATGCTTGCTAGAGTTCCAATCATAAGTGCATATGATCCAAGTAGAGAAAGTATGTTAGCTCATGCCTCTCCCTCATATAAAATTACAAGGATGATTACCGGTACTTGTTATCGATTGCCTAGGGACAAATGACTTTCTTGTTGAAAAAAGCTATCCACTTTTATTACCTTGCAATTTATTCGTAGTTTTATTCTTGCAAAGTACTCATAGTTTTAATCTTGCAAAATAGTTTCATACTTGTTTTAGGTAAAGCAAACGTCAAGTGTGCGTAGAGTTGTATCGGTGGTCGATAGAACTTGAGGGAATATTTGTTCTACCTTTATCTCCTCATTGGATTCGACACTCTTATTTATCAAAGAAGGCTAGAAATGATCCCCTATACTTGTGGGTTATCACTCCCCACCGGGAGTGAGTAATTCCTTCGTTGGCTCGCTGGTCGGTGAGGAGTTGGATGATATTCATCATGTAATCTAGTTAGTTTTGTTAGGGCTTGATCCCTAGTATCCACTATGTTTTGAGATTGATGTTGCTACGACTTTGCCATGCTTAATGCTTGTCACTTTGGACCCAGGTGCCATGATTTCAGATCTGAACCGTTTATGTTATCACCATTATATCCATGTTCTAGATCCGATCTTGCAAGTCATAGTCACCTACTACGTGTTATGATCCAGCAACCTGGAGTGAAAATAGTCGTGACCACTCCCGGTGATAGACCGTAGTTTGAGGAGTTCATGTATTCACCATGTGTTACTGCTTTGTTCTGGTTCTCTATTAAAAGGAGGCCTTAACATCCCTTTGCTTCCAATAGGACCCCGCTGCCACGGGAGGGTAGGACAAAAGATCTCATAGAAGTTCTATCCATAAGCACGTATGACTATTTACGGAATACATGCCTACATTATATTTATGAACTGGAGCAAGTGCTGTATCGCCCTAGGTTATGACTTTCACATGATGAATATCATCCAACAAATCATCGATCCAATGCCTACGAATCTCTCTTATATTGTTCTTGCTAAGTTATCGCTGCTATCGTTACTGTTGCACTTGCTACAAAATTACTGCTATCACTGTTACTATTACTATTGCTTCTGCTGGTATTATCAAAACTATCATACTACTTTGCTACTGATCTCTTTGTTGTAGATAATTAATCTCCAGGTGTGGCTGAATTGACAACTCAGTTGCTAATACTTACAAATATTCTTTGGCTCCCCTTATGTCGAATCTATAAATTTGGGTTGAATACTCTACCCTCGAAAGCTGTTGCGAGCCCATATACTTGTGGGTTATCAAGGTGGTTTCTCAATATAAGCACCAGGAACAACTGGATCAACATTATAAGTAATAGTTTCTTCTTCAGCTTTAATAGGTTCTACTAATTTCACTTCAATGGGAGGACGATATTTAAACCACGTCTCCTTAGGGAGATCAACACAAGTAGCAAATGATTCATAGAAAGAAGCTACTATCTCCGAGTCAAGTCCATATTTAGTGCTAAATTCACGAAAAAGCATCGGTGTCCATAAAAGATTTAACACAATCAAACTTAAGGTTTATACCTGACTCCTTACCTTCATCGAGCTCCCAATCTTCAGAGTTGCTTTTAATTCTTTCCAATAAATCCCATTTGAATTCAATAGTCTTCTTCATAAAAGAGCCAGTACAAGAAGTATCAAGCATGGATTGATCATTATGAGAAACTCGAGCATAAAAATTCTGAATAATAATTTCTCTTGAGAGCTCATGGTTGGGGCATGAATATAACATTTAATTAAGCCTCCCCCAAGCTTGATCGATAGTTTCTCCTTCACGAGTTCCGTCGGCACGACGGCGTGTTGACGGTGATGGTGAAGTGATCCGCTCAGGGCTTCGCCTAAGCACTACATCAATATGACCAGAGGTGTAAACTCTGGAGGGAGGCGCCACACACTGCTAACAGATGTTGTTGTTGTGTGTTCTAGGCACCTCCCCCTCATATATATAGGTGGGAGGGAGAGGGGCAGCCAAGGGGGCACCCAAGTAGGAGGAATCCTACTTGGAGCCCTAATCCTATTCGCCCCCTTACCATAATTCCCGGAGGGGGAAGGAAGGAGGAGGGAGAAGGGAAGGAAGGGGGAGGCCGAATCCCTCCCCTTCCTTTCTCCCTTATACTCTTTCCTTCCCCCTTATTTCGGCCTACATGGGGCGCACCAGCTCCTTAGGGGCTGGCATGTCCCCTTCTTGGCCCATTAGGCCCATGTAGTTGCCGGGGGCATGCCCGGAACCCCTTCCGGTGAGCCGATATGTACCCGGTACCCCCGAAACACTTCCGGTGTCCGAATATCATCGTCTAATATATGAATATTTACCTCTCTGCCATTTAGAGACTCCTTGTCATGTCTGTGATCTCATCTGGGACTCCGAACAACATTCGGTCACCAAATCACATAAGTCGTATAATACAAAATCGTCATCGAACGTTAAGCGTGCAGACCCTATGGGTTCAAGAACTATGTAGACATGACCGAGACACCTCTCCGGTCAATAACCAATAGCGAAACCTGGATGCTCATATTGGTTCCCACATATTCTATGAAGATCTTTGTCAGTCGTACCGTAATGACAACATACATTATTCCCTTTGTCATCGGTATGTTACTTGCCCGAGATTCAATCGTTGGTATCTTCATACCTAGTCCAATATTGTTACCGCCAAGTCTCTTTACTCGTTCTGTAATACATCATCCCGCAACTAACTCATTAGTCACATTGCTTGCAAGGCTTATTATTATGTGCATTACCGGGAGGGCCCAGAGATACCTCTCTGATACTCAGAGTGACAAATCCTAATCTCGATCTACGCCAACCCAACAAATACCTTTGGAGATACCTATAGAGCATCTTTATAATCACCCAGTTACGTTGTGACGTTTGATAGCACACAAGGTATTCCTCCGGTAGACGGGACCTGCGTAATCTCATAGTCAAAGGAATATGTATATGACATGAAGAAAGCTATAGCAATAAAACTAAACGATCAATATGATAAGCTAACGGATGGGTCTTGTCCATCACATCACTCTCCTAATGATGTGATCATGTTCATCAAATGACAACACATGTCTATGGTTAGGAAACTTAACCATCTTTGATTAACGAGCTAGTCTAGTGGAGGCTAACTAGGAACACTATGTTTTGTATATGTATCCACACATGTATCAAGTTTTTGGTTAATACAATTCTAGCATGAATAATAAACATTTATCATGATATAAGGAAATATAACTAACAACTTTATTATTGCCTCTAGGGCATATTTCCTTCAGTCTCCACTTGCACTAGAGTCAATAATCTAGATTACATTGTAATGATTCTAACACCCATGGAGTCTTGGTGTTGATCATGCCTTACTCTTGGAAGGGGCTTAGTCAACGGGTCTGCCACATTCAGATCCGTATGTATTTTGCAAATCTCTATGTCTCCCTCCTTGACTTGATCACGGATGGAGTTGAAGCATCTCTTGATGTGTTTGGTTCTTTTGTGAAATCAGGATTCCTTCACCAAGGCAATTGCTCCAGTATTGTCACAGAAGATTTTCATTGGACCCAATGCACTAGGTATTACACCTAGATCGGATATGAACTCCTTCATTCGCTGCTTCTGAAACAGCTATGTACTCCACTTCACACGTAGATCCCGACACAACGCTCTGCTTGAAACTGCACCAACTAACAGCTCCATCATTCAATATAAATATGTATCCAGTTTGTGACTTAGAGTCATCCGGATCAGTGTCAAAGCTAGCATCAATATAACCATTTACGACGAGCTCTTTGTCACCTCCATAAACGAGAAACATATCCTTAGTCCTTTTCAGGTACTTCTGGATGTTCTTGACCACTATCCAGTGATCCACTCCTGGATTACTTTGGTACCTTCCTGCTAGACTTATAGCAAGGCACACATCAGGTCTGGTACACAGCATAGCATACATGATAGAACCTATGGCTAAGGCATAGGGAATGACTTTCATTTTCTCTCTATATTCTATAGTGGTCGGGCATTGAGTCTGACTCAACTTCACACCTTGTAACACAAGCAAGAACCCTTTCTTTAACTGATCCATTTTGAACTTCTTCAAAACTTTATCAAGGTATGTGCTTTGTGAAAGTCCAATTAAGCGTCTTGATCTATCTCTATAGATCTTGATGCCCAATATATAAGCAGCTTCATCGAGGTCTTTCATTGAAAAACTCTTATTCAAGTATCCTTTTATGTATCTAGAAATTCTATATCATTTCCAATCAACAGTATGTCATCCACATATAATATTAGAAATACTATAGAGCTCCCACTCACTTTCTTGTAAATGCAGGCTTCTCCAAAAGTCTGTATAAAACCATATGCTTTGATCACCTCATCAAAGAGTATATTTCAACTCCGAGATGCTTGCACCAGTCCATAAATGGATCACTGGAGCTTGCACACTTTGTTAGCACCTTTAGGATCGACAAAACCTTCTAGTTTCATCATATACAACTCTTCTTTAATAAATCCATTAAGGAATGCAGTTTTGATGTCCATTTGCCAGATTTCATAATCATAAAATGCGGCATTTGGTAATATGATTTGGACAGACCTAAGCATCACTACGGGTGAGAAGGTCTCAACATAGTCAACTCCTTGAACTTGTCGAAAACCTCTTGCAACAAGTCGAGCCTTGTAGACAGTAACATTACCATTAGCGTTTGTCTTCTTCTTGAAGATCCATTTATTCTCTATGGCTCGCCAATCATCGGGCAAGTCAACCAAAGTCCACACTTTGTTCTCATACATGGATCCTAGCTCAGATTTCATGGCCTCAAGCCATTTATCGGAATCTAGGCTCATCATCGCTTCCTCATAGTTCATAGGTTCGTCATGGTCTAGTAACATGACTTCCAAAACATGATTACCATACCACTCTGGTGCGGAACGTGCTCTGGTTGACCTACGAGGTTTGGTAGTAACTTGATCTGAAGTTTCATGATCATTATCATTAGCTTCCTCACTAGTTAGTGTAGGCATCACTGAAACTGATTTCTGTGATGAGCCACTTTCCAATTCGAGAGAAGGTACAATTACCTCATCAAGTTCTACTTTCCTCCCACTCACTTCTTTCGAGAGAAACTCCTTCTCTAGAAAGGATCCATTCTTAGCAACAAAAATCTTGTCTTCGGATCTGTGATAGAAGGTGTACCCAACAGTTTCTTTTGGGTATCCTATGAAGACGCACTTCTCCAATTTGGGTTCAAGCTTATCAGGCTGAAGCTTTTTCACATAAGCATCGCAACCCCAAACTTTAAGAAACAACAACTTAGGTTTCTTGCCAAACCAGAGTTCATACGGTGTCGTCTAAACGAATTTAGTTGGTGCCCTATTTAACGTGAATGCAGATGTGCATAACCCCAAAATGATAGTGGTAAATCAGTAAGAGACATCATAGATCGCACCATATCTAATAAAGTACGGTTACGACGTTCGGACACACCATTACGTATGCTATGGTGTTCCAGGTGGCGCGAGTTGTGAAACCATTGCACATTGTTTTAAATGAAGGCCAAACTTGTAGCTCAAATATTCTCCTCCGCAATCAGATCGTAGAAACTTTATTTTCTTGTTACGATGATTCTCCACTTCACTCTGAAATTCTTTGAACTTTTCAAATGTTTCAGACTTGTGTTTCATTAAGTAGATATACCCATATCTGCTCAAATCATCTGTGAAGGTCAGAAAATAACAATACCCGCCGTGAGCCTCAACACTCATCGGACCGCATACATCGGTATGTTTTATTTCCAAGAAGTCAGTGGCTCACTCCATTGTTCCGGAGAACGGAGTTTTAGTCATCTTGGCCATCAAATGATTCATAATCAAGTGATTCCAAAAGTCCATCTGCATGGAGTTTCTTCATGCGCTTTACACCAATATGACCTAAACGGCAGTGGCACAAATATGTTGAGATATCATTATCAACTTTGCATCTTTTGGCATCAATATTATGAATATTTGTATCACCATGATCGAGATTCAACAAAATATACCACTCTTCAAGGGTGCATGACCATAAAAGATACTAATCATATAAATAGAACAACCATTATTCTCTGATTTAAATGAATAACCGTCTCGCATTAAATAAGATCCAGATATAATGTTCATGCTCAACGCTGCACCAAATAACAACTATTCAGGTCTAAAGCTAATCCCGAAGGTAGATGTAGAGGTAGCGTGCCGACGACGATCACATCGACCTTGGAACCATTCCCGACGCACATCGTCACCTCGTCCTTAGCCAATCTTCGTTTAATCCGTAGCCCATGTTTCGAGTTACAAATATGAGCAACCGAATCAGTATCAAATACCCAGGCGCTACCACGAGCATTAGTAAGGTACACATCAATAACATGTATATCAAATATACCTTTGATCACTTTGCCATCCTTCTTATCTGCCAAATACTTGGGGCAGTTCCGCTTCAAGTGACCAGTCCCTTTGCAGTAGAAGCACTCAGTTTCAGGATTAGGTCCAGACTTGGGCTTATTCCGGGGAGTGACAACTTGCTTTCCGTTATTCTTGAAGTTCCCCTTCTTTCCTTTGCCTTTTTTCTTGAAACTAG
Source organism: Triticum urartu (assembly GCF_056163025.1). Taxonomy (NCBI): domain Eukaryota; kingdom Viridiplantae; phylum Streptophyta; class Magnoliopsida; order Poales; family Poaceae; genus Triticum; species Triticum urartu. The sequence goes on along the minus strand of NC_141873.1, from coordinate 318,584,602 downwards.
TGGTGTTGTTAACCATCAACACTTGATGCTCCTTCTTGATTTCTACCTCCGCAGCTTTGAGCATAGCAAAGAGCTCGGGAATTGTCTTATCCATCCCTTGCATATTATAGTTCATCACAAAGCCTTTGTAGCTTGGTGGCAGTGATTGGAGAACTCTGTCAATAACACTATCAACTGGAAGATTAACTTCCAGCTGAGTCAAGTGGTTATGATACCCAGACATTCTGAGTATGTGTTCACTGACAAAACTATTCTCCTCCATCTTGCAGCTATTAAACTTGTTGGAGACTTCATATCTCTCAACCCGGGCATTTTCTTGAAATATTAACTTCAATTCCTGGAACATCTCATATGGTCCATGACGTTCAAAACATCTTTGAAGTCCCGATTCTAAGCCGTAAAGCATGGCACACTGAACTATTGAGTAGTCATCAGATCGAGCTTGCCAAACGTTCATAACATCAGCATCTACTCCTGCAGCAGGCTTTTCACATAGCGGTGCATCAAGGACATAATTCTTCTGTGTGGCAATGAGGATAATCCTCAAGTTATGGACCCAGTCCGTGTAGTTGCTACCATCATCGTTCAACTTAGCTTTCTCTAGGAACGCATTAAAATTCAAGGGAACGGTAGCATGGGCCATTGATCTACAACATAGATATGCAAAAACTACCAGGACTAAGTTCATGATAAATTAAGTTCAATTAATCATATTACTTAAGAACTCCCACTTAGATAGACATCACTCAAGTCATCTAAATGATTGTGTGATCCAAATCAACTAAACCATGTCTGATCATCACGTGAGATGGATTAGTCTTCAACGGTGAACATCTCTATATTGATCATATCTACTATATGATTCACGTTCGACCTTTCGGTCTCTAGTGTTCCGAGGCCATGTATGTACATGCTAGGCTCGTCAAGTTTATCCCGAGTATTCCGCATGTGCAAAACTATCTGGCACCCGTTGTATGTGAACGTAGAGCTTATCACACCCGATCATCACATGGTGTCTCGGCATGATGAACTGTCGCAACGGTGCATACTCAGGGAGAACACTTATACCTTGAAATTTTAGTAAGGTATCATCTTATAATGCTACCGCCGTACTAAGCAAAATAAGATGCATAAAAGATAAACATCACATGCAATCAAAATATGTTACATGATATGACCGTCATCATCTTGTGCCTTTGATCTCCATCTCCAAAGCATCGTCATGATCTCCATCGTCACTGGCTTGACACCTTGATCTCCATCGTAGCGTTGTGGTCATCTCACCAACTATTGCTTCTACAACTATCACCAACAATTACTGAAGGAAATATGCCCTAGAGGCAATAATAAAGTTATTATTTATTTCCTTATATCATGATAAATGTTTATTATTCATGCTAGAATTGTATTAACCGGAAACATAATACATGTGTGAATACATAGACAAACAGAGTGTCACTAGTATGCCTCTACTTGACTAGCTCGTTAATCAAAGATGGTTATGTTTCCTAACCATGAACAAGGAGTTGTTATTTGATTAACGGGATCACATCATTAGGTGAATGATCTGATTGACATGACCCATTCCATTAGCTTAGCACCCGATCGTTTAGTATGTTGCTATTGCTTTCTTCATGACTTATACATGTTCCTATGACTATGAGATTATGCAACTCCCGTTTGCCGGAGGAACACTTTGTGTGCTACCAAACGTCACAACGTAAATGGGTGATTATAAAGGTGCTCTACAGGTGTCTCCAAAGGAACATGTTGGGTTGGCGTATTTCGAGATTAGGATTTGTCACTCCGATTGTCGGAGAGGTATCTCTGGGCCCTCTCGGTAATGCACATCACATAAGCCTTGCAAGCATTGCAATTAATGAGTTAGTTGCGAGATGATGTATTACGAAACGAGTAAAGAGACTTGCCGGTAACGAGATTGAACTAGGTATTGAGATACCGATAATCGAATCTCGGGCAAGTAACATACCGATGACAAAGGGAACAACGTATGTTGTTATGCGGTCTGACCGATAAAGATCTTCGTAGAATATGTAGGAGCCAATATGAGCATCCAGGTTCCGCTATTGGTTATTGACCGGAGACGTGTCTCGGTCATGTCTACATTGTTCTCGAACCCGTAGGGTCCGTACGCTTAAGGTTTCGATGACAGTTATATTATGAGTTTATGAGTTTTGATGTACCGAAGTTAGTTCGGAGTCCCGGATGTGATCACGGACATGATGAGGAGTCTCGAAATGGTCGAGACATAAAGATTGATATATTGGACGGCTATATTCAGACATCGGAAGTGTTCCGGGTGATTTCGGAGAAAACCGGAGAGCCGGAGGGTTACCGGAACCCCCCCCCCCCCCCCCCCCGGGGAGAAGTAATGGGCCATATGGGCCTTAGTGGAGAGAGAGAGAGAGGGGCAGCCAAAGGTGGGCAGCGCGCCTCCTCCCCCCTGGTCCGAATTGGACTAGGAGAGGGGGGGCGGCGCCCCCCTTTCCCTCTCCCTCCCCACTTCCTTCCCCCTCCTAGTAGGAGTCCTACTTCTACTAGGAGGAGGACTCCTCCTTGGCGCGCCTATAGGGCCGGCCGGCCTCCTCCCCTTGCTCCTTTATATACTGGGGCAGGGGGCACCCCTAGACACACAAGTTGATCCACGTGATCATATTCTTAGCCGTGTGCGGTGCCCCCTTCCACCATAGTCCTCGATAATATTGTAGCGGTGCTTAGGCGAAGCCCTGCGACGGTAGTACATCAAGATCGTCACCACGCCGTCGTGCTGACGGAACTCTTCCCCGACACTTTGCTGGATCGGAGTCCGGGGATCGTCATCGAGCTAAACGTGTGCTAGAACTCGGAGGTGCCGTAGTTTCGGTGCTTGATCGGTCGGGCCGTGGAGATGTACGACTACATCAACCAAACGCTTCTGTTGTCGATCTACAAGGGTACGTAGATCACACTCTCCCCTCTCGTTGCTATGCATCACAATGATCTTGCGTGTGCGTAGGAATTTTTTTGAAATTACTATGTTCCCCAACAGTGGTATCAGAGCCTAGGTTTTATATGTTGATGTTATATGCACGAGTAGAACACAAGTGAGTTGTGGGCGATACAAGTCATACTGCTTACCAGCATGTCATACTTTGGTTCGGCGGTATTGTTGGATGAAGCGGCCCGGACTGACATTACGCGTACGCTTACGCGAGACCGGTTCTCCCGACGTGCTTTGCACATAGGTGGCTTGCGGGTGACAGTTTCTCCAACTTTAGTTGAACCAAGTGTGGCTACGCCCGGTCCTTGCGAAGGTTAAAACAGCACCAACTTGACAAACTATCGTTGTGGTTTTGATGCATAGGTAAGATTGGTTCTTGCTTAAGCCCGTAGCAGCCACGTAAAACTTGCAACAACAAAGTAGAGGACGTCTAACTTGTTTTTGCAGGGCATGTTGTGATGTGATATGGTCAAGACATGATGCTAAATTTTATTGTATGAGATGATCATGTTTTGTAACCGAGTTATCGGCAACTGGCAGGAGCCATATGGTTGTCGCTTTATTGTATGCAATGCAATCGCGCTGTAATGCTTTACTTTATCACTAAGCGGTAGCGATATCGTGGAAGCATAAGATTGGCGTGACGACAACGATGCTACGATGGAGATCAAGGTGTCGCGCCGGTGACGATGGTGATCACGACGGTGCTTCGATGGAGATCACAAGCACAAGATGATGATGGCCATACCATATCACTTATATTGATTGCATGTGATGTTTATCTTTTATGCATCTTATCTTGCTTTGATTGACGGTAGCATTATAAGATGATCTCTCACTAATTATCAAGAAGTGTTCTCCCTGAGTATGCACCGTTGCGAAAGTTCTTCGTGCTGAGACACCACGTGATGATCAGGTGTGATAGGCTCTACGTTCAAATACAACGGGTGCAAAACAGTTGCACACGCGGAATACTCAGGTTATACTTGACAAGCCAAGCATATACAGATATGGCCTCGAAACATGGAGACCGAAAGGTCGAGCGTGAATCATATAGTAGATATGATCAACATAGTGATGTTCGCCAATGAAACTACTCCATCTCACGTGATGATCGGACATGGTTTAGTTGATTTGGATCACGTAATCACTTAGAGGATTAGAGGGATATCTATCTAAGTGGGAGTTCTTTAAGTAAATTAATTGAACCTAAATTTATCATGAAACTTAGTACCTGATAGTATCTTGCTTGTTTATGCTTGATTGTAGATAGATGGCTCATGTTGTTGTTCCGTTGAATTTTAATGCGTTCCTTGAGAAAGCAAAGTTGAAAGATGATGGTAGCAATTACACGGACTGGGTCCATAACTTGAGGATTATCCTCATTGCTGCATAGAAGAATTACGTCCTGGAAGCACCGCTGGGTGCCAGACCTGCTGCTGGAGCAACACCAGATGTTATGAACGTCTGGCAGAGCAAAGCTGATGACTACTCGATAGTTCAGTGTGCCATGCTTTACGGCTTAGAATCGGGACTTCAACGACATTTTGAACGTCATGGAGCATATGAGATGTTCCAGGAGTTGAAGTTAATATTTCAAGCAAATGCCCGGATTGAGAGATATGAAGTCTCCAATAAGTTCTATAGCTGCAAGATGGAGGAGAACAGTTCTGTCAGTGAGCATATACTCAAAATGTCTGGGTATAATAATCACTTGATTCAATTGGGAGTTAATCTTCCAGATGATTGCGTCATTGACAGAATTCTCCAATCACTGCCACCAAGCTACAAGAGCTTCGTGATGAACTATATGCAAGGGATGAATAAGACTATTCCCGAGCTCTTCGCAATGCTGAAAGCTACGGAGGTAGAAATCAAGAAGGAGCATCAAGTGTTGATGGTCAACAAGACCACTAGTTTCAAGAAAAAGGGCAAAGGGAAGAAGAAGGGGAACTTCAAAAAGAACAGCAAGCAAGTTGCTACTCAAGAGAAGAAACCCAAACCTGGACCTAAGCCTGAAACTGAGTGCTTCTACTGCAAGCAGACTGGTCACTGGAAGCAGAACTGCCCCAAGTATTTGGCGGATAAGAAGGATGGCAAGGTGAACAAAGGTATATGTGATATACATGTTATTGATGTGTACCTTACTAATGCTCGCAGTAGCACCTGGGTATTTGATACTGGTTCTGTTGCTAATATTTGCAACTCGAAACAGGGACTACGGATTAAGCGAAGATTGGCTAAGGACGAGGTGACGATGCGCGTAGGAAATGGTTCCAAAGTCGATGTGATCGCAGTCGGCACGCTACCTCTACATCTACCTTCGGGATTAATATTAGACCTAAATAATTGTTATTTGGTGCCAGCGTTAAGCATGAACATTATATCTAGATCTTGTTTGATGCGAGACGGTTATTCATTTAAATCTGAGAATAATGGTTGTTCTATTTATATGAGTAATATCTTTTATGGTCATGCACCCTTAAAGAGTGGTCTATTTTTATTGAATCTCGATAGTAGTGACACACATATTCATAGTGTTGAAGCCAAAAGTTGCAGAGTTGATAATGATAGTGCAACTTATTTGTGGCACTGTCGTTTAGGTCATATAGGTGTAAAGCGCATGAAGAAACTCCATACTGATGGACTTTTGGAACCACTTGATTATGAATCACTTGGTACTTGCGAACCGTGCCTCATGGGCAAGATGACTAAAAAACCGTTCTCCGGTACTATGGAGAGAGCAACAGATTTGTTGGAAATCATACATACAGATGTATGTGGTCCGATGAATAATGAGGCTCGTGGCGGATATCATTATTTTCTCACCTTCACAGATGACTTAAGCAGATATGGGTATATCTACTTAATGAAACACAAGTCTGAAACATTTGAAAAGTTCAAAGAATTTCAGAGTGAAGTAGAAAAATCATCGTAACAAGAAAATAAAATTCCTATGATCTGATCGTGGAGGAGAATATTTGAGTTACGAGTTTGGTGTACATTTGAAAAATTGTGGAATAGTTTCGCAACTCACGCCACCCGGAACACCACAGCGTAATGGTGTGTCCGAACGTCGTAATCGTACTTTACTAGATATGGTGCGATCTATGATGTCTCTTACTAATTTACCGCTATCGTTTTGGGGATACGCTCTAGAGACGGCCGCATTCACGTTAAATAGGGCACCATCAAAATCCATTGAGACGACGCCTTATGAACTGTGGTTTGGCAAGAAACCAAAGTTGTCGTTTCTGAAAGTTTGGGGCTGCGATGCTTATGTGAAAAAGCTTCAACCTGATAAGCTCGAACCCAAATCGGAGAAATGTGTCTTCATAGGATATCCAAAGGAGACTATTGGATACACCTTCTATCACAGATCCGAAGGCAAGATTTTTGTTGCTAAGTTCGGAAACTTTCTAGAGAAGGAGTTTCTCTCGAAAGAAGTGAGTGGGAGGAAAGTAGAACTTGACGAGGTAACTGTACCTGCTCCCTTATTGGAAAGTAGTGCATCACAGAAAACTGTTTCTGTGACACCTACACCAGTTAGTGAGGAAGCTAATGATGATGATCATGAAACTTCAGAACAAGATACTACTGAACCTCGTAGATCAACCAGAGTGAGATCCGCGCCAGAGTGGTACGGTAATCCTATTCTGGAAGTCATGCTACTAGATCATGATGAACCTACGAACTATGAAGAAGCGATGGTGAGCCCAGATTCCGCAAAATGGCTTGAAGCCATGAAATCTGAGATGGGATCCATGTATGAGAACAAACTATGGACTTTGGTTGACTTGCCCGATGATCGGTAAGCAATTGAGAATAAATGGATCTTCAAGAAGAAGACTGACGCTGACGGTAATATTACTGTCTACAAAGCTCGACTTGTCGCAAAAGGTTTTCGACAAGTTCAAGGGATTGACTATGATGAGACCTTCTCACCCGTAGCGATGCTTAAGTCTGTCCGAATCATGTTAGCAATTGCCGCATTTTATGATTGTGAAATTTGGTAGATGGATGTCAAAACTGCATTCCTGAATGGATTTCTGGAAGAAGAGTTGTATATGATGCAACCAGAAGGTTTTGTCGATCCAAAGGGAGCTAACAAAGTGTGCAAGCTCCAGCGATCCATTTATGGACTGGTGCAAGCCTCTCGGAGTTGGAATAAATGCTTTGATAGTGTGATCAAAGCATTTGGTTTTATACAGACTTTTGGAGAAGCCTGTATTTACAAGAAAATGAGTGGGAGCTCTGTAGCATTTCTGATATTATATGTGGATGACATATTACTAATTGGAAATGATATAGAATTTCTGGATAGCATAAAGGGATACTTGAATAAGAGTTTTTCAATGAAAGACCTCGGTGAAGTTGCTTACATATTAGGCATTAAGATCTATAGAGATAGATCAAGACGCTTAATTGGACTTTCACAAACCACATACCTTGACAAAGTTTTGAAGAAGTTCAAAATGGATCAAGCAAAGAAAGGGTTCTTGCCTGTGTTACAAGGTGTGAAGTTGAGTAAGACTCAATGCCCGACCACTGCAGAAGATAGAGAGAAAATGAAAGATGTTCCCTATGCTTCAGCCATAGGCTCTATCATGTATGCAATGCTGTGTACCAGACCTGATGTGTGCCTTGCTATAAGTCTAGCAGGGAGGTACCAAAGTAATCCAGGAGTGGATCACTGGACAGCGGTCAAGAACATCCTGAAATACCTGAAAAGGACTAAGGATATGTTTCTCATATATGGAGGTGACAAAGAGCTCATCGTAAAAGGTTACGTTGATGCAAGCTTTGACACTGATCCGGACAATTCTAAATCGCAAACGGGATACGTGTTTACATTAAACGGTGGAGCTGTCAGTTGGTGCAGTTCTAAACAAAGCGTTGTAGCGGGATCTACATGTGAAGCGGAGTACATAGCTGCTTCGGAAGCAACAAATGAAGGAGTCTAGATGAAGGAGTTCATATCCAATCTAGGTGTCATACCTAGTGCATCGGGTCCAATAAAAATCTTTTGTGACAATACCGGTGAAATTGCCTTGGCAAAGGAATCCAGATTTCACAAGAGAACCAAGCACATCAAGAGACGCTTCAATTCCATCCGGGATCTAGTCCAGGTGGGAGACATAGAGATTTGCAAGATACATACGGATCTGAATGTTGCAGACCCGTTGACTAAGCCTCTTCCACGAGCAAAACATGATCAGCACCAAGGCTCCATGGGTGTTAGAATCATTATTGTGTAATCTAGATTATTGACTCTAGTGCAAGTGGGAGACTGAAGGAAATATGCCCTAGAGGCAATAATAAAGTTATTATTTATTTCCTTATATCATGATAAATGTTTATTATTCATGCTAGAATTGTATTAACCGGAAAAATAATACATGTGTGAATACATAGACAAACAGAGTGTCACTAGTATGCCTCTACTTGACTAGCTCATTAATCAAAGATGGTTATGTTTCCTAACCATGAACAAGGAGTTGTTACTTGATTAACGGGATCACATCATTAGGTGAATGATCTGATTGATATGACCCATTCCATTAGCTTAGCACCCAATCGTTTAGTATGTTGCTATTGCTTTCTTCATGACTTATACATGTTCCTATGACTATGAGATTATGCAACTCCCGTTTGCCGGAGGAACACTTTGTGTGCTACCAAACGTCACAACGTAAATGGGTGATTATAAAGGTGCTCTACAGGTGTCTCCAAAGGTACATGTTGGGTTGGCGTATTTCGAGATTAGGATTTGTCACTCCGATTGTCGGAGAGGTATCTCTGGGCCCTCTCGGTAATGCACATCACATAAGCCTTGCAAGCATTGCAACTAATGAGTTAGTTGCGAGATGATGTATTAGAAAACGAGTAAAGAGACTTGTCGGTAACGAGATTGAACTAGGTATTGAGATACCGACGATCGAATCTCGGGCAAGTAACATACCGATGACAAAGGGAACAACATATGTTGTTATGCGGTCTGACCGATAAAGATCTTCGTAGAATATGTAGGAGCCAATATGAGCATCCAGGTTCCGCTATTGGTTATTGACCGGAGACGTGTCTCGGTCATGTCTACATTGTTCTCAAACCCGTAGGGTCCGCACGCTTAAGGTTTCGATGACAGTTATATTATGAGTTTATGAGTTTTGATGTACCGAAGTTAGTTCGGAGTCCCGGATGTGATCACGGACATGACGAGGAGTCTCGAAATGGTCGAGACATAAATATTGATATATTGGACGGCTATATTCGGACACCGGAAGTGTTCCGGGTGATTTCGGAGAAAACCGGAGAGCGGGAGGGTTACCGGAACCCCCCCCCCCCCCCCCCGGGGGAGAAGTAATGGGCCATATGAGCCTTAGTGGAGAGAGAGAGAGGGGCAGCCAAAGGTGGGCCGCGCGCCTCCTCCCCCCTGGTCCGAATTGGACTAGGAGAGGGGGGCGGCGCCCCCCTTTCCCTCTCCCTCCCCACTTCCTTCCCCCTCCTAGTAGGAGTCCTACTCCTACTAGGAGGAGGACTCCTCCTTGGCGCGCCTATAGGGCCGGCCGGCCTCCTCCCCTTGCTCCTTTATATACGGGGAAGGGGGCACCCCTAGACACACAAGTTGATCCACGTGATCATATTCTTAGCCGTGTGCGGTGCCCCCTTCCACCATAGTCCTCGATAATATTGTAGCGGTGCTTAGGCGAAGCCCTGCGACGGTAGTACATCAAGATCGTCACCACGCCGTCGTGCTGATGAAACTCTTCCCCGACACTTTGCTGGATCGGAGTCTGGGGATCGTCATCGAGCTGAACGTGTGCTAGAACTCGGAGGTGCCGTAGTTTCGGTGCTTGATCGGTCGGGCCGTGGAGACGTACGACTACATCAACCAAACGCTTCCGTTGTCGATCTACAAGGGTACGTAGATCACACTCTCCCCTCTCGTTGCTATGCATCACAATGATCTTGCGTGTGCGTAGGAATTTTTTTGAAATTACTACGTTCCCCAAAAATTACATGGCGTTTGCGTTTCATACAATAAAGCGATAAGCATAAGGCTCCTGCCAGTTGCCGACAACTTTTACAAAACATGACCATCCCATACAATAATGTATATCACATCATGTCTTTGATGACCCACAATTATAGGGAATCTATCTGGTCCTTTCGATAAGTAAGAGTGTCGAACCCAACGAGGAGTAGAAGAAAATGACAAGTGGTTTTCAGCAAGGTATTCTCTACAAGCACCGAAATTATCGGTAACAGATAGTTTTGTGATAAGATAAATTGTACTGGGTAACAAGTAAATAAAGTAACTAAGGTGCAGCAAGGTGGTCCAATCCTTTTTGTAGCAAAGGACAAGCCTGGGCAAACTCTTATATAAAGCAAGCGCTCCCGAGGACACATGGGAATTGTTGTCAAGCTAGTTTTCATCATGCTCACATGATTCACGTTCGTTACTTTGATAATTTGATATATGGGTGGACCGGTGCTTGGGTGCTGCCCTTCCTTGGACAAGCCTCCCACGTATGATTAACCCCTCTCGCAAGCATCCGCAACTACGAAAGAAGTATTAAGGCAAACCTAACCATAGCATGAAACATATGGATCCAAATCAGCCCCTTACGAAGCAACGCATAAACTAGGGTTTAAGCTTCTGTCACTCTAGCAACCCATCATCTACTTATTACTTCCCAATGCCTTCCCCTAGGCCCAAATAATGGTGAAGTTTCATGTAGTCTACATTCACATAACACCACTAGAGGAGAGACAACATACATCTCATCAAAATATCAAACGAATACCAAATTCACATGATTACTTATAACAAGACTTCTCCCATGTCCTCAGGAACAAACGTAACTACTCACAAAACATATTTATGATCAAGATCAGAGGGGTATTAATTATCATTAAGGATCTGAAAATATAACCTTCCATCAGATAAACCAACTAGCATCAACTACAAGGAGTAATCAACACTACTAGCAATCCACTGGTACCAATATGAGGTTTTGGGACCAAGATCGAATACAAGAGATGAACTAGGGTTTGAGAAGAGATGGTGCTGGTGAAGATGTTGATGGATATTGACCGCCTATCGATGAGAGGACCAATGGTGATGACGATGGCGACGATTTCCCCCTCCCGGAGGGATGTTTCCCCGGCAGAACAGCTCTGCCGGAGCCCTGGATTGGTTCTGCCCAGGTTCTGCCTCGAGACGGTGGCGCTTCGTCCCAAAAGCTTCCTTCTGATTTTTCCATGTCAAAACACACCATATAGCCAAAGATGGGTATCGGAGGCCTGCCAGGGGGCCCACAAGGTCGGGGGCGCGCACAGGGGGTAGGGCGCGCCCTCCACCCTTGTGGCTAGATGGTGGACCCTCTCTCGTACTTTCTTCGCCCAATATTTTTTAGATATTCCAAAAACATGCTCCATGAAGTTTTAAGACTTTTGGAGTTGTGCAGAATAGGTCTCTAATATTTGCTCCTTTTCCAGTCCAGAATACCAGTTGTCGGCATTCTCCCTCTTCATGTAAACCTTATAAAATAAGAGAGAATAGGCATAAGTATTGTGATATAATGTGTAATAACAGCCCATAATGCAATAAATATCAATATAAAAGCATGATGCAAAATGGACGTATCAACTCCCCAAGCTTAGACCTCGCTTGTCCTTAAGCGAAAGCCGATATCGGTAAATATGTCCACATGTTTAGAAATAGAGGAGTCGATAAAACAAAATACAGACATGAGGGCATCATGATTATATTTAGAACAACAACATATAACGCCATATAATTTCTTATGCTAAAGTAACAATTCGTTCACAAGGTAGAGTACGAATCATAAACTTCATTCAAAACTAACAAACTATGATCTCAATCATTGAAGCAATTGCAATTTATCATAACATCAGAAAGAGTCAATTAAAGAGCTTTTCAGCAAGTCCACGTACTCAACTATCATTTAATATTTCACAATTGCTAACAATCACGCGATACTTATGGGTTCAAAGTTTCAATCAGACACAGAGAAAGATAGGGGCTTATAGTTTCTCCTCCCAACCTTTTACCTCAAGGGTAATGTCAACAATAATACTTTATGAAAACCTACATCCGAGTAGATATATATATATGGATCTCTCCAACATACAGTGCTTGCCAAAGGAAAAATTGTAAAAAGAAGAGGTGATGATCACCATGACTCTTGTATAAGGATAGGAGATAAAAGTAAAAGATAGGCCCTTCGCAGAGGGAAGTAGAGGTTGTCATGCGCTTTTATGGTTGGATGTATAAAATCTTAGTGCAAAAGAATGTCACTCTATATTGCCGCTTATGATAAGGACCTTTATTATGTAGTCAGTCGCTTTTATTTCTTCCATATCACAAGTTTGTATAAAGCTTATTTTCTTCACACTAATAGATCATACATATGTAGAGAGCAATTTGTATTGCTTGCACCGATGACAACTTACTTGAAGGACCTTACTCAATCCATAGGTAGGTATCGTGGACTCTCATGGTAAAACTGGGTTTAGGGATGTTTGGAAGCACAAGTAGTATCTCTACTTGGTGCAAAGAATTTGGCTACCATGAGAGGGAAAGGCAAGCTCAACATGTTGTATGATCCATGACAATATAACTTCTATTCAGATATAAGAAAACAAAACCTATCATGTTGTCTTCCTTGGCCAACATAAACTTTTTAGCATGTCATATTTTAATGAGTGCTCACAATTACAAAGGATGTCCAATATAGTATATTTATATGTGAAGCCTCTCTTTCTTGATTACTTCCTATTAATTGCAACAATGAACAAAACTATGTTTGTCAACTCTCAATAACTTTTATTCATCATACTCTTTATATGTGAAGTCATTACTCTCCATAAGATCACTATATGATCTTTTTTTCTTTTTTTAACTCCCTCAAGATCATAGCAAGAAAGCAAAGCCCTTATCTCAAAACTACTTTTTATTATATATCTCAAGGACTCGAATATATAGATAGGGATCGAAGCAAAACTCAAAGATAGATCATACTAAAACTTTATTCTACTAGATCAAGATATAACCAAAACGATTGAACTAAGGAAAACGATAAAGATAGAGGTGTGCTGGTCATACGATACCGGGGAACTCCCCCAAGCTTGGCAGTTGCCAAGGGGAGTGCCCATACCCGTGTTTTTAGATCTCTTTCTTTAGAGGTGGTGATGGAGGAGTTGTTTCATTCTTCTTCTCTAGCTTGCGTCTGAGGCTAAAATCTTCCTCCCTCAAACCCTCATTCTCGAGCTTGAGTTTCATTATCATAATGCCGCCTTGCTGTCCTGTGAAAAACGAGGTGAGATAGATTGGACCTTAGGGAGGCTTGACTTCTTGAACTCCACATGCATATCGCCAGGTTGAGGTAGTGGACCGTCCTCTTCATCGGAGCTTGTCTCCTCCTTCCCCTTTGGATCATAGTCTTCTTCTTCCTCCATGGTCCAACCATAGTGTTCCAGATCCCCATATACCTTTGGGTTTGTGATATAATCAGCCAAGTAGCTCTCTCCCTCCAAATCTTGGGACGACATCTTACTCCAAATCTGCTACAGAAACAACTCAAAACAAAAACATGGGATTTTGCCGTGGTACGATGGTCAAAACCTTCGAGAGATTATATAATGAATTTTTACCGACCATAAGAAGTATCATGCAATAAAACAGAGTTCGGAAGGCACATGAGGTGTCCACGAGGACGGGGGCGCGCCCTCCACCCTTGTTGTGGCCTCGTGTCTCTTTCAGACTACTTTTAATTTTCCTTTTTTAAATATTCCAAAACGGAGAAAAATTATCATTGGAAATGTTTTGGAGTCGGTTTACTTACCGTACCACATACCTATTCCTTTTCGGAGTCTAAAACGTTCTGGAAAGTATCCCTTATGTACTCCTTCGGTGTTACAGTATTAATTATATTGGTCTCAACATTTATGGGAGTACCTGAGATATAAAGTTTGATTCTTTGACCATTTACCACCTTCGGATTTGTGCCTTCGGCGTTGTTGATCTTTATGGCACCAGAACGATAAACCTCCTCGATCATGTAGGGGCCTTCCCATTTAGAGAGAAGCTTTCCTGTAAAAAATCTTAAACGAGAGTTGTATAGCAAAACATGATCGCCTACATTAAACTCGCGCTTTTGGATCATTTTGTCATGCCATCTTTCAACTTTTTCTTTAAACAACTTGGCATTCTCATAGGCTTAGGTTCTCCATTCATCAAGTGAGCTAATGTCAAATAACCTCTTCTCACAGGCAAGTTTGAAATCATAATTGAGCTCTTTAATAGCCCAATATGCATTTTGTTCTAATTCAAGAGGTAAGTGACATGCTTTTCGATAAACCATTTTATACGAAGACATGCCCATAGGATTCTTATAAGCAGTTCTATAAGCCCACAATGCATCGTCAAGTTTCTTAGACCAATTCTTTCTAGATCTATTAACAGTCTTTTGCAAAATTAATTTAAGCACTCTATTACTCAATTCTACTTGACCACTAGAGTGAGGATGATAAGGAGATGCAATTCTATGGTTAACATTATATTTAGCAAGCATTTTATGGAAAGCACCATGAATAAAATGTGAACCACCATCAGTCATTAAATATCTAGGGACCCCGAACCTCGAAAAAATAACTTCTTTAAGCATATTAATAGAAGTGTTATGATCAGCACTACTAGTTGGAATAGCTTCTACCCATTTAGTAACGTAATCAACAACAACTAAGATATGTGTATACGCATTAGAGGAAGGAAAATGTCCCATATAATCAAAGCCCCAAACATCAAATTGTTCAATAACAAGTGAATAGTTCATAGGCACTTCCTGACATCTACTAATATTACCAATTCTGTGGCATTCATCACAAGATAAGACAAACTTACGGGCATCCCTAAAGAGAGTGGGCCAGTAGAAACCGGATTGCAATACCTTATGTGCAGTTCTATCTCCAGCGTGGTGTCCTCCATAAGACTCGGAGTGACACTTGCGTAGAATATGTTCATGTTCATGCTCAGGTACACAACGTCTAATAACACCATCTACTCCTTCTTTATAAAGGTGTGGGTCATCCCAGAAGTAATGTATTAAATCATAGAAAAAAATCTTTTGCTGGTATGTGAAACTAGGTGGTATAAATTTAGCAAATATAATTAGCATAATCAGCATACCATGGAGTATTACGAGAAGCATTTATGACATTTAATTGTTCATCAGGAAAGCTATCATCAATAGGTAGTGGGTCATCAAGAACATTTTCTAACCTAGACAAGTTGTCTGCAACGGGGTTCTCAGCTCCCTTTCTATCAATAATATGCAAATCAAATTCTTGTAGCAAGAGAACCCATCTAATAAGTCTAGGTTTAGCATCTTTCTTTTCCATAAGATATTTAATAGCAGCATGATCAGTGTGAGCAGTTACTTTGGAGTCAACAATATAAGGTCTGAACTTATCACTTGCAAATACAACTGCTAAAAATTCTTTTTCAGTGGTAGCACAATTTCTCTGGGCACTGAAAATTCTATTTCAGTGGTAGCATACTGGATAACATTTAATTTCTTATCAACTCTTCGTCCTAGAACAACACTAACAACATAATCACTAGCATCACACATAATTTCAAAGGGTAAATTCCAATCAGGTGGCTGAACAATAGGAGCAGAAACCAAGGGTTCATTAAGTATTTCAAATGCTTCTACACAATCATCATCAAAAACAAAAGGAATATCTTTTTGCAAGAGATTAGTGAGAGGCCTAGAAATTTTATAGAAGTCTTTAATAAACCTCCTATAGAAACCAACATGACCAAGGAAACTTCTTATACCTTTGATATCTTTAGGACACAGCATCTTTTCAATAGCATCTACTTTAGCTTTATCAACTTCAATACCACTTTCAGAAACTTTATGCCCCAAGACAATACCTTCATTAACCATAAAGTGGCACTTCTCCCAATTCAAGACAAGATTAGTTTCTTCACATCTCTACAAAAACTCGGTCCAGGTTGCTTAAGAAAACATCAAAAGAAGTTCCATAAACAGAGAAATCATCCATGAAAATCTCAACAATATTTTCACAAAAGTCGGAGAATATAGCGGTCGTACATCTTTGAAAGGTAGAAGGTGCATTGCATAGACCAAAAGGCATACATCTATAAGCAAAGGTACCGAAAGGGCAAGTAAAAGTAGTTTTCTCTTAATCCTCCTTCGACACATGTATTTGAGAGAAACCAGAATAACCATCTAGAAAGCAAAAATGAGTATGTTTGGATAGTCTTTCTAGCATTTGATCAGTAAAAGATAGAGGGTAATGATCTTTTCTAGTAGCTTTATTTAATTTGTGAAAATCAATTACCATTCTATAACCTGTAACAATTCTTTGAGGAATCAATTCGTTCTTATCATTAGGAACAACAGTAATACCTCCCTTTTGAAGGACATAATGAACATGACTTACCCATTGACTATCAGCAATAGGATAAATTATACCTGCCTCCAGAAGTTTTAGTATTTCATTTCTTACCACTTCTTTCATCTTCGGATGTAACCGTCGTTGATGATCAACACCTGGTTTAACATCTTTCTCCAGTTTAATTTTATGCTGACATAGAGTGTGACTAATGCCCTTAAGATCATCGAGAGTATATCCAATAGCGGCACGGTGCTTTTTCAGAGTTTTCAATAATTTCTTTTCTTCATGCTCTGGAAAGTCGGCATTAATAATAAGAGGATATATTTTCTTTTCATCAAGATAAGCATATTTCAGAGTATCAGGTAATTTTTTAAGTTCAAACACGGGATCGCCCTTAGGTGGAAGAGGATCCCCAAGGATTTCAACAGGCAAATTGTGTTACAAAATAGGTCCTTGATTAAAGAATACTTCATCTATTTCCCTTCTTTCATTCATAAACATATCATTTTCATGGTCTAGTAAATATTGTTCTAAAGGATCATTAGGAGGCACGACAATAGAAGCAAGACCAATAATTTCATCCTTACTAGGACAATTCTTTATCATGAGGTTGTCTACGAAATTTAGAGAAATTAAAATCATGAGACATATCCCCTAAACCAACAGTAACAATATCTTTCTCGCAGTCTATCTTAGCATTAACTGTATTCAGGAAGGGTCTACCAAATATAATGGGAGAAAAATTATCTTGTGAGGAAGCAAGAAAAAGAAAATCAGTAGGATATTTTATCTTCACACACAAGACTTCAACATCTCTAACAATCCCAATTGATGATATAGTATCTCTATTAGCAAACTTAATAGTAACATCAATATTTTCTATCTCAGCAGGTGCAATATCATTCATAATTTCTTTATATAAGGTATAAGGAATTGCACTCATACTCACACCCACATCACATAAGCCATGATAACAATGATCTCCTATTTTAATAAAAACAACAGACATGTCAACAACAGGTCTATGTTTATCTTTCATATCAGAAATAAATAACATGCCCATCAATATTATCAACCAAGAGATCTTTAAACATAGCAATACTATGTTCAACTTTAATTTGCTTAGAGGGTTTGGGTGTTCTAATATTACTTTTGTTGACCACAGTTGAAGCTTTAGCATGATCCTTTATTCTAACAGGGAAATGTGGTTTCTCAATATAAGCAGTAGGAACAATAGGATCAACATTATAAATCATAGTTTCTTCTTCAACTTTAATGGGTTCAACTACTTTAACTTCAATGAGAGGATGATATTTGAACCACTTCTCCTTGGGGAGATCAACATAAGTAGCAAATGATTCACAGAAAAAAGCTACTATCTCAGAGTTAAGTCCATATTTAGTGCTAAAATCACGAAAAGCATCGGTATCCATAAAAGATTTAACACAATCAAACTTAAGGTTTATATCTGACTCTTTATCTTTGTCAATTTCCCAATCTTCAGTGTTGCGTTTAATTCTTTCCAATAAATTCCATTTGACTTCAATATCCTTCTTTATATAGGAACCAATACAAGAAGTATCGAGCATGCATCGATCATTATGAGAAAGCCGAGTATAAAAATTTTGAATAATAATTTCTCTTGAGAGCTCATGATTGGGGCATGAATATAACATTGACTTAAGCCTCCCCCAAGCTTGAACGATACTTTCTCCTTGACGAGGCCAAAAATTATATATATAATTCCGATCACGATGAACCAGATGCATAGGATAAAACTTCTGATGAAATTCCAATTTCAATCGGTTGTAGTTCCATGATCCAATATCATTCAATAGCCTATACCATGTCAATGCCTTTCCCTTCAAAGATAAAGGGAATACCTTCTTCTTGACAACATCATCGGGGATATCTGCAAACTTAAATAATCCACAAACTTCATCCACATATATTAGGTGCATATCGGGATGTAATGTTTCATCTCCTGCATAAGAATTAGCTAGCAGTTTCTCTTTCATACCCGAAGGAATTACATAATAAATATTTTCAGTAGGTGCAGTAGGTTGAGGCGCGAGTTTCAGTTGGCACCTACTCCAGATCCAGATGCTCTCTTCGCGAAGGAACTTTGTGACTTGCTCACTAGCGTGGAGGTTGCTTGACCTGGTTTGGTCAGCTTGATTGCTTGCCCCCTGGCGGGGACACCAATAAGGGACAAACAGAAGGTAGGCAAAGGTACGCAAGGCGTCTCTGGTTGCTTGATGGATGATCTTCGGTCTCTCGGTCTGTCCTCTTGGATTGGGAGGTGCACGATGTCTTGTATCGAGGTGTTCTTGTCAGGATTCACTTGGCGTAGTAGCAGTGTCGGCGTTTGTGGATATTGTGCATTCGAAGAGTTTCACAAGGGCCGACTGTGCGGTTGTCAGGTTTGTTGCCATATGAGTGGTTAATACGTCGTCCGTTTTGTGTAGGTTTTCCTTAAATTAACTGGGCAATTCCCTTCTCGGTTTAAAAAAAAATCTCTATTTCAAAGACAAAGTTGGGTCAGCGACCATATGTCCACCAGTGCATACGTTAGCATCGCAGCAGCTCACCTATAACTGCAGAGAAAATCAAATCCCGCCGGGGCAAACTGAAGTGCACGAGATCTTTACAGAAGTAGAAAAATCCAGCTAGCTTCGGCACATGATATTTCGTTAAGATTAGTCCACTTAATGAGTAATGACAATGATGAAGGCATGATTATCTTTGTTGATGGATGATGAGCAGGGCAGCGAGAAGACTACACATCTCATCTTTCTGCCAAATCATTGCAGCTCCGTTCTGCCAGAGATGTACGTGGAGCCCTTTGCACAGCGTCCACGGAACACATCCGGGAGATCTTTAAACTAATCGTCAGTAGTTTAATGGCGATAGATATATACTAATAGATATATATATATATAGATTCATCGTCCATAAAGAAGAAGAAGGGGACAGATTAGGCCGACGCACGAAGGAATCCGCCCTGATCCCCAGCGGTGCAAACGTGCGCACGTCTCTCGCCGGATAAACATATCTAGCTAGCTATGCATCTCACCTCCCATCCGGGCAGCTAGGTCCCCTCCAAGTCGCTGTCCGTCCCCGTCGTCGTGCCCGCGATATCGCCGTCGCCGGCCAGAAAGAAACCATTTCGTGATCTCGAAGTTAAACTCCGCGACACGCCTCGTCCATTTCGCTGCCCATCCACGCACGAACACGACGCGCCGGCCGGTGTCATCTATCGGCCGTCGACTGCAAACCACCGCGCCTGTCGCGTGTCCATCTGTACTTGTGTTTGTACGTCTGAATGGATCTTCAGAGTGCCTGCCAGCCACCACGAACGGCTCGGGCCGCCTCCCTGCCAAGCGTACGATATCCGGCCGTTTTGTGACCCGTGGTGGCCGACCTGTGAAAGATCAATCGTGCACGCGGGCAAGTGACGTCTGCTGTGAAAAACACAGCAGCCGGGACATAAAAGAGCGATAGAAGGCGCGCCACCTAATCTGGACCAATCAATCTGTACACTACATCCAGCCAACCTCGCCCGTTAAAGTGGTTGATCGATGTGCATATATACTCTTGCGTTGGCTTTAGTTTGCCAGCCACCACGTCCGACCAGCACAAACAAGACTGTACTCTGGGCTCCTCTGACTCCGCGTCTTGCTAAAATATCTTGATCGACTCGTTGCGAGGTTGATCAGATGGCGGAGGAAGCGAAGCAGGATGTGGCGCCACCCGCGCCGGAGCCGACCGAGGACGTCGCGGACGAGAAGGCAGCGGTTCCGTCGCCGGAGGAATCCAAGGCCCTGGTTGTCGCCGAGAGTACGTTGATTGATGCATGTTGCATGGTTAGCGGCGGGGAACTACATGGTCAGGTCAGTGGTGCTAACCCTTTTCATGTTTCTCTCCTTCAGATGACGCCGAGAAGCCTGCAGCTACAGGGGGCTCACACGAACGAGGTACTGGGTCTTAATCATCCAAGTCGGGAATCAACCATATATTTGAGCAGTTATAATTAATTGAAAAAACTGATGTGCAACTCTGCCACTTCTTCAGATGCTCTGCTCACGAGGGTCGCGACCGAGAAGAGGATTTCGCTGATCAAGGCATGGGAGGAGAATGAGAAGGCCAAAGCCGAGAACAAGTGAGTCTCCCGTTCTCTCTCAATCTTCACGAGTAACCACCACCAATGATATTCACCGAGATGGCTCCATTTCTATCCGCATTCAGATTTTAACTCCCGTTGCACTCAGAATTCAGATATCAGGTGCTTCATCACCTCGTGTCTCTCATTTAAGCCGTAATTTTTTTATTTTTTTATTTGCTTTCTCGTGTCACGCAGGGCCGTGAAGTTGCTGGCAGACATCACCTCGTGGGAGAACTCCAAGGCCGCGGAACTGGAAGCCGAGCTCAAGAAGATTCAAGTAAGTTTGAGCTCCCACTTACCATAGGCGACGCCATTTAGTACTACGTAGCACGTAAGCTATTACTGATTGGCACGGAACGTTTTGGGGCCACCTACGTACGTGCAGGAGCAGCTGGAGAAGAAGAAGGCGCGCTGCGTGGAGAAGCTCAAGAACAGCGCCGCGACGGTGCACAAAGAGGCGGAGGAGAAGCGTGCCGCGGCGGAGGCACGGCGCGGCGAGGAGATCGTCGCGGCGGAGGAGACCGCCGCCAAGTACCGCGCCAAGGGTGAGGCGCCGAAGAAGCTGCTCTTCGGCAGAGGATAGATAGCCGCGGCTTGGAGACGGTCCTCTTCGCTTCATCTTCAACTCCTCTCTGTTTGACCGTTGCAATGTCTGCTGGCCATTGCATCACTTGTGTATTTATCTTTGGGTGTGATCTTAGTTTGTATGGTATCATCAATTGCGTCGTGGTGTAATTTGTGATTGTTTTGTGGGATACTTGGGTGTACTGTATAAAGATGGAGTAGTCTTTTCGTGCACACAACACCATAACAGTATCTGATACTTGTTGAAAGCAATTAACCCACATTTCAGAATCATTTTTGTGTGTTAAGGGATTCGAAAATAATACTCCCTCCGTCTCAAAATTCTTGTCTTATATTATTCTAGATACGGATGTATCTAATACTTAAACGTGACTTGATACATCTGTATTTAGACAAATCTAAGACAAGAATTTTGAGACGGAGGGAGTAATATTTGTGTTAACAAATTTCTAACTTGATAACATGACATCCTATATAGCTGATTTTCACTAACTCTAATTCTCTCAACATGAAGCTCTCCACATCACCAAATGTGCCACGTCATCATCCACTAACACTATTTTGGTCATCATCCACTAACACTATTTTGTAGCCCATGCATACCCTAATTTAATTATTGCAACTACAATGGTCTAGCATACACACACACACGCTTGCTTCGGAAAATAATATGTTTTGATTTAGGTCATTCCGTTCATACATAAATCATCCAAAATTAACTTTTAAATTTACGCATAAACTCGCGGGGAAATCACCTAGTTGACCAAATGCTACCGTTTGTGGCGTTGTGGCGGCCCTCTTGTAAATCACAACTCTTCTTCTATTTTAACTAGCTTAATGCCCGTGCGTTGTCATGGGATAATAATAAAAAATATAGACATACAAATGTTGCATTCATCACTAATGCACATAAAAATAATCACTTCAGTTAAGAAATTCTTAACTTAATCACATAACATTGACCAAATGTGACTGTTGTGGTAGTCCTCTTGTAACCCATAACTCTATTTCTACCTTAATGTATAGACGCACAGATCTTCTGCGTGTCCAGAGAAAAAGACACTGACCAATAGCTGATAAGGTAACAATGCGAATTTGAAGACATTTATAAGTATGTTTGATACGTCTCAAACATATTTATACTTTTTGATTGTTTTATGTCATGTTTATATCATTTTTGTATAATTTATATTATTTTTTAGGACCAACCTATTAATTCAGCCGTTGATGTCCATTACGCAACTTTATTCTTATAGACACGTGTTGGGCCTCCAAGCGCAGAGTTTTGTAGGACAGTAGCAATTTTCCCTCAAGTGGATGACCTAAGGTTTATCAATCCGTGAGAGGTGTAGGATTAAGATGGTCTCTCTCAAGCAACCATGCAACCAAATACAAGAAATCTCTTGTGTCCCCAACACACCCAATACAATGGCAAATTGTATAGGTGCACTAATTCGGCGAAGAGATGGTGATAAAAGTGTAATATTGATGGTAGAAAAATATTTATATAATCTGAATAAATAAAAACAGCAAGGTAGAAAATAGTAAACGGGCACAAAAACGGTATTGCAATGCTTGAAAATGAGGCCTAGGGTCCGTACTTTCGCTAGTGCAATCTCTCAATGATGCTAATATAATTGGATCATATAACCATCCCTCAATGTGCAACGAAGAATCACTCCAAAGTTCCTATCTAGCGGAGAACATAAGACGGAAGCGTTTGTAGGGTACGAAACCACCTCAAAGCTATTATTTCCGATCAATCTATCCTAGAGTTCATACTAAATAACACGAAGCTATTCTTTCCGATCGATCTAACCAAGAGTTCGTACTAAAATAACACCAAAGCAAATTCAGTTTCATAATATTCAATCCAACACAAAGAATTTCAAAGAGTGCCCCAAGATTTCTACCGGAGAAACAAAGACAAGAACGTGCATCAACCCCTATGCATAGATTACCCCAATGTCACCTCGGGAATCCGCGAGTTGAGTGCCAAAACATATATCAAGTGAATCAATACGATACCCCATTGTCACCACGAGTATTCAATTACAAGACATATATCAAGTGTTCTCAAATCCATAAAATTATTCAATCCGATAACAACGAAATCTCAAAGGGAAAAACTCAATTCATCACAACAAGATAGAGAGGGGAAAACACCATATGATCTGACTATATTAACAAATCCCGCGATACATCAAGATCGTGACATCTCAAGAACACGAGAAAGAGAGAGAGAGAGAGAGAGAGAGAGAGAGAGAGAGATTAAACACATAGCTGCTGGTACAAACCCTTAGCCCCGAGGGTGGACTAGTCCCTCCTCATCATGGTGGCCGCCAGGATGATGAAGATGGCCATCGGTGATGATTCTCCTCTCCGGCAGGGTGCCGAAATGAGTCTAGATTGGTTTTCGGTGGCTATAGAGCCTTGCGGCGGCAGAACTTTTGATCTAGGTTAACCCCGAGGGCTTTCGGAATATTTGTGAATTTATAGGGTAAAGAGGGGGTGCGGGAGGCCACCGAGGTGGGCACAACCCACCTACACCCGCTTGGGGGCCCAGGCGCGCCCTGGTGGGTTGTGCCCCCCTCGGGGCACCCCCCAGGTGCTGCTATGGCCCATTCTGGGTGTTCTGGTCCATAAAAATTCTCCAAAAAGTTTCGCGGTGTTTGGACTCCGTTTGATATTGATTTTCTATGATGTAGAAAACAAGAAAAAAACAACAATTGGCACTGGGCACTGGGTCAACAGATTAGTCCCAAAAAATTATATAAAGTTGTTATAAAATGATTGTAAAACATTCAAGAATGATAATATATTAGCATGGTTACTTCATAAATTATAGATACGTTGGAGACGTATCAGGCGTGGAGTGTTCTTGTTGGTGGAGGGGGAGTAAAAACTTTACCATTCTGTTTGGGAACTGCCTATAATGTATCTAGCATGAAAGATACCGACATCTCTTGGTTGTTATGTTGACAATGAAAACATACCACTGAAAATTAGATCTATCTCTATTTTAAAAGCTCGAGCTCTGGCACCTCTGCAAATTCCTGCTTCCCCCTGTGAAGGGCCTATCTATTTACTTTTATTGCTGAGTCATTTTCCTCTTATAAAAAACACCAGTTAGAGAGCACCAGTGTCATTTGTATGCTTCATTATTAATTTATATTGAATATGAGTGTGACTGGATCTCTTTTGCCATGAATTGTAATGTCTAGTTAGTCCTTGATCTTCAAGGGTGCTCTGCATTTATGTTTTGCGGTCTCGGAAAGGGCTAGCGAGATACCATTTTGTCATATTATATCATGACTGTTTTGAAAAACTGTTGTCATCCGAGATTCATTATTATTGCTCGCTAGTTGATTATGCCATTGATGTGAGTAAATGTGAGACCTAAATGTTATTGCGAATATGGTTAGTTTATAATCTTTGTTGAAACCTTGAATGCTGGATATACAAATTTGCAACAACAAGATCAAACAGAGTTTGTAAAAGTTTTGATTTGTCACTTTCAGTTTGTCAACTGAATTGCCCGAGGACAAGCAATGGGTTAAGCTATGGGGGAGTTGATACGTCTACATCGTATCTACTTTTCCAAACTCTTTTCCCTTGTTTTGGACTCTAACTTACATGATTTGAATGAAACTAACCCGGACTGGCGATGTTTTCAGCGGAATTGCCATGGTGTTATTTTTGTGCAGAAATAGAAGTTCTCGGATTGACCTGAAAATTTATGGAAAATATTTTTGGTATATATAAAAAATATTGGCGAAATAATCAACCAGAGGGGGCCACCTAGAGGCCACAACCCCTGGGGGCGCCCTGCAGGCTTGAGGCCCCCCTGGAGCTCCTCCGACCCAATTCCAACTCTATAAGTACCTATTCATGGAGAAAACAATCAAAGAGAAGGATTCATCGCGTTTTACGACTCATAGCTGCCACTGCCTGCTGTTCATCGGGAGGGCTAATCTGGAGTTCGTTCAGGGCTTCGCAGAGGGTGATTCATCGCCATCATCATCATCACCAACCTTGCTCCATCGCCAATTTCATGATGCGCACCGCCGTGCGTGAGTAATTCCATCGTAGGCTTGCTAGACGGTGATGGGTTGGATGAGATTTATCATGTAATCCAGTTAGTTTTGTTAGGGTTTGATCCCTACTGTCCACTATGTTCTGAGATTGATGTTGCTATGACTTTGCCATGCTTAATACTTGGCATTAGGGTCCGAGTGCCATGATTTCAGATCTAGACCTATCATGTTTTCATGAATATATTTGTGTTCTTGATCCGATCTTGCAAGTTGTAGACACTATTATGAGTTATGATCCGCATACCCCAAGGTGACAGTAATTGGGATTCTTTCCGGTGATTACCGTAGTTTGAGGAGTTCATGTATTCACTAAGTGCTATGATACGTATCCAACGTATCTATAATTTTTTATTGTTCCATGTTGTTATATTATCAATCTTGGATGTTTTATAATCATTTTATATCATTTTTTGGTACCAACCTATTGACATAGTGCCAAGTGCCAGTTGCTATTTTCTCCATGTTTGTTACATCGCAGAAAATCAGTACCAAACAGAGTCCAAACGCAACAAAACTTTACGGAGATTTTTTTGGACCAGAAGGAACATAATGGGCCCTGGATGCGCCTGGGGGTGCTCTGAGGAGAGCACAACCCACCGAGGCACGCTAGGAGGCCCAGGCGCGCCCTAGTGGGTTGTGCCCACCTCAGGTGCCCCCGGGGCCGCCTCTTTGCTCAATAAATACCCAATATTACCAAAACCCTAGGGGAGTCGATGAAATATTCATCCAGCCGTCGCAGAGTCCAGAACCACCAGATCCATTCTAGACACCATCTCGGATGGGGTTCACCACCTCCATTGGTGCCTCTCCGATGATGCGTGAGTAGTTCTTTGTAGACCCTCAGGTCCGTAGTTAGTAGCTAGATGGCTTCATCTCTCTCTCTCTCTTGATTCTCAATACAATGGTCACTTGGAGATCCATAGGATGTAACTCTTTTGTGGTGTGTTTGTTGGGATCAATGAACTTTGAGTTTATGATCAGATCTATCTTTTTATATCCATGAAAGTATTTGAGTTTATTTGATCTCTATTATGCATGATTGCTTATAGCCTCGTATTTCTTCTCCGATATTTGGGTTTTGTTTTGCCAACTTGATCTATTTATCTTGCAATGGGAAGAGGTGCTT
Organism: Triticum urartu; assembly: GCF_056163025.1. Lineage (NCBI taxonomy): Eukaryota > Viridiplantae > Streptophyta > Magnoliopsida > Poales > Poaceae > Triticum > Triticum urartu. The sequence continues at coordinate 318,558,173 of NC_141873.1, read as the reverse complement.
TGTAGTGGGTTCGATCTTACGGTGCTTGATACCAGTGAGAGAAGGGGAACCGACACGTATGTATCGTTGCTACTAAGGATAAAATGATGGCATCTATCTCTACATAGATGGATCTTGTCTACATCATGTCATCATTCTTATTGCATTATTCTGTTTCTCCATGAACTCAATACACTAGATGCATGCTGGATAGCAGTCGATGTGTTGAGTAATAGTAGTAGATGCAGGCAGGAGTCGGTCTACTAATCTTGGACGTGATAATGATCATTGCGTGGATATCGTCATGAGTATTTGAAGTTCTATCAATTGCCCAACAGTAATTTGTTCACCCACCGTTTGCTATTTTTCTTGAGAGAAGCCACTAGTGAAACCTATGGGCCTGGGTCTCTTTCTCATATATTTGCCTTTGCGATCTACTTTTCCTTTGATTTTATTTTCAGATCTATTAAACCAAAAATACAAAAATACCTTGCTGCTATTTATCCTTATTTATTTTATTTAGCGTTCGATCTATCAATCTACTACAAATTTACCTCACGTCCGTTTGCCTATCTTGAGGCGCTGTACCCCGGAAGGGATTGACAACCCCTTTAACATGTCGGGTTGCGAGAAGTTGTTATTTGTGTGCAGGTGTTGTTTATGTTGTGTTGCTTGGTTCTCCTACTGGTTCGATAACCTTGGTTTCACATCTGAGGGAAATACCTACCACCAATGTGCTGCATCATCCCTTCCTCTTTGGGGAAATACCGACGTAGCTTCCAGCGACATCAAAAGGAATTTCTAGCACCGTTGCCGGGGAGGATCCTCAACATATACCAGGTTCCTAATCACTAATCTCATCTCCTCACAATTTACAATATTTTCCATTTGCCTCTCGTTTTCCTCTCCCCCACTTCACCAAAATTTTCCGTTTTATTCGCCCCTCTTTTTCCGTTCGCCGTTTTCTTGTTAGATCTATCCTCTGCTTGCAATCATGAGTGATTTTGGCATGGAACCAACAGATGATGGCCTAACTCCTAAGATTGGATGTATGGGCAATTTTAATGCTAAAACTTTTATCTTGGGGCAAGGGAACATTATGGGAAAAGAACGTACTCCAAGAATTTTTCAATTTTCTTGGGAATCTAAGTCTTAATGATGCTCTTATACTTACCACTAGATCTTATGCGGATGCTATTTCAGCACTAGTTCCGAAACTTGAAAGTAAATTTATTCGTACCCATCCTACTTTGGAAAGATTTTTTTTCAATCTTCCCATTATAAAGAATCCTAGGGCCAAAAAGTTGGCCACCCTTGTCCTTATAAATGAATTTGATTACATAATATGGTAAGCTAGGGAAATCTTTGATTTTTATGGTATGAATCGTGAAAAACCTGTGATAGATGAGATTCTTTACAATAGTGACTATGCTTTAAGACATTTGCTTGGGGATAACAAAATCTTTCATGAGAATCTTAAAAAGAAGGTCCCCGTTTTAGATATAATCCAACATGTTTTCAGTAATGTTAATCAACATTACTCTTGGATTGTTGCGGGGAATCAAAAAGGTTATGATGAACATCAACTTAGGAATGCCAAGGTTTCTATGGATAATATGTTTTATATTGTGTTTACAAAACCCCATGATGAAAACACCTCTAAGAAGGTTAAGAATAAGGATGACAAAACTTAGATCCTTGCTTTATGCCTAGCTAAGGGCGTAAGACTATAACGCTTGTTAGGAGGCAACCCAATGAATAAAATTTATTTTTGCTTTTTGTTTCTTGTTTTTGAGTGTTAGCACAATTATGCTACTGTTACGTTTGTGTTTTTTATGTTTTAATTAGTGTTTGTGCCAAGTAAATCCTTTAGGATCTTCTTGGGTGATAGTTGTTTGATCTTGCTAAAAAAACAGAAACTTTTGCGCTCGCAAAAATAATATTCATTTTTTACCAGAGAGTGATAAAATACCCATTCCACTTGCAATAGATCAATATACAAATTTCTCAGGCCGTCTTAATTTTTCAGAATTTTTGGAGTTACATAAGTATTCGAAATAGTCAGATTTCTACAGACTGTTCTGTTTTGACGGATTCTGTTTTCTTTGCGTTGTGTGCTTATTTTGATGGCTCTATGGTTTTCTTTGATGAGTTTTTGCCATAGAAAAGTTGGAATACAGTAGATATAATGCAAGAACAAAATATGAATTATTTTGATACAACACTTATAGTAGTGATTTATTTTCTTATACAAATGGATCTTACAAAGGTTTTGTTGAGTTTTGTGTGATTGAAGTTTTCAAGTTTTGGGTTATCTTGCGATGGATGAAGGAATAAGGAGTAGAAGAGCCTGAGCTTGGGGATGCCCCGACATCCCAAGCTATTATCCAAAAATGAGCAACCAACTAAGCTTGGGGATGCCCCCGAGTGGCATCCCCTCTTTCTTCTAATGACCATCGGTATTTTACTCTAAGCTATATTTTTATTCGTCACATACTATGTGTTTTGCTTGGAGCGTATTGTATGATATGAGTCTTTGCTTGTTTTATTTTGTGTTTTAAGTCTTGATCCCTTGCTAGACACATCTATTTGAGAGAGCCAAAATTATGTCATGACTTGTTAGAATTTCTCCGTTTGCTTCACTTAAATCTTTTATGAGCTATGGACTTGCGCTAGTGCTTCACTTATATATTTTTGAGCACGGTGTGCTTAGTATTTTTGAAGAAATGCTCTCTTGCATCACTTAGATTTATTTGAGAGTTAGTAAAATTTTCAAGAAATTCTCTCTTGCTTCACTTAAATTAATTTGAGAGAAAGAAAGAAATATTATGCTCATGATCTTCACTTATATTTGTTTGAGCTTATGAAAAGCAACACATCAAAATTAGTCCCAAAGTGATAGACATCCAAGAAGGATATAATAAAAACTTTCATGAAGATCATTGGGCAAAATAAACTTGATTCTTCATAATAGTTTTGAGATATGATGATGTGATATGTGAGTTATGTTGATGAGTAATTATGCTTTAATAAGAATATTGGTGTTAAGGTTTGTGATTCCCTATGCAAGCATGAAAGTCAATAGTCATGCAATGAAATTACATCCTACTTGTGGTGCATTATTTGGTGTTAATTATGCTTAATGCTCGCTTATGAGATTATTTGTTTCTTGGTTGGTCGCTTCTCAATCTTTTGATAGCCTTCATTTTGCACTAAGTACAATCACTACTTGTGCATCCAAATCCCTTTAAACCAGCTTTGCCACATGAGTCAACCATATCTACCTACATGCGGTATTCTTTTGCCGTTCTAAGCAAATTTGCATGCACCATCTCTAATTCAAAATAAACTTCTCTTTTGTGTGTTCGTTTCACTCGTGGAGCAGTGAGGGGTGGCTAATATTTTCCATGCTAGATGTGTTATTCTCACGATGAGTGTTTATTCACTTGTCATTGCACAAGAGTAAGGCAGAGGTATTATGGATGCCTAGTCCCGAATTGAAAAAATGAATTTACTTTATGTTGTCGAATGATAAATTCCTTGGAAACTGTTGGTATGGAAGGCACCAGTGGATACGTTTAGCCATGGAAAGTGAAAGTATGATGGAAAAAGGAATAAACTTTATTTTCTGTTTGGGAACCGCCTATGACATATCTAAGCATGGAAAGTGTTGGTAACTCTAAGTCGTTTTTGTTGGTGGGATGGATACACCTCCCAAAATGTTTTTATCCCTAAGCTTTTCTCTTTGAGCTCTAGAACCTCTACAAATCCCTACTTCCCTATGCGAAGGGTCTTTCTTTTACTTTATGCAATTTTTATTTTTAAATTTGAGTCTCCATCTTCTCTTGTAAAATCACCAACTAGGAGGCAATATGAACGCACTTAAGTATTTGGTGTAGTTAATATGCGAGTGTGTTTCATGAATGGATCAATGGTTGAGCATGATGGGCTAGGGATAACTTATTTTAGCATTGATATTTTGAAAGACATGGTTGCTTGTTGATATGCTTGAGTATTTAAGTTATCATGTCAAAACTAGACTATTTCTTTGAACAATATAAAAGTCCAAAGGTCCATGCTATAAAGAAAGAATATGATATGACATGTTAGGCAACATTCCACATCAAATTTTTTGTTTTTATCACTTCCCTACTCGAGGACGAGTAGGAGTTAAGCTTGGGGATGTTGATACGTCTCCAACGTATCTATAATTTTTTATTGTTCCATGTTGTTATATTATCAATCTTGGATGTTCTATAATCATTTTTTGGTACCAACCTATTAACATAGTGCCAAGTGCCAGTTGCTATTTTCTCCATGTTTGTTACATCACAGAAAATCAGTCCCAAACAGAGTCCAAACGCAACGAAACTTTACGGAGATTTTTTTGGACCAGAAGGAACATAATGGGCCCTGGCTGCGCCTGGGGGTGCTCCGAGGAGAGCACAACCCACCAGGGCACGCTAGGAGGCCCAGGCATGCCCTGGTGGGTTGTGCCCACCTTGGGTGCCCCCCAGACCGCCTATTTGCTCAATAAATACCCCAATATTCCCAAAACCCTAGGGGGGTAGATGAAATATTCATCCAGCCGCCGCAGAGTCCAGAACCACCAGATCCATTCTAGACACCATCTCGGATGGGGTTCACCACCTCCATTGGTGCCTCTCCGATGATGCGTGAGTATTTCTTTGTAGACCTTCGGGTCCGTAGTTAGTAGCTAGATGGCTTCATCTCTCTCTCTCTCTTGATTCTCAATAGAATGGTCTCTTGGAGATCCATATGATGTAACTCTGTTGCGGTGTGTTTGTTGGGATCCATGAACTTTGAGTTTATGATCAGATCTATCTTTTTGTATCCATGAAAGTATTTGAGTTTATTTGATCTCTTTTATGCATGATTGCTTATAGCCTCGTATTTCTTCTCCGATATTTGGGTTTTGTTTGGCCAACTTGATCTATTTATCATGCAATGGGAAGAGGTGCTTTGTAGTGGGTTTGATCTTACAGTGCTTGATCCCAGTGACAGAAGGGGAACCGACACGTATGTATCATTGCTACTAAGGATAAAACGATGGGTTCTATCTCTACATAGATAGATCTTGTCTACATCATGTCATCGTTCTTATTGCATTACTCCGTTTCTCCATGAACTCAATGCACTAGATGCATGTTGGATAGCGGTCGGTGTGTGGAGTAATAGTAGTAGATGAAGGCAGGAGTCGGCCTACTAATCTTGGACGTGATGCCTATGTAATGATCATTGCCTGGATATCGTCATGAGTATTTGAAGTTCAATCAATTGCCCAACAGTAATTTTTTCACCCACCGTTTGCTATTTTTCTCGAGAGAAGCCACTAGTGAAACCTACGGCCCCCGGGTCTCTTTCTCATATATTTGCCTTTGCAATCTACTTTTCCTTTGCTTTTATTTTCAGATCTATTAAACCAAAAATACAAAAATACCTTGCTGCAATTTATCCTTATTTATTTTATTTGGCGTTCGATCTATCAATCTACTACAAATTTACCTCATGTCCGTTTGCCTATCTTGAGGCGCCGTACCCCGGAAGGGATTGACAACCCCTTTAACACGTCGGGTTGCAAGAAGTTGTTATTTGTGTGCAGGTGTTGTTTACGTTGTGTTTCTTGGTTCTCCTACTGGTTCGATAACCTTGGTTTCACATCTGAGGGAAATACCTACTGCCGTTGTGCTGCATCATCCCTTCCTATTTGGGGAAATACTGACGTACCTTCTAGTGACATCATGCTAATGCTTTGTTCCGGTTCTCTATTAAAAGGAGGCCTTAATATCCCTTAGTTTCCATTAGGACCCCGCTGCCATGGGAGGGTTGGACAAACGATGTCATGCAAGTTCTTTTCCATAAGCACGTATGATTACATACGGAATACATGCCTACATTATATTGATGAATTGGAGCTAGTTCTGTGTCACCCTAGGTTATAACTGTTGCATGATGAATGCCATCCGACATAATTATCCATCACTGATCCTTTGCCTGTGAGCTCGTCATATATTGATCTTTGCTAAGTTACTTTGTCATTGCCACTGTTACAATTGCTACAAAACTGCTACTATTACTTTTGCCATCGTTACCGTTACTTCCATACTACTTTGCTACTAAATACTTTGTTGCAGATATTAAGTCTTTCAGGTGTGGCTGAATTGACAATTCAGTTGCTAATACTTGAGAATATTCTTTGGCTCCTGTTGTATCGAATCAACAAATTTGGGTTAAATACTCTACCCTCGAAAACTATTGCGATCTCCTATACTTGTGAGTTATCAACCGACGAAAGTTGCGCAGTATAGAGAGGCTAGCAATGGTGGAAGGTTGAGAGTGTGTATAATCCATGGACTCAATATTACTCATAAAGAACTCACATACTTATTGCAAAATATTATTATTCATCGAAACAAAGTACTACACGCATGCTCCTAGGGGGATATATTGGTAGGAAAATAACATCGCTCGTTCCCGACTGCCACTCATAAGGAAGACAATCAGTAAATAAATCATGCTCCGACTTCATTACATAACGATTCACCATACGTGCATGCTACGGGAATCACAAACTTTAGCACAAGTATTTCTACCAATCCACAATTACTCACTAGCATGACTGTACTTTTGTATCTCAAAAAAATCATAGGGAATCAAACTTCTCATGGTATTCAATGCTCTTTATATGAAAGTTTTATTATATCCCTCTTGGATGCCCATCATATTAGGACTAAATTCATAACGAAAGAAAATTACCATACTGTTTAGAGAGACTCTCAAAATAAAATAAGTGAAGCATGAGAGTTCAACAATTTCTATAAAATAAAACTACCGTCGTGCTCTAAAAAGATATAAGTGAAGCACTAGAGCAAATTGCCTAGCTCAAAAGATATAAGTGAAGCACATAGAGTATTCTAATAAATTCATGATTCATGCGTGTCCCTTTCAAAATGTGTGTACAACAAGGATGATTGTTGCAAACTAAAAAGCAAAGACCCATATCATACAAGATGCTCCAAGAAAAACACATATCATGTGGTGAATAAAAATATAGCCTCAAGTAATTTACCGATAGACGAAGACGAAAGAGGGGATGCCATCCGGGGCATCCCCAAGCTTAGATGCTTGGTTGTCCTTGAATATTACCTTGGGGTGCCTTGGCAATCCCCAAGCTTAGGCTCTTGACACTCCTTATTCCATAGTCCATCAAATCTTTACCCAAAACTTGAAAACTTCACAACACAAAACTCAACAAAAAACTCATGAGACCCGTTAGTATAAGAAAATAAATCACCACTTTTTGGTACTGTTGTGAACTCATTCTTTATTTATATTGGTGTAATATCTATTGTATTCCAACTTATCCATGGTTCATACCCCTCGATACTACCCATATATGCATCAAAATAAGCAAACAACACATAGAAAATAGAATCTGTCAAAAACAGAATAGTCTGTAGCAATCTGTAAACTTCGTATACTTTTGTAACTCCAAAAATTCTGAAAAAATAGGAAAATATAGGCAATTCATATATCAATCTTGTTCAAAAAGAATCAGATTTTATCACACTTCTGTAAAAAAATGAAAATTATGTTACTGGGCGCAAAAGTTTCTGTTTTTTCAGCAAGATCAAATCAACTATCACCGTAAGACATCCCAAAGGTCTTACTTGGCACAAACACTAAATTAAAACACCAAAACACATCTAAATAGAGGCTAGATGAAAAATTTATTCAAAAACAGAAACAAAAAGGCAAAAACAAAAATAAAATTGGGTTGCCTCCCAACAAGCGCTATTGTTTAATGCCCCTAGCTAGGCATAAAACATAGATCTAGTTACTGTCATCTTTGGTATGCAAACCATAAGTAGCTCTCATAATAGATTCATATGGAAACTTAATTTTATTTCCAGGGAAGTGTTCCATGCCCTTACTTAACAGAAATTAAAATCTAATGTTTCCTTCTTTCATATCAATAATTGCACCAATCATTCTAAGGAAAGGTCTACCAAGAATAATTGCACATGTAGGATTGCAATATATATCAAGCACAATAAAATCTATGGGCACATAATTCCTATTTGCAACAATAAGAACATCATTAATACTTTCCATAGGTTTTTTTAATAGTGGAATCCGCAAGATGCAAATTTAAAGAAACAAACATCAAATTCACAGAAACCTAGCACATCACATAAAGTTTTCAGAATCGTGGAAACGCTAACACCCAAATCACACAAAGCATGGCACTGATAATCCTTAATTTTAATCTTAATTGTAGGTTCCCACTTATCATAAATCTTTCTAGGGATAGAAACTTCCAACTCAAGTTTTTCTTCAAAAGATTTCATCATGGCATCAACAATATGTTTAGTAAAAGCTTTATTTTGATTATAAGCATGAGAAGAATTCAACATGGATTGCAACAAGGAAATACAATATATCAAAGAACAATTATCATAATTAAAATCGTTGAAATCCAAAAGAGTGGGTTCATTGCTACATAAAGTTTTGACCTCTCCAATCCCACTTTTATCAAATTTTGCATAAAGATCCATAAACTCTGAATCATTGGGACGCCTTTTAACTAAAGTTGACTTATCTCCAGTCCCATCTTTATCAAGATTAATATTAGAAAAAAGATTCAATAGGAGTCACATCAATCACTTTAAGATCTTCATCATTATTTTCACAAGAAATCAAAGAACACACTTTTACAAACCAATCTCGCTTAGCACGCATCCTAGCAGTTCTTTCTTTCCATTCATCAATAGATATTCACATAGCTTTTAGAGACTCATTAATATCATGCTTGGGTGGAATAGATCTAATTTTCAAAGAATCAATCTCAAGAGAAATTTTATCCACGTTCCTAGCCAAATAATCAATCTTAAGCAATTTTTCTTCAACCATAGCATTGAAATTCTTTTGAGAACTAATAAATTCTATTATTCTCAAGAATAGAGGCCGTATTATTGTAATTTCCATAAGAATTGTTGTAGGAATTACCATAATTATTAGAGGAATTATGTGGCGCCCCGGCTCAGATAAACCGGAATGCCCCGTATTCTAGCCCAGAGATCGAGGAGAAGTCTTCTGGATTACGGCACTGCTTAGCACAGAACAAATCAGCTCTTTATTACAAGCTATATGGATACAAGGGGATTACATCAGCACGAAGACACTACGCTTGCCATAGTTGCTCCATGCAAGCAGCAGAACAACACGAAGCAGCAGAATAACTACTGGCGGCGGAACAACGATGATGGTGATGAACTCCACTCCGCTGGGACTCTGGCTGGAACGCTTATCCTAGCTTGCAACAAGGGATCCATGGAAAACAAGCAATCAAATCCGACATGACCTGCAAACTGGCATGACATGCCAGGTCAGTACATTGAATGTACTTACAAGCTCACAGCAACCAAAAGCAATCAAGACAGACCACAACATGTCAATTACAAGTTAACAAGGATTAACATGATACTATCAAAACAACATGGCATGAACAACCTGATATAGCTAGAACAATATGAGCATGGCATGAACATATAAACATGATACCACTATCATGCAACATGATGACGTTATCATGCACTAACTTACTCTGTTCGGGTTACCTCGTAACCATCACAGACATCACATGATCATCTCAAGATCCAATCAAGCTTGGTATTAACAATATCGTAGTAATCATTACATGACCACAAGGAGCTTGATCTTTACCCTTGACTCTCGCATAATACCACAAATATCCATCAACTCCGTATCCTCGATACCACGGTGATCATCTCATGATCACAACCAATCTCTTTCTCATCATCGAACCAGGGTTGTTATTAAGCACATTATTATTATTGTTGCCGCAATGTGACCAACTACGAACTGGGCCCATATCCACGGGCGCGACTATCGATATATTTAATACACACTCTGTAGAGGTAGCGCACTGTACCCACACCATGGAACCCATGGCCTTGCACTCCCATTCGGGTGGACCAACGATGTTGCGACAAAATCGTCCTACTGCCATGACACTCCCCCGGCCACTCCGACCAACTCCCCTCTGGGATAAGTCTTGGGTGGCCCCGTGCCTACCAAAGGCATCAACGGCCACCGTCGTGGAAAAACAAAAATGGTACCAAACATGGACAAGCCGGCTACAACAACTACTAGCACACAAGGCTTATGCCGTCCAACCCGGCCAAGGTAGCGCCCGTGCATAACCTTCCCTAGTTGGAGGCATCGGCGAGAGGCATGACAATAGACCCAGTTAGGACCTCCCCATAAAAGGCAAATGTGGTTGCACTGGTCAGCTCGATATGGTGGCACCATGACTCAGCCAACAGTTTTTCAATTTCAATTTAATCCGGTTAAACTTGAATGCAATATGTTGAGCCATGATAAAATAACATGATGCAATAACAATGCATGAGCATGATATAATCATGGGGTGCAACATAACTATCAACCATACCAACCATGAATCATATCCAACTGAGCATGACCTAATGACGAGCATGAATATCACAAGTATAACACTACTCATAGCATAACATGACCACTACCATCAACAATAAATACCATGCAAGAACACATCAGTAACATTACCGAGTAAACACTTAACCAAATAACAGCAAAGGAACAATGCATATCAATGGTACTCGGTAACATACGACAGTCAGGCACCGAAGAACATGACCAACCCAACATGTACTACTACCAAGCATGGCCAATATGGAAGTAATACTAGCAGGTAGAACATTGTCAGATTCGGGGTTCCGGTAAACCCTTGAGGTTTGAACTCTAGGGTGCGCACGATGACCCCTCTCTTCCTAGCTCGCTCTCGCAACGATCTCAAGGCCTAGCTCACCGAACCCAAGGAACAAGAGACACGAGGTTTATACTGGTTCGGGCCACCGTTGTGGTGTAATACCCTACTCCAGTGTGACGTGGTGGATTTCCTCGAGGGCTAAGGATGAATCAGTACAATGGATGAACAGCCTCCTGAGGAGAGGTGTTCTTAAGCTCGATGAGCTAGTGTGTCTGAGGATGGTCCGAATGATCCGTCCCTTGCTATGGTGGTGGCTAGCCCTATTTATAGAGGCCCCGGTCCTCTTCCCAAATGTTTGGCGGGAAGGGATCCCACAATGGCCAATTTTGAAGGGAGACAACTAGTACAAGTTATCTTGACAAAAGTTGGTCTTCGCCTGCCAAAGGTACTGGTGGTGATGCAGCTGTGGGCTTCGCGGTGACCTCCGTCCTACCATCCTGCTGGTCTTGGTCTTGTTGCACTGATATGGAAACCTTTGCCTGATTCATTGGGACTCCTCACCTGCGCCTGCCTCTTTAGCACCAAAGAGGAAACTGGTACACTGCGCCCGCTGGTGCCCGCCTGGCCTTGGTCGTCATGGCTCACGTCACGTGAACCTCGTGAGGTGCCCCTTGCATAGACATCTCCGCTCCTCGAGAGCTAGCCTAGCGAGGCTGCCCCTAGGGAGGTCTTGGCGTCGCCCGCCTCGCGAGGCTTGGCCCCTCACAAGGGTCTTGAGTTGTCGATGCAGATGATGGGCCGTACCAGGCCGTCGGTGGAGCCATGTCGTGGGCCGCAGGCAGGCAAGTCTGGGTACCCCCGTTCCCAGGACGCCGACAGAATCCCCCGGCCCCAAGGCTCGCTCAGGCTTGGCTTTGAGGCGAAGCCAAAGGGCAAGTGCAGAGTTCCGCGGGCCCCAACCGCCTGTGGCTTTGATTGACGCATGGTGATTGACAGGACGTGGGCGTCTCCTCTTCCCCATGCTGCCTCGGCAACTGTTCGGCTTGACGAGTCCTTGCTGCATGCAGGAAAAACCATCATTACCTACGATCATGGAGGTTGGCAGTTGGCCTCCTCCTGGCTATAAATGACGAGAGGGGCAGAGCCCCCGTTGCTCATCTCTTCCTCCATTCTGCCTGCTTCTTCTTCATCCCCCTTGCTTCGCCGTCTTGCGACGACACCCATGGCGCCGATAAGTAGGTTCTCTGCCATCGAGAAGGGGAAGGCCCCCCCATGAAGAGCAGGGGCCTATTCCCCCGAAGAAGAGGTTGGTACACCCCCGCGATGTCATCACGAGGCCGAAGGTGACGAGGCCATGGTACGAGCGGCCTCCCCCTGGCTACCCGCTACCCTTGTACGCCCAAGCACAAGACCCCAGAGGAGGAGGCAGTGCCTCGCGCCGCTCGCGCCACGGTCGCGGCGGCCGGGTCGTGGTGGCACGTGCCGTCGACCCGCGAACTCATGCTGAGGGCTCCTCACGCGAGCTCGTGGTGTGGGCAGCAATGCCACCGAGCACCTGGATCAGGTTCCCACAATTCTTCGCTGCAGAGATGCCGCCAAGGGGGCCGCTCGAGCTGTGGCTGCAGCATGCCGAGCGCGGCACCCCAGCGATGGGAGCGGAGGTTGAGGCTGTCTCCCCAGGCAAGATCTCCATTTCAAGTACGATGGCACCTCCACGATGTTCTTCAAAGTCTTTGATGAGGAAGGCCGCCGCCTGGAGTGCTGCCCTGAAGGGGGTCGCCAGGACGGCACTGGGCTCACCCTTGGTCCTGCCGACGACTCCTTCAGCAACAGCGACGGCTCCTGGGAGTCCAGCGACTCTCCCGAGCCTGATGAGACTCCGGAGACGAGCGACGACAGCTACGTGCCGCCGAGCTCTCACCGTGCCCGGAGCACAGCAGCAGCGTCCTCTCGTCGTCGTCGCTGATATGGATGGGGTTGACGCTGGCCCATCGTGGCCCACTGTTGATGATGGTGTCGGTGTTGACACCTGTAGATATGATTCCTAGAAACCTCCTTCCTTTGTTCCCTGCGAGGAATCGAGATGAACCCCACGGGTGTGTGTAAAGAATCTGTAACGCTTTTGCATCAATGTCATTCTTATTGCAAAATTTGTGACTGCATGTGTTACTTTGGCATTGTCCCCCTTTTCGTCCTCGCAGTATCTTAGCGCTCTATGCCGACAGGTCCCAGTCCTTAGGTAGGCGTCAGCCGTCGCTGGTATGCCAGGTCACGATGCCGTGGTCAAGGCTAGGAGGTGAGTGGCCCAGGGTCCGGTAAGAGCACTTGAGTTGCGATGCTCAGGAGCTCCCCCTTGGCATGCAAGAAACTCCCTAAAGGCAGAAAAGGAAGGCGGCACTGCCGAAGCAAGGCTGCAAGAGCCGAAAATCCAAAGTCACGAGTTGGGCTGTCTTGAACACATGACTTATCTTGGCGATTCCGGTCAATTCCTTGCGTGGCGCCCGATTTACGCGCCGCTGATGGTGATACCATTAGGTTGTGTTCATGCCGGCTCCCCCCTTTCACACTCTCCTGAGTGCTCTGCGTCTACCAGGTCGTGATGCCGTGGTCAAGGCTAGGGGTGAGGGCTGGAGAGTGAGTACGAGCTCCTGAGGCGCGATGCTCAGGAGCCCTCCTTTTAACGCCAAAGAAAAGAACATGAAAGGGAGCAGCTGGTGGGCCACCTGTAGCTAGGCTCCGGAGATTCCTGCAGGTTAGTGCGAGAGAGAGGGAGTAGCCCATAGCCGCGCTTGCCGCCCTGCCATTGCTCCTTCCGTGATAAGATGAAGGCACTGTGGATCAGGTGAGGTGGCGTGCACAGAGCCGGCCGCGAGCCAGAGCTCGATCACACAGGTTTATCGGTGTTACAGGACGGACCCGAGCACAAGCACCGTGCTAGCATGTGAGACTCCCGTTGCGGGATGAGCAAGTGACCGATCAGCAATGCGGGAGGCCACGATGAGCAAGCACCAGGCGAGCAATGATTATAAAGCAATTCATGCGATGAGGCAAGCCAGTTCAGATAGATGCAAGAACGATACATGCCACCGAGACAGACCCAAGTGGCCTGGGCATGATGCAGCCCGAGGGGTGCCCCCAACCGAATGGGCTGGAAAGAGTCACCTGATACCACTGTTGGAGAGGTGTTGGGGTAGCTGAAGATGCGCGCTGAAGAAGCTGCCCCTCACGAGCCGCCAAGGCCCTGAGCCTCAGGAGACCCAGGGGGTCCAAGTGGCTCCTGAAGAACTGTCGCCACCTCCGCTAGGGTAGCGTGGTGCCTGGCCTCCTGAGCCGCTAGAATACCCCGCAGGTGGCGCTGGAAGGTGACAGCCGCGTTCGGCAGGCCGAAAGGCATACAAACATAGTTGTGAGGGGGACCCTCGCACCGTCCAACAGTCATTGGCCAGAAGCGCCCCTGAGATGTGGCCCTGTGGAGCCCTAGAATGTCGATGCAGACGCGCAGCTTGTTGCCCTCACCAGGGCGCGGAGCTATGCCAGGTGGTGGGCGGTGGTCACGGCGCATGGCTCTTGCTTCCTGAAGCTCCTTGGTTGCCTTGGTACTGAACTCCTGAGCACTAGGCACTCCGTGCCTTGTGCCCTCTTGAGAGAAACGTGCGGCAAAGCACACCTCCCCCATGACGTTGGCTAGGTCTAAGGCCCTCCAGAAGAGAGCCCCCGAACCCAGCCTGAGGAGGGCACCGGGCACGCCTTCCTATGCGAGGGAAGGGGGAACCCCAGCTACGGGTGCATATCCTGATGTGGCGCCGCTGGAAACACCGCTTTCCTAAGGCCCTCGGTGGAGTAGGTGCCTCTTCTTCTTGGGGCTGGCCTCAGGAGGGTAGAGGGTGCCTTCGTTGTCGGGGTCTTCGACCGCTGCAGCTTGGTAAGCACGCTCGAGGGAGCACACCGCATCTCTTTCCTCGCAGGCAACCAAGATGACGCTGCCGCTCCCTGGCATCTTGAGGACGTTGTAGCCATGATGGGTTACTGCCATAAACTTGGCCAGGGCTGGATACCCGAGGATGGCGTTGTACGGCGGGCGGATGTGGGCGACGTCGAAGTCAATGAGCTCGATGAAGTAATTGTCGCACTGGCCGAATGTGACAGGGAGGCGGACCCTATCGGGGTGGTGGATCCGCCGGTCACTCCTAAGAAGGGCTTGGTAGGCTGTAGCTGATCATATGACACTTGGAGGCGATCGAATGTCTCGACGGACATGACATTGAGCACCGCGCCGCCACCGATGAGGGTCTTGGTGACTTGGACATTGCTGATGATGGGCGAGCAGAGCATTGGGAGGGCGCCGGCGGTTGCCGCACACTTGAGTTGGTCGGACGAGTTGAAGGTAATGGCGCACTTGGACCACCTGAGCGGGCGCGTGGCCTCGAGCCTGGGGAGAGTTGCGTTCACCCCTCAGGCGAACTGCTTGAAGATGTGCTAGGAGGCTGGGGCCTGAGCACCCCCAAGATGCAGGCGATGGAACGGGGCTCCTGAAAGCCCCCAGCCCCTCGTCTTGATGGTGGTCGTCGTTTCTCCTTGGCGGCGGTGGCAGCAGAGGGAGGCCGGCGTTGCCCTGAGGACGGTCTTCACGAGGCTGCTCCCTCCAGGCGCTCTCGCGAGGCTGGTCCTACCAGCGATCCTCACAAGGTCGGTCGCGCCACTCCTGGCGAGGGTCGCGGTCGTCCCAGCGTCCTCCACTTCGTCGTCCTCCTCGGCTATATCCCCCGTCGCTGTGCTCAGGGCATCGACCGAAGCGCCCGTCGCGGATGGCCCTGAGCTCTTGACAGTCATTGGTGTTGTGGCTGTGTACGTTGTGGAAGGCGCAGAACGGACGACTGCCCTTGGACGACTCGGGGTGGTCTTGGCTGCGCTTCATCTCCGGCTCAGCCGCGAGCATGGCTACCCCATTACGCTTCACATATTTGGCCTTGGCCTTCTTGTCTTCCCGGTCAGCGGCTGGAAGCTCGAGGAGGGAGAGGCGCCCTTCCTCAGATCTTGCGCACTATTGGGGAACGTAGCAGAATTTTAAAATTTTCTACGCATCACCAAGATCAATATATGGAGTCATCTAGAAACGAGGGAGAGGGGAGTGCATCTACATACCCTTGTAGATCGCGAGCGGAAGCGTTCAAGAGAACGGGGTTGATGGAGTTGTACTCGTCGTCATCCAAATCACCGATGACCTAGCGCCGAACGGACGGCACCTCCACATTCAACACATGTACGGTTGGGAAGACATCTCCTCCAACTTGATCCAGCAAGCGGGAAGGAGAGGTTGATGGAGATCCAGCAGCACGACGGCGTGGTGGTGGAAGCAACGGTGATCTCGGCAGGGCTTCGCCAAGCTCAGGGAGAGGGAGAAGTGTCACAGGAGGGAGAGGGAGGCACCAGGGGCTAGGGTGCGACTGCCCTCCCTTCCCCCCACTATATATAGGACCCCGAGGGGGGGGGGCTCCGGCCCTAGGAGATGCAATCTCCAAGGGGGCGGCGGCCAAGGGGGGTGGAGTGCCCCCCAAGCCAAGTGGGGCGCCCCCACCCCTAGGGTTTCCAACCCTAGGCGCAGGGGGAGGTCCATGGGGGGGCGCACCAGCCCACCAGGGGCTGGTTCCCCTCCCACTTCAGCCCATGGGGCCCTCCGGGATTGGTGGCCCCACCTGGTGGACCCCCGGGACCCTTCCGGTGGTCCCGGTACAATACCGATTACCCCCGAAACTTTCCCGATGGCCGAAACTTGACTTCCTATATATAAATCTTCACCTCCGGACCATTCCAGAACTCCTCGTGACATCCGAGATCTCATCCGGGACCCCGAACAACTTTCGGGTTACCGTATACTAATATCTCAACAACCCTAGTGTCACCGAACCTTAAGTGTGTAGACCCTACGGGTTCGGGAGACACGCAGACATGACCGAGACGAATCTCCGGTCAATAACCAATAGCGGGATCTGGATACCCATGTTGGCTCCCACATGCTCCTCGATGATCTCATCGGATGAACCACGATGTCGAGGATTCAATCAATCCCGTATACAATTCCCTTTGTCAATCGGTACGTTACTTGCCCGAGACTCGATTGTCGGTATCCCAATACCTTGTTCAATCTCGTTGCCGGCAAGTCACTTTACTTGTCGCGTAATGCATGATCCCGTGATCAACCACTTGGTCACATTGAGCTCATTATGATGATGCATTACCGAGTGGGCCCAGAGATACCTCTTTGTCATACGGAGTGACAAATCCCAGTCTCGATTCGTGCCAACCCAACAGACACTTTCGGAGATACCCGTAGTGTACCTTTATGGTCACCCAGTTACGTTGTGACGTTTGGCACACCCAAAGCACTCCTACGGTATCCGGGAGTTGCACAGTCTCATGGTCTAAGGAAATGATACTTGACATTCGGAAAAGCTATAGCAAACGAACTACAAGATCTTTGAGCTATGCTTAGGATTGGGTCTTGTCCATCACATCATTCTCCTAATGATGTGATCCCGTTATCAATGACATCCAATGTCCATAGTCAGGAAACCATGACTATCTTTTGATCAACGAGCTAGTCAACTAGAGGCTCACTAGGGACGTGTTGTGGTCTATGTATTCACACATGTATTACGATTTCCAGATAACACAATTATAGCATGAACAATAGACAATTATCATGAACAAAGAAATATAATAATAACCATTTTATTATTGCCTCTAGGGCATATTTCCAACAGTCTCCCACTTGCACTAGAGTCAGTAATCTAGTTACATTGTGATGAATCGAACACCCATAGAGTTCTGGTGTTGATCATGTTTTGCTCTAGGGAGAGGTTTAGTCAACGGATCTGCCACATTCAGGTCCGTATGTACTTTACAAATATCTATGTCTCCATTTTGAACACTTTCACGAATGGAGTTGAAGCGACGCTTGATATGCCTGGTCTTCCTGTGAAACCTGGGCTCCTTGGCAAGGGCAATAGCTCCAGTGTTGTCACAGAAGAGAGTCATCGGGCCCGACGCATTGGGAATGACTCCTAGGTCGGTAGTGAACTCCTTCACCCAGATTGCTTCTTGTGCTGCCTCCGAGGCTGCCATGTACTCCGCTTCACATGTAGATCCTGCCACAATGCTTTGCTTGCAACTGCACCAGCTTACTGCCCCACCATTCAAAATATACACATATCCGTTTGTGACTTAGAGTCATCCAGATCTGTGTCGAGGCTAGCATCGATGTAACCCTTTATGACGAGCTCTTTGTCACCTCCATAAACGAGAAACATATCCTTAGTCCTCTTCAGGTACTTTAGGATATTCTTGACCGCTGTCCAGTGTTCCATGCCGGGATTACTTTGGTACCTTCCTACCAAACTTATGGCAAGGTTTACATCAGGTCTGGTACACAGCATAACATACATGATAGACCCTATGGCCGAGGCATAGGGGACAACACTCATCTTTTCTCTATCTTCTGCCGTGGTCGGGCATTGAGCCATGCTCAATCTCGTACCTTGCAATACAGGCAAGAACCCCTTCTTTGACTGATCCATATTGAACTTCTTCAATATCTTGTCAAGGTACGTACTCTGTGAAAGACCAATGAGGCGTCTCGATCTATCTCTATAGATCTTGATGCCTAATATGTAAGCAGCTTCTCCAAGATCCTTCATTGAAAAACACTTGTTCAAGTAGGCCTTTATACTTTCCAAGAATTCTATATCATTTCCCATCAACAATATGTCATCCACATACAATATGAGAAATGTTGCAGAGCTCCCACTCACTTTCTTGTAAATGCAGACTTCTCCATAAGTCTGCGTAAACCCAAACGCTTTGATCATCTCATCAAAATGAATGTTCCAACTCCGAGATGCTTGCACCAGCCCATAGATCGAGCGTTGGAGCTTGCACACCTTGTCAGCATTCTTAGGATCGACAAAACCTTCCGGCTGCATCATATACAATTCTTCCTTAAGGAAACCATTAAGGAATGCCGTTTTGACGTCCATTTGCCATATCTCATAATCATAGAATGCGGAAATTGCTAACATGATTCGGATGGACTTCAGCTTCGCTACGGGTGATAAATTCTCATCGTAGTCAACCCCTTGAACTTGTCGATAACTCTTAGCGACAAGCCGAGCTCTATAGATGGTTACATTACCATCCGCGTCTTTCTTCTTTTAAGATCCATTTATTTTCTATGGCTCGCCGATCATCGGGCAAGTCAGTCAAAGTCCATACTTCATTTTCATACATGGATCCTATCTCGGATTTCATGGCTTCCAGCCATTTGTCGGAATCTGGGCCCGCCATCGCTTCTTCATAGTTCGAAGGTTTACCGTTGTCTAACAACATGATTTCCAAGATAGGGTTGTCGTACCACTCTAGTGCGGAACGTGTCCTTGTGGACCTACGAAGTTCAGTAGCAACTTGATCTGAAGTTTCATGATCATCATCATTAACTTCCTCTCTAGTTGGTGCAGGCACCTCAGGAACAATTTCCTGAGCTGCGCCACTCTCCGGTTCAAGAGGCAATACTTCGTCAAGTTCTACTTTCCTCCCACTTACTTCTTTCGAGAGAAACTCTTTCTCTAGAAAGGATCCATTCTTGGCAACAAATATCTTGCCTTCGGATCTGAGGTAGAAGGTATACCCAATAGTTTCTTTAGGGTATCCTATGAAGACGCATTTTTTCGATTTGGGTTCGAGCTTTTCAGGTTGAAGTTTCTTGACATAAGCATCGCATCCCCAAACTTTTAGAAACGACAGCTTAGGTTTCTTCCCAAACCATAATTCATACGGTGTCGTCTCAACGGATTTCGACGGAGCCCTATTTAAAGTGAATGCGGTAGTCTCTAAAGCATAGCCCCAAAATGACAATGGTAGATCGGTAAGAGACATCATAGATCGCACCATATCCAATAGAGTGCGATTACGACGTTCAAACACACCATTACGCTGAGGTGTTCCAGGCAGCGTGAGTTGTGAAACTATTCCACATTTCCTGAAGTGCGTGCCAAATTCGTGACTCAAGTATTCTCCCCCATGATCTGATCGCAAGAACTTGATTTTTCTGTCACATTGATTCTCAACCTCACTTTGAAATTCCTTGAACTTTTCAAAGGTTTCAGACTTGTGTTTCATCAAGTAGACATACCCATATCTACTCAAGTCATCAGTGAGGGTGAGAACATAATGATAGCCACCGCGAGCCTCAACACTCATTGGACCGCACACATCAGTATGTATGATTTCCAATAAGTTGGTTGCTCGCTCCATTGTTCCTGAGAATGGAGTCTTGGTCATTTTACCCATGAGGCATGGTTCACACGTGTCAAATGATTCGTAATCAAGAGACTCTAAAAGTCCATCTGCATGGAGCTTCTTCATGCGTTTGACACCTATGTGACCAAGGCGGCAGTGCCACAAGTATGTGGGACTATCATTATCAACCTTACATCTTTTGGTATTCACACTATGAATATGTGTAGCATTACGCTCGAGATTCATTAAGAATAAACCATTCACCATCGGAGCATGACCATAAAACATATCTCTCATATAAATAGAACAACCATTATTCTCGGATTCAAATGAGTAGCCATCTCGAATTAAACGAGATCCTGATACAATGTTCATGCTCAAAGCTGGCACTAAATAACAATTATTGAGGTTTAAAACTAATCCTGTAGGTAAATGTAGAGGCATCGTGCCAATGGCGATCACATCAACCTTGGAACCATTCCCGACGCGCATCGTCACCTCATCCTTCGCCAGTCTCCGCTTATTCCGCAGCTCCTTTCGTGATGCCGGCCTTCTTGTCCGCTAAGTATTTGGGGCAGTTCCGCTTCTAGTGACCACTTCCCTTGCAATAAAAACACTCAGTCTCGGGCTTGGGTCCATTCTTTGGCTTCTTCCCGGCAGCTTGCTTGCCGGGCGCGGCAACTCCCTTGCCGTCCTTCTTGAAGTTCTTCTTACCCTTGCCTTTCTTGAACTTAGTGGTTTTATTCACCATCAACACTTGATGTTCCTTTTTGACTTCTACCTCTGCTGATTTCAGCATTGCAAATAGTTCAGGAATGGTCTTTTCCATCCAGTGCATATTGAAGTTCATCACAAAGCTCTTGTAGCTCGGTGGAAGCGACTGAAGGATTCTGTCAATGACCGCGTCATCCGGGAGATTAACTCCCAGCTGAGTCAAGCGGTTATGTAACCCAGACATAGTGAGTATGTGCTCACTGACAGAACTGTTTTCCTCCATCTTACAGCTGAAGAACTTGTCGGAGACTTCATATCTCTCGACCCGGGCATGATCTTGAAAAACCATTTTCAGCTCTTCGAACATCTCATATGCTCCGTGTCTCTCAAAATGCTTTTGGATCCCCGACTCTAAGCTGTAAAACATGCCGCACTGAACGAGGGAGTAATCATCGGTACGTGTCTGCCAAGCGTTCATAACGTCTTGTTCTGCAAGGAGAACAGGTGCGTCACCTAGCGGTTCTTGTAGGACATAATCTTTCTTGGCAGCTATGAGGATGATCCTCAGGTTCCGGACCCAGTCCGTATAGTTGCTGCCATCGTCTTTCAGCTTGGTTTTCTCTAGGAACGCGTTGAAGTTGAGGACAACGTTGGCCATTTGATCTACAATACATGTTGTAAAGATTTTAGACTAAGTTCATGATAATTAAGTTCATATAAATCAAATTATTCAATGAACTCCCACTCAGATAGACATCCCTCCAGTCATCTAAGTATAACATGATCCGAGTTAACTAGGCCGTGTCCGATCATCACGTGAGACGGACTAGTCAACATCGGTGAACATCTTCATGTTGATCGTATCTTCTATACGACTCATGCTCGACCTTTCGGTCTTCTATGTTCCGAGGCCATTTCTGTACATGCTAGGCTCGTCAAGTCAACCTAAGTGTTTGCATGTGTAAATCTGTCTTACACCCGTTGTATGTGAACGTTGGAATCTATCACACCCGATCATCACGTGGTGCTTCGAAACAACGAACCTTCGCAACGGTGCACAGTTAGGGGGAACACTTTCTTGAAATTATTACGAGGGATCATCTTATTTAAGCCGCCGTCGTTCTAAGCAAATAAGATGTAAAACATGATAAACATCACATGCAATCAAATAGTGACATGATATGGCCAATATCATTTGCTCCTTTTGATCTCCATCTTTGGGGCTCCATGATCATCGTTGTCACCGGCATGACACCATGATCTCCATCATCATGATCTCCATCATCGTGTCTTCTTGAAGTTGTCTCGTCATCTATTACTTCTACTACTATGGCTAACACTTTAGCAATAAAGTAAAGTAATTACATGACGTTTATGTTGACACGCAGGTCATAAATAAATTAAGATAACTCCTATGGCTCCTGTCAGTTGTCATACTCATCGACATGCAAGTCGTGATTCCTATTACAAGAACATGATCAATCTCATACATCACATATATCATTCATCACATCCTTTTGGCCATATCACATCACACGGCACATGCTGCAAAAACAAGTTAGACGTCCTCTAATTGTTGTTGCAAGTTTTTACGTGGCTGCTATAGGTTTCTAGCAAGAACGTTTCTTACCTACGCCAAAACCACAACGTGATATGCCAATTTCTATTTACCCTTCATAAGGACCCTTTTCATCGAATCCGATCCGCTAGCCACCTTATGCAACTAGTGCATGTCAGTCGGTGGAACTAGTCTCACATAAGCGTACGTGTAAGGTCGGTCCGGGCCGCTTCATCCCATGATGCCGCCGAACCAAGATAAGACTAGTAACGGCAAGTAAATTGACAATATCAACGCCCACAACTGCTTTGTGTTCTACTCGTGCATAGAAACTACGCATAGACCTAGCTCATGATGCCACTGTTGGGGAACGTAGCAGAATTTTAAAATTTTCTACGCATCACCAAGATCAATCTATGGAGTCATCTAGCAACGAGGGAGAGGGGAGTGCATCTAACTACCCTTGTAGATCGCGAGCGGAAGCGTTCAAGAGAACGGGGTTGATGGAGTCGTACTCGCCGTGATCCAAATCACCGATGACCTAGCGCCGAACGGACGGCACCTCCGCGTTCAACACACGTACGGTTGGGAAGACGTCACCTCCAACTTGATCCAGCAAGGGGGAAGGAGAGGTTGATGGAGATCCAGCAGCACGATGGCGTGGTGGTGGAAGCAACGGTGATCTCGGCAGGGCTTCGCCAAACTCAGGGAGAGGGAGAAGTGTCACGGGAGGGAGAGGGAGGCGCCAGGGGCTAGGGTGCGGCTGCCCTCCCTTCCTCCCACTATATATAGGACCTCGAGGGGGGGGCACCGGCCCTAGGAGATGCAATCTCCAAGGGGGGCGGCGGCCAAGGGGGGTGGAGTGCCCCCCAAGCCAAGTGGGGCGCCCCCACCCCTAGGGTTTCCAACCCTAGGCGTAGAGGGAGGCCCATGGGGGGGCGTACCAGCCCACTAGGGGCTGGTTCCCCTCCCACTTCAGCCCATGGGGCCCTCCGGGATAGGTGGCCCCACCCGGTGGACCCCCGGGACCCTTCCGGTGGTCCCGGTACAATACCGATTACCCCTGAAACTTTCCCGATGGCCGAAACTTGACTTCCTATATATAAATCTTCACCTCCGGACCATTCCGGAACTCCTCGTGACGTCCAAGATCTCATCCGGGACTCCGAACAACTTTTGGGTTACCGTATACTAATATCTCAACAACCCTAGCGTCACCGAACCTTAAGTGTGTAGACCCTACGGCTTCGGTAGACACGCAGACATGACCGAGACGACTGTTCGGTCAATAACCAACAACGGGATCTGGATACCCATGTTGGCTCCCACATGCTCCTCGATGATCTCATCGGATGAACCACGATGTCGAGGATTCAATCAATCCCGTATACAATTCCCTTTGTCAATCGGTACGTTGCTTGCCCGAGACTCGATTGTCGGTATCCCAATACCTTGTTCAATCTCGTTGCCGGCAAGTCACTTTACTCGTCGCGTAATGCATGATCCCGTGATCAACCACTTGGTCACATTGAGCTCATTATGATGATGCATTACCGAGTGGGCCCAGAGATACCTCTCCGTCATACGGAGTGAGAAATCCCAGTCTCGATTCGTGCCAACCCAACAGACACTTTCGAAGATACCCGTAGTGTACCTTTATGGTCACCCAGTTACGTTGTGATTTTTGGCACACCCAAAGCACTCCTACGGTATCCGGGAGTTGCACAATCTCATGGTCTAAGGAAATGATACTTGACATTCGGAAAAGCTATAGCAAATGAACTACATGATCTTTGAGCTATGCTTAGGATTGGGTCTTGTCCATCACATCATTCTCCTAATGATGTGATCCCGTTTTCAATGACATCCAATGTCCATAGTTAGGAAACCATGACTATCTTTTGATCAACGAGCTAGTCAACTAGAGGCTCACTAGGGACGTGTTGTGGTCTATGTATTCACACATGTATTACGATTTCCGGATAACACAATTATAGCATGAACAATAGACAATTATCATGAACAAAGTAATATAATAATAACCATTTTATTATTGCCTCTAGGGCATATTTCCAACACGCACTTGGTCGCCATGTTGAACATCTCCAGGGCCGTGCATAGTTCCTCATGGATGGCGAGCTCCTCCTTCATCTTGATGTCGCGGACGCCGTCGGAGAACACGGAGATGATGGCCTCGTCTGTCACCTTGGGGATCTTGAGGCGAACGTTGTTGAAGCACTGAATGTACTTCTGCAAGGTTTCTCCTGGCTGCTGCTTGATGCGCCGCAGGTCACCCACGGTTGGCGGGCGATCGCGAGTGCCCTGGAAGTTAGCGACGAAACGCTCGTGCATCTCGCCCCAGGAGGAGATCGATCCCGCGGGCAAGTTTAGCAGCCACGAGCGCGCTCCATCTTTGAGGGCCATGGGAAACCAGTTCGCCATGACCTTCTCCTCGCTGTTGGCTGCCTCGATGATCAGCTCGTAGAGCTGCAAGAACTCCGCAGGGTCGGGGGTGCCGTCGTTGCGTGGAGGCAGGTTTGGCTTGAACTTTCTGGGCCAGACGATGTTGCGCAGCTCGGGAGTGAAGGCACGGCAGCCTGTTGTGGTCACCTGAGCTAGTCATAGAGGTGGAGCCCGGTCCTGGTATCCATGTGCTGCCGCTGCAGGCGGTACGCGGTCTCGACGCGGTGGTGCTGGGAGTGCAGGAGCGTTTTCTTATGGCCTCGGGACTTCTTGGCAGCTTCCTTCTTCATGTGCGGGCGCCTGGCGTGGCGGGTCATGCCACGGGGGCGCCCGCCTTGGTGCGAGGGCGTCGTCTTGATGCGGAGGTGGTGGAGGCGCTCCGTGAGCTACATCGCCCTTAGGTGGAGGAGGGCGAGGCAGTGAGAGAGACGGTGCCGGAGAGCCCCCAGCGGCGCTTACGAGCTCGGCGATGCGGTCCAGCCAGTCCTCGTGGAGGTCATCGACCGGGCGGTAACGCAGGAGCTCGCGTGCCATGAGCAGCACGACCTGTGTGGCCATGGGTGCGCGACAAGCGTGGGATGACGAGCCGGCCGGAGCCAGTGATGAGGTGGCTGTGCGTCCATCCCGCCGCAGGGAGGGGTGCAGCGATGAAGCTTGCTGCTCATTCCGTGCCGGGCCGGTGGCGGCGTTGGCAGCGGGTGATGGAGAATGGTAGGAACGTCTGCCAAGGGGTGCCGTCTGAGTGATGCGGGCGGCGAGGGCGGTCTGGCGCTCAGGATGGGCTCGGCGAGCGTCAGCCATGAATACAGTGGAGCAGTGGAGTGTGGATGGATGGAAGAAAGGCTTAAGTGCCCCCTACCTAGCGTGCCAAATGTTGGATTCGGGGTTCCGGAAAACCCTTGAGCTTCGGACTCTGGGGTGCGCACGAAGATCCCTCTCTTCGTAGCTCGCTCTCGCAACGATCTCAAGGCCTAGCTCGCCGAACCCAAGGAACAAGAGACACGAGGTTTATACTGGTTCGGGCCACCGTTGTAGTGTAATACCCTACTCCAGTGTGGTGTGGTGGATTTCCTCGAGGGCTAAGGATGAATCACTACAGTGGATGAACAGTGTGACGCCCCCGATTTGACCGTACACTAATCATACACGCAAACGTGTACGATCACGACCAGGGACTCACGGGAAGATATCACAACACAACTCTACAAATAAAATAAGTCATACAAGCATCATATTACAAGCCAGGGGCCTCGAGGGCTCGGATACAAGAGCTCGATCATAGACGAGTCAGCGGAAGCAACAATATCTGAGTACAGACATAAGTTAAACAAGTTTGCCTTAAGAAGGCTAGCACAAACTGGGATACAGATCGAAAGAGGCGTAGGCCTCCTGCCTGGGTTCCTCCTAAATTACTCCTGGTCGTCGTCAGCGGGCTGCACGTGGTAGTAGGCACCTCCCGAGTAGTAGTAGTAGTCGTCGACGATGGCGTCTAGCTCCTGGGCTCCATCGTCTGGTCGCAGCAATCAAGTATAGAAAGGGGAAAAGGGGGAGCAAAGCTACCGTGAGTACTCATCCAAAGTACTCGCAAGCAAGGAGCTACACTACATATGTATGCATTGGTATCAAATGGAAAAGGGGTATCATATGTGGACTGAACTACAGAATGCCGGAATAAGAGGGGGATAGCTAGTCCTTTCGAAGACTATGCTTCTGGTAACCTCTATCTTGCAGCAGGAGAAGAGAGTAGATGGTAAGTTCACCAAGTAACATCGCATAGCATAATCCTAACCGATGATCCTCCCCTCGTCGCCCTGTGAGAGAGCGATCATCGGTTGTATCTGGCACTTGGAAGGGTGTGTTTTATTAAGTATCCGGTTCTAGTTGTCATCAGGTCAAGGTACAACTCCAAGTCGTCTTGTTACCGAAGATCACGGCTATTCGAATAGATCAACTTCCCTGCAGGGGTGCACCACATAACCCAACACGCTCGATCCCATTTGGCTGGACACACTTTCCTAGGTCATTCCCGGCCTCGGAAGATCAACATGTCGCAGCCCTACCTAGGCACAACAGAGAGGTCAGCACGCCGGTCTAAATCCTATGGCGCAGTGGTCTCAGCCCATCGCCCATTGCACACCTGCACGTTGCGTACGCGGCCGGTGAGCAGACCTAGCAACCTCCATTACAAAGCAAGTTGCGTTACGCAGTACAACCCGGCACGTGCCGCTCAGTCGCTGACGTCACGAAGGCTTCGGCTGATACCACGACGTCGAGTGCCCATAACTGTCCCGGCGTAGATGGTTAGTGCGTATAGGCCAATAGCCAGACTCAGATCAAATACCAAGATCTCGTTAAGCGTGTTAAGTATCCGCGAACGCCGACCAGGGCCAGGCCCACCTCTCTCCTAGGTGGTCTCAACCTGCCCTGTCGCTCCGCCTCAAAGTAACAGTCGGGCGCCGTCGGGAACTCAGGCCCACCACTACCTGGATGGAGCCACCTGCCCCTTCAGCCCCCATCTCCAAACAGTATCACCGGTAATGTAACAGTGTAAAGTATATAGTATATGCCCGTGATCACCTCCCGAAGTGATCACGGCCCAGTAGTATAGCATGGCAGAAGGACAAGAGTGTAGGGCCACTGATGGAACACTAGCATCCTATACTAAGCAGTAGGATAGCAGGTAAAGGTAACAACAGTAGTAGTAAGGACAGGTTATGCAGCAGTATAGGATTAACTGAAAGCAGTAACATGCTACACTACTCTAATGCAACCAGTAGAGAGAAGAATAGGCGATATCTGGTGATCAAAGGGGGGGCTTGCCTGGTTGCTCTGGCAAGAGAGAGGGGTCGTCAACACCATAGTTGTACTGGGTAGCAGCAGCGTCGGTCTCGATGTCTAGAGAGAGAAGAGGGGGAAGAAACAATAAATATAGTGCAAACAAATGCATGATGATGCATGACATGACAAAGCGTGATGCTAGGTGTGCCCTAACGCGGTACGAGGTGGTACCGCTGAAGGGGGAAAACATCCGGGAAGGTATACCCGGTGTTTCGCGTTTTCGGGCAAAGGAGCCGGAGGGGGAAAGTTGCAAGTTTGCTATGCTAGGGATGCGTGGCGGATGAACGGGCTGCGTACCCGGGTTCGTCTCGTCGTTCTGAGCAACTTTCATGTACAACGTATTTTCATCCGAGCTATGGTTTATTTTCTATTATTTTCCAAAGTTTTATTAATTTCCTGCAATTATTATTATTTTGAATTAAACTGAACAAATGCTAAGTGCACACAAGAATTCCTACCTAGTGCGTATGACAAGTGGGGGGCAGTGTGCAGATTTGACCCGGTCAACATGTTGACTAGTCAAGGATGAACACTACACGTGGGTCCCAATTGCCACTGACTTATTTTATTCAACAGTTTTTTTAACTAAATTGAATTAGGCTAATTAGTTGGGTTAGGCTAACTTAAATAGGGGCCCCCTAATTAACAGGGGCCGGCCCACAGGCAGTGGCACAAGGCCAGAAGGGCATGTGCTGGGCACGCACGAACGCAACCAAGGCGCCGGCGGCCACGCTCATCAGCGACAGGGGTGGGGGAAGCAGGGCGAGGCCCTGGGAAGCGGCGGCCAGAGGGGAGCACGGCCGGTCAGAGGCAGCCAGAGGAGGGTACGAGTGGGAGGAGGCTGGCTCATGCGCTGGCGGGGCATGCTGCGGTGCAGGGGCGGCTCGGCGGTAGCAGCGGGCGCAGTAGGCAAGGCCGCGGGAGCACGGACGAGCGGGCAGGCGCAGGGTGCCGAAGTGTGCTGGTTGGCCGAGGCGGGAGCGGGCGAGGCGCGTGGCCAAGGCGCGCACAGAGCAGCCAAGGCACGCGTGGAGGCGCTGCCGGGCGTAGCCGTTCGCGGCCAGTGGTCCACGGCGAGCGCGACTTCCGGCAGGGGATGGTGCGGCGGTCTGCGGAGACAATAGCAACGAGGAAAAGTGGGGGATCGAGGGAGGAGCTCACATCGGAGCTCGTGGCGGACTCGGTGAAGCCGAAGGAGCTCGGGATGGCGCGGATCGAGGCGATGGATGCGGCGATGCAGATGGGAAGAAGAGGACGATGGCGACGATTGGTGGCTTCCCAGCTCGGACTCGAGGGCGTAGACGACAAAGATGATGATGTCCCTCCTCCTGGAAAACTTTGCGTGGCTCGGGGATGACCTTGGATGCTACGACGACGATGGTGCGGCGGCGAGCGGACGAGCATCGGGAGAGAAAGAGAGAGTGTGGGGAGGAATGTGGGGACATGGGCTAGGGTTTGGTCGCCCAGGGGGTTATGGGGGAGTGGGGGGCGGCCTGGGCTGGTTGGGCCGGCCTGGCTCTTGCTTAGCTGGGCTAGTTGGCCCAGGGGTTTGGGGGGTTTTCTTTTTGTTTTTCTTTTTTACTTTGTTTTATTTATTTTCTTTATATTTATTCTTTCATGTTTTATTTTAGTAACATTTATTTTAGTTTTACTAAAATATACACTTAGCATCTAAATTAGTATTTCAACTTAGTCCACAGTCACAAAAAGTCTAATCCCCAAATAACTTGGTTTGACTTTTTATTAATTATAAAAGGCATTTAATTAATGGTTTTGCTACTGTTTAAATACTTATAGTTCAATTAAGCATTTTATAAAGGCTTGGTTTCTCCACCATAATTACTTACGATTTATTTGACACAACCCGGACATTTTAGTTTTAATTTTTGAAAACTTTTCTTGTTTGCCTTTCATTTGAATTTGAATTTGAATCTGTTTTGAACTAATGCAAAATTAACAACAGTAACCGAGGTGACGTGGCATTCATTAACGGTGATTTACTGTAGCTTAATTATCCGGGCGTCACAATTCTCCCCCACTACAAGAAATCTCGTCCCGAGATTTAAGAGGTGTATAAGGGGGGAGGAGTTTTGATTACGAAATTCTAACGGATCTTCTCGGTCTTGGTTGCTCTTCTCAAAGAGTTTGCTCCATGATGTTTGTCCCTCCATTCCTCTACTTCTGTGCGTCGGGATGAAGTTGTCATCCTTTCTTTGGGAACTCCATCGTACTTACGTAAAATGATAAGGGGTAACTCGAAGGAATGGAACTCTGCCCGGTTGCTTATCCGGTAGATAACATTAGGGAAGGTGGCGGAAAGTAACTCTCGAATTGAAACTTAACAAATTATCGAGAGTAAGGTAAAAAGGTGCAAAGTAGAAGTTTCAAGCGCATAGGCAATCATCCGTTGTCTGAAACAGAGGGTGAAAGGGGTTTAGAGCAACGAGAATAAGTAATGCACCTCGTACCAGAATAGATCACTAGGCAGGTGACCCGTGAATTACATATGAAGTCAAGCGCGAGGAATATCTTTGGCAACAGGGTGTACAAGAGAGTCATGTTTCGATCATGTGGAACTGTGGGTTATGGGCCCACCATGTGGGTTAAAAGCAGGAAGGGCGGTGACGTCTTGCACGATCATGAAACCAAGGCATGTCACAGGATAGTCTGTCGGTTATGTCGGCAACAACATCGGTACCAAGGGCGAGGGATGAAGAGAACCATTTTCCTGCTCGTTGAACGAGGCAGACCAATAGGCAAAGTTCTCGTCCATCGGTGGTTCCTGGAATGCTATCAACAAAAGCAACAGGGTCTTACTGACACGGTTGTACACCAAGGTGTTTTACATAAGCAGAAGAATACTACTGCTTATATAATATAGATTACAAGAAGGGTTAAGCAAACCAATGGAAAGGAAAGGTGATTACCAGGTTTAATCAGAACAATGGGGAGGAAAATGTGTATACACACATATTTCAGGGGTATATCCTTCCCAAGGACAAGCGGGGCATGATATCCATGACAGGATAGAAAGTAGAGAACCATTGAGGTAAAGGGAGAGGAATTTCATGACGTTACCCATACAATGGTGTTTGGATAATGGATAAAGAGAATTTAGCATTGTGCTTCAAATGTTCTTTTTGATGAACGGAGTACCACAGAGATGCTTCGAGATAGCATTGACATGGTCTTCAAGCAAAGGTCGGACTTTGGATACTCAAAGGATTCATCAGGAATAACTTATAGAATAAGTCTTACAATTTCCTCATGGAAGAATGGTTAACCTTGCCAAAAAGGAAGAACTATAACAATAGGTCCTCTGGCCAGGTGTGCTAGGCATGACATTACCTTACCGGGTCTTATGAAGACTAGCGCTATAACTCTTGTAAATATGTTCCAACCATCATATCTGACGGATATTCAGATATGATTGGTGTTAGGATACCTCAGGCTCAGGATGCCTGAGAAGAAAGGTGCAACACAATTGACGGGATGACACTGTAAGATTCTCGGGAAATGAACTATGAAGTGATTTCTGTTAACAAGAGTTCATCATTAACCCAAGGAGAGGACAAGGAGGTGGCTGATGAACTCAACGGCAATTCATCGAGATTTCCAAAAGATGGATTTCCACAATTAAGTGAACAAGGAGATAACATTTGTCAGATCAAATGATATAAGGAAGTATGCTCGAGGAAAACATACACAATTAAATATTGTTTGAAAGGTGCGCCCAAAATATGGGTTGGGTTGTACGACCAATGCCAGAATGGTGATTCAATAATCAATAGTCTAAGAATGAACGGCCGACCATTAACTTCAAAGCAATAGGGTTTCTAGAAGTGCAGAATCCAAAAGAACACCGTTCACTTGTTGGTACCCCGGTTGGAATCAACACGAGGACCAAGAAAGAATGGTGATGGTGAGAAGTATCACTATATCAAGAATTCTTAAGAGGTGGTGAAATTCCCATGGCATTCTTGACATAAAAGGTGGTAATACTCCAAGGTAAAGAAGAACAATGCTGGGTAGCAAGGAACTCAGGGTATAACACAAAACACAAACAAGTTTGTGTTGGAGGGAAGGCAATAAAGTGGCCGATGATAACACAACTCATCGAGGGCAAGGATGGTATTTGTCTTCATGAATCCGGTTGATATCCTGGAAGAGCTCATAAGGTTGATGATGATCATGACACATTTGTCGAGAGATTTCATGAAGATGTAATCAATCAGCGACGACATCGAGTCAAAGGAATGATGAAGCAAAATGTTATTGGAACCATGGGTACGACACAAACTCGAATTCAAGTTTGTTCTTCAAGGAGAAATGATATGACGAGGAAGATTGACATAGGGGTTGCGGAGATGTATTGATCTGCAGAAGACAAGTGTTTTCACTTGCCTGAGAAATGGTATTTAAAGGAGAACATGGTCGGGACCACGACTGCAAAGGGTCAATTCACCGATATCAAATGATATTATATCAAGGAAATAGTTATTATTACAAGATGTTTCGATGATAGGATCTACATCGTGTCCATGGGCATGAACACAAAGTTCAAGGTCGACTCCCACATCTTTAATGCATAACCTTTCATTCACTTCTTGCCTTCAACGAAGTTGTGGTGTTGAAATTTTATCTGACATAACACCAGTAGAGTATGACCCGTAGTAGTTTCTGGGTTCACACAGATTAGAAAAGGCATATGTCCAACCCATCGGGGCCTCTTAAGAACATATACCACAAACTTCAAGAGTAAATAACACAAGCTCGAAAGTAGAGCATGGTTGACATAGCAGAGGACACAATTTACCAAAGGCATTATGTATCCAAGAAAAGACTCACAAAGTTATTGAATATGAAGGATGTTGTAGGATAAAATCCATTAAAGGATCTGCCGGTCAATAACAGAGCTGTTGTGAGCATCGGCACACAACCAGAGGAAGTAACAATGCAAAGGCATTGGATTATAGAAACAACCGACTGATTCGATGCTTAGAATCAGAGGTATTATGATTTCCAAATCGAAGGATCAGAAGCAGACGATCTGATCAAAGGTGGGTAAGTTCAATAGACCTAAGCGGTACAATCGACGGCAATTGGATTGGTTGAGAACCAGCTCATGTTTAAAATGATGTCTGAGCCGGAAAGATAATTTAAAAGGATCAACTGATGATTGCGTGCATTCGCACTCATGTTGAATCAAAAGGATCAAGATGACGGTGCCTAAGGATACTAACGAATATTGCCAGACATATGGAAAGCATCCATCATGCAAGCAGACAAGTATTGCAGAGCAATAAGCTACTAAGGATTTTTGGAGGATCGAATAGTATTTCGAAGACCATTGTGAAACACATGAACAACTGGGGGATGATCGGATACTCAATAAGTGCGAGAATTATCCGTAGGGGTATTCAGGTGACAAAGAACAGCAAGGCGGTAAGCTCAAAGGATTATCGAAACAACGACGAGTATTTTGGGGTATCTTGTAATATCAAGACCAACTAGGGATGAATGTAAGAATAACAACTGCAAGTAGTTATCCATAAGGGTTGACGGTGGAAGGGGAATTGCAAACGCGATGAACAAAAGTTCTCGGGTTAACAGCAGAGAGTATCTTAAGGGTCTTCAAGTGCAGCAGACGATCATCAGTAATAAGGGGCTCTCCAGGTGAAAGTGATAACGAGATCCTAATGTCAGATTTAGCAAAATTCATTTAACCCGAATAGAAGAGAGATCAAAGTCCCAGAGTATAGATAAGGAGTAAAAGATTCTAATACCACCCAACGGCGACGTGAGGCCGTAAGCCGCACAGCCGTGTTAGTAAAAACTTTTTCAATGACTAGACTCGACTCCGGCCAAGGAATTGGAAAGGGGGATTCCTACAGGCAGTCGGCTCTGATAACAACTTGTGACGCCCCCGATTTGACCGTACACTGATCATACACGCAAACGTGTACGATCACGATCAGGGACTCACGGGAAGATATCACAACACAACTCTACAAATAAAATAAGTCATACAAGCATCATGTTACAAGCCAGGAGCCTCGAGGGCTCGGATACAAGAGCTCGATCATAGATGAGTCAGCGGAAGCAACAATATCTGAGTACAAACATAAGTTAAACAAGTTTTCCTTAAGAAGGCTAGCACAAACTGGCATACAGATCGAAAGAGGCGCGGGCCTCCTGCCTGGGATCCTCCTAAACTACTCCTGGTCGTCGTCAGCGGGCTGCACGTGGTAGTAGGCACCTCCTGAGTAGTAGTAGTCGTCGTCGACGGTGGCGTCTGGCTCCTGGGCTCCATCGTCTGGTCGCAGCAATCGAGTATAGAAAGGGGAAAAGGGGGAGCAAAGCAACCGTGAGTACTCATCCAAAGTACTTGCAAGCAAGGAGCTACACTACATATGTATGCATTGGTATCAAATGGAAAAGGGGGTATCATATGTGGACCGAACTGCAGAAGCCAGAATAAGAGGGGGATAGCTAGTCCTTTCGAAGACTACGCTTCTGGTAACCTCTATCTTGCAGTAGGAGAAGAGAGTAGATGGTAAGTTCACCAAGTAACATCGCATAGCATAATCCTAACCGATGATCCTCCCCTCGTCGCTCTGTGAGAGAGCGATCATCGATTGTATCTGGCACTTGGAAGGGTGTGTTTTATTAAGTATCCGGTTCTAGTTGTCATAAGGTCAAGGTACAACTCCAAGTCGTCTTGTTACCAAAGATCACGGCTATTCGAATAGATCAACTTCCCTACAGGGGTGCACCACATAACCCAACACGCTCGATCCCATTTGGTCGGACACACTTTCCTGGGTCATGCCCGGCCTCGGAAGATCAACATGCCGCAGCCCTACCTAAGCACGACAGAGAGGTCAGCACACCGGTCTAAATCCTATGGCACAGGGGTCTCGGCCCATCGCCCATTGCACACCTGCACGTTGCGTACGCGGCCGGTGAGCAGACCTAGCAACCTCCATTACAAAGCAAGTTGCATTACACGGTACAACCCGGCGCGTGCCGCTCAGTCGCTGACGTCACGAAGGCTTCGGCTGATACCACGACGTCGAGTGCCCATAACTGTCCCCGCGTAGATGGTTAGTGCATATAGGCCAGTAGCCAGACTCAGATCAAATACCAAGATCTCGTTAAGCGTGTTAAGTATCCGCGAACGCCGACCAGGGCCAGTCCCACCTCTCTCCTAGGTGGTCTCAACCTGCCCTGTCGCTCCGCCTCAAAGTAACAGTCGAGTGCCGTCGGGAACTCAGGCCCACCACTACCTGGATGGAGCCACCTGCCCCTTCAGCCCCCATCTCCAAATAGTATCACCGGTAATGTAACAGTGTAAAGTATATAGTATATGCCCGTGATCACCTCCGGAAGTGATCACGGCCCAGTAGTATAGCATGGCAGACGGATAAGAGTGTAGGGCCACTGATGGAACACTAGCATCCTATACTAAGCAGTAGGATAGCAGGTAAAAGTAACAACAGTAGCAGTAAGGACAGGCTATGCAGTAGTATAGGATTAACTGAAAGTAGTAACATGCTACACTACTCTAATGCAAGTAGTAGAGAGAAGAATAGGCGATATCTGGTGATCAAAGGGGGGGCTTGCCTGGTTGCTCTGGCAAGAGAGAGGGGTCATCAACACCGTAGTCGTACCAGGTAGCAACGGCGTCGGTCTCGATGTCTAGCGAGAGAAGGGGGGGAAGAAACAATAAATATAATGCAAACAAATGCATGACGATGCATGACATGACAAAGCGTGATGCTAGGTGTGCCCTAACGCGGTACGAGGTGGTACCGGTGAAGGGGGAAAACATCCGGGAAGGTATCCACGGTGTTTCGCGTTTTCGGGCAGAGGAGCCGGAGGGGGAAAGTTGTGAATTTGCTATGCTAGGGATGCGTGTCAGACGAATGGGCTGCGTATCCGGGTTCGTCTCGTCGTTCTGAGCAACTTTCATGTACAACGTATTTTCATCCGAGCTATGGTTTATTTTCTATTAATTTCCTGCAATTATTATTATTTTGAATTAAACTGAACAAATACTAAGTGCACACAGGAATTCCTACCTAGTGTGTATGACAAGTGGGGGCAGTGTGCAGAGTTGACCCGGTCAACCTGTTGACTAGTCAAGGATGAACACTACATGTGGGTCCCAATTGTCACTGACTTATTTTATTTATCAGTTTTTTTAACTAAATTGAGTTAGCCTAATTAGTGGGGTTAGGCTAACTTAAACAGGGGTCGGCCCACAGGCAGTGGCACAAGGCCAGTAGGGCCTG
This sequence comes from Triticum urartu, assembly GCF_056163025.1. Lineage (NCBI taxonomy): Eukaryota > Viridiplantae > Streptophyta > Magnoliopsida > Poales > Poaceae > Triticum > Triticum urartu. The sequence continues at coordinate 318,522,238 of NC_141873.1, read as the reverse complement.
TGCTGGGCACGCACGAACGCAACCAAGGCGCCGGCAGCCACGCTCATCAGCGACAGGGGCGGGGGAAGCAGGGTGAGGCCCTGGGCAGCGGCGGCCAGAGGGGAGCATAGCCGGTCAGAGGCAGCCAGAGGAGGGGTACGAGTGGGAGGAGGCTGGCTCGTGCGCTGGAGGGGCATGCTGCGGTGCAGGGGCGTCTCGGCGGTAGCAGCGGGCGCAGTAGGCAAGGCCGCGGGAGCGCGGACGCGCGGGCAGGCGCAGGGTACCGGAGTGCGCCGGCTGGCCGAGGCGGGAGCGGGTGAGGCGCGTGGCCAAGGCGCGCACAGAGCAGCCAAGGCGCGCGTGGAGGCGCTGTCGGGCGTAGCCGTTCGCGGCCAGAGGTCCACGGCGGGCGCGGCTTCTGGCAGGGGATGGTGCGGCGGTCTGCGGCGACAATAGCAACGGGGAAAAGTGGGGGATCGAGGGGGGAGCTCACATTGGAGCTCGTGGCGGACTCGGTGAAGCTGAAGGAGCTCGGGATGGCGCGGATCTTGGCGATGGATGCGGCGATGCAGATGGGAAGAAGAGGACAATGGCGACGATTGGTGGCTTCCCAGCTCGGACTCAAGGGCGTAGACGACGAAGATGATGATGTCCCTCCTCCTGGAAAACTTCGCGTGGCTCGGGGACGACCTTGGATGCTACGACGACGATGGTGCGGCGGCGAGCGGACGAGCATCGGGAGAGAAAGAGAGAGTGTGGGGAGGAATGTGGGGACGTGGGCTAGGGTTCGGTCGCCTAGGGGGTTATGGGGGAGCGGGGGCGGCCTGGGCCGGTTGGGCCGGCCTGGCTCTTGGTTAGCTTGGCTAGTTGGCCCAGGGGTTTGGGGGGGTTTTCTTTTTCTTTTTCTTTTTTACTTTGTTTTATTTATTTTCTTTATATTTATTCTTTCATGTTTTATTTTAGTTACATTTATTTTAGTTTTACTAAAATATACACTTAGCATCTAAATTAGTATTTCAACTTAGTCCACAGTCACAAAAAGTCTAATCCCCAAATAACTTAGGTTGACTTTTTATTAATTATAAAAGGCATTTAATTAATGGTTTTGCTACTGTTTAAATCCTTATAGTTCTATTAAGCATTTTATAAAGGCTTGGTTTCTCCACCATAATTACTTACGATTTATTTGACACAACCCAGACATTTTAGTTTTAATTTTTGAAAACTTTTCTTGTTTGCCTTTCATTTGAATTTGAATTTGAGTCCGTTTTGAACTAACGCGAGATTAACAATAGTAACCAAGGTGATGTGGCATTCATTAACAGTGGTTTACTGTAGCTTAATTATCCGGGCGTCACAAACAGCCTCCTGAGAAGAGGTGTTCTTGAGCTCGATGAGCTGGTGTATCTGAGGATGGTCCGAATGATCCGTCCCTTGCTATGGTGGTGGCTAGCCCTATTTATAGAGGCCCTGGTCCTCTTCCCAAATGTTTGGTGGGAAGGGATCCCACAATGGCCAATTTTGAAGGGAGACAACTAGTACAAGTTATCCTGACAAAAGGTGGTCTTCGCTTGCCAAAGGTACTTTTTTGACTATAAACAGTAGGGTAAAACCCCACTGCAACTTTTATTAATTTAAAGAGAGAAAGAGAACAAAGTCTTAAGGGCTTGAGGTAAGCCCAAAAAAGAGAAAGAGAGAAAGAAGAGAAAGAAAGAAAAGAAAAAATACCTGCCAAAGGTACTGGTTGTGATGCAGTTGTGGGCTCCATAGTGACCTTCGTCGTGCCGTCCTGCTAGTCTTGGTCTTGTTGCACTGATATGGAAACCTGAGCATGATTCCTTGGGACTCCTCGCCTGCGCCTGCCTCTTTAGCACCAAAGAGGAAACTGGTACACTACGCCCGCTGGTGCCCGCTTGGCCTTGGTCGTCATGGCTCACGTCACGTGAACCTCGCAAGGTGCCCCTTGCATAGACATGTCCGCTCCTCGGGAGCCAGCCTAGCGAGGCTGCCCCAGGGGAGGTCTTAGCGTCGTCCGCCTCACGAGGTTTGGCCCCTCGCGAGGGTCTTGAGTTGTCACTGCAAATGATGGGTCGTACCAGGCCGCCGATGGAGCCATGCCGTGGGCCGTAGGCAGACGTGTATGGGTAACCCCGTTCCCAGGACGACGACAAACATGATAACAAAGTGCAAGAAAACATAGTAGGAAGGTAACCACCGATCCATAAGCATAACCGAAATAACGACAAAGTAGCAAAACAAACATACAGTTATTTAAAGATTCAAGTTGAAAACCAATGCTACTGCATGGCTATCATGCAAATGGTGGTTTTGGCTTGCCTGGGGATGATGAAGGTCCCGGGGAGAAGTGTGGTGAAGCCGCGGAAAGATTCACCGGAAAAGATTCTCTCTCGAAGGGGGCTGATTAGGGGCAAGGGCAAAAAGGTCATTTTCATAGTGTCAAACCATTGTGAAAATTTTGTGAACGGAACGGGCTCGACGAGACGAAGATGTGTGCGTTGGATTCACCTCATTCGGAGTCTCGAGCAAAAAGTTATGGCCCAACGAAGTCCAGGGACCAACCTGTAAAAAGATTTCTAAAAATAGGCCCCTGAGTGAGAAAACAGAAAACACCTTAAGCGAAAATACATTTTCAGAACTGGGAAAGCGCACTTACAGTCCAAGAGCTCTAAAATACGCTTTCTCGACGGGCTTCCACTTATCCGCATGGGTAGTGGCAGGGTTAACGCTGAGAGGCTCACGGGCGAGGCCCGCGTGGAGGTGGGGCCTGCCTGGCCTAGCTCCTTCTTCCTCCTCCCACTCACCCGAGATGCAGAGATGAGGCCGGCGGCCCCGAAATGGATCCCCGGCGACTCTGGCCACCTCT